>NC_045710.1:8021482-8324512 GCF_009834535.1 Camelus ferus
TTCCTCTAGCATCTTTTTTTTGGGAATCCTGTCCAAGATAATCTTTGTTAAATATTTATTTAGTCAAGATTTTCCCAAGTGCTGCTTTGTGTTAGGGGCCACCCAAATTCTGGACACTGGAGATCTAGACATAAATCAAACATAGGATTTGTGCTATAAAATCTTACACACTGCCGAGGAGAGAAGCTAGGAAAATAAGTGATTAAAACAGGTTGACAAGTACTGTAATAAAGGTGGACACAGAAAGCAATTCAAATACAGGGAAAATGAAACGAATTGCACTTGGGGAAGCTTTCAAGGTGGAAGCAATGTTTAAGATAAACTTTGAAGGATAAATAATGACTCCCAGTGAGGACACATTATAGGCAGAAGCAAAATGCTGTTCCCATCACAAGGACCAGATAATAATAAGAATTTTAACTTGGGTGTTTCTTCAGGGATATGATGGTGGGCAATGGTAGGAAATAAGTTTGAGGTCATAATTTGGACCCAGACTGCAAACATTTGAATGGTATTCAAAGAACTTCAAAGTCTTGCTTAATAGCATTAGGGGAGGAGGGGCTGAATTCTAATTCAAACATCAGTTTTCCAAAACTCGCTTTCTGATCACTGTACTCATCTGTTGTTGCTTCCCTCTTGACATAAAAAAATACATGAAAAATTATATTTTGGGACATTGACTGAGAGCACTTACTGATCCATCCAAAGTTTCCTTCATCTCCTTCATTCCCTGCCCCTCTCTCTTTTTCCCTAAGCCATTGTCAAAGTGCTCACTCAGTATCAGATCCTGAGCCTACATATTCAGAGATTTGTATAAAGTCACTGCCTTTAGGAGCTTCTAGTCTAATAAGGGAGGCAAATAAATGGAGGACAAGAGCCCAGCATATGCACTAGGATGTTACTCAAAGATGCTGGGAGAACGCCTCGAGGTGGAGCCCTGATCAGAGTTCACAAGACTAGGGACATAAAGGTCTCATACCTGACCAGTTTAATTCCAAAGAGCCTTGCTTCATTGAATTCCCCGGTGGGGTGTTCTTATTTTGAAGAGGTCTTAATTACACTGCCCTCCCTGAGAGTATATTTGCAGGTTAAGCTAATCTAAGACCTTCAGACAATCTGAGTTGATGGAGTGGCATATGAAAGGATTTGTGATGTTCTAGTATGGCAGTGAGGGGATCCTTCTGCTGCCTTTTAAATCACTAATCAGTACATATTGTACTAATTTCAAGAAAGTCTTCCCCTGACTGCTGGCCAAGTAGATGCAGAGAAACGGGCTGGGGGGCAAACTCAATGCTTCCTGCCAGAGGAATGCTCCTCAGAAGCCACAAAAGTGATGCTTCATTATCCCGCCTCCTCCCACATTAACTGTGCCTCCTAGTCCACAGCCATCTCTCAGAGGCAATGACACTGAGCTTTTTTGTCTCCAGTGTGCGCCAGCCACGTCCCTGTGGTTAGCAGATGCATTGCTTTTGCAATGAAAGGCTAAATGAGCCTGAAAGGAAACCACGAGTCTGACCGTAGAGGACTCATGTTCTCAACCTCCCTGAGTCATCAGTGAATTTCTGAGCCAGGTGAGGAGTTTACAGAGACGAAATGTCATGCAATGATTCCCCAGAATGTGACTTTGGGGAAAAGGGAGAAGGAAAAAATGTTGGGATGACCAATCTTCAGATCTGGAAACATTCTCCTATACTCCTATCCTTAATTTTTCACCTTGTGAATTTTTCACGCATTCTAATATTCTGTTTTTCACTTTTCAGCTCGCCCTGAGGGAATATGGATTTTATTCTGGTTGTGATCTGACGCTTCTGCTTATAGCTGAGAGATAAAAAGTCCTTGACTTAAGAGCAATGGCATCTTCATCTTGAACCATAAGGTTATCCCAGATTGTTGAAAAGGGAAGCACTTTGCTTAATGGAGTATCAGTAAGGGGCAGTTGATTTTCCATGACTGTTGTTTTCATTAACTATGTGAATTTCTTTTTTGTTTTTATGTATTTATTTGTTTGTTTGTTTATATTTATATGTATTTATTTACTTGAAATATAGTCATTTTACAGATCAAAAGCCAACGTCCTTCTGTGATGCTCTCTCTACCCCCCCAACATGTCCTCCTGAGGCTGAGTAAGGTGCCCTTTTGGTACCTCTATTGTAACGTATCTCAAGATCAGTTTTGATTATCTGTTTTTTGTTTTTGCTGTTATTTGCTTCCAGACATATTACGAACTCCTTGAAGCTGGAACTCTTACTTTTATCCTATAGTCCCACTGTAGAGGCTTGTACCTGGCACAGAACATACTCTTAGTAACTTAAGGAATATGTTATTTTACTTATTGATTCACTGAATTTACGAATTCAGTGCTTATTTACTGAGTGTGTACTGTGTGCCTGGTTTGATGCTATACGCTGGGGACACAGCTGAAAGGAAGGCAGCTGTTTTCTTGCTTTCAGAGACTATCAAGTGAAGAAACAAGTTTAAAAAATGATTCTCATTTGCACTATTTCATTTAATAAGTGCATAGTACCCTTCCTATCATTTAGAAAACAAAACCAGGAATTACAAGAGGGTTAGGTAATTTGCCCAAGATTTTTTTTGGCTAGTAAGTTATAAACCAGAGTCCAGGTTCCGAGGTACCATTTTATAGGTGAACTCAAAGATATTGGTTTAAAAGGGGGAATGTCACAGAAATGACATCATTACTTTTAAAAATTACTCTCTCCATGATTTCTTATGACTTCAGGTTTTGGCCTAGATCAGTGCTCTCTGAAAGGACCCCCCCCCCCCACTGTGATGAAAATGTCCTACATCTGCACAATACACTATGCTAACTACTTGTCACATACATCTGTTGAGCACTCGAATTGTGTCTAAAACATTAGACACTGAAAGAACTGAGTTAATTAAAAAAACTTGTACTAATGGCTACCATATTGGATAGCACGTGCCTAAACTCTAAGTGAATGCTGCTTTGTTAATATCCATGACAAGACATGGTATCAAAGAATGAGCAGAGAAACAAGATTATTTTTATGCTGGGGAAAAAAAAAACTCCTTATTGAGAATCTGGTCTTTCTCAACACACAGCTTGGCTTCCCATCACTTTGAAATACGTTATCAGCTTAAGGGTCAGAAAATCTTAGATCTCTATGTTCAAGGACCCAATTTTAGTCAGTCTTAGGCTACACAGGGAAGCTTATGTACTAGGCACACATCACGAGAGCCAAAAGGGAGTATGTTTTTACCAAATCCTTGGAACCTAGAGGCCAGGGCTGAACAGAGAGGAGGAAACGCATAGAGTCTACATTTGAATTAAAGAGCTATGACTAGAACAAACCATCCGTAGATGTGAGTTAGAATCCAATGCCTAGGACCTTAATGCACTCCCTTCCAGCTGTTCTCATGCATCTTATCAAAGATGCCTTGTTACCTTTGTGTTTTTTGGGAAACTATGACATTAGCAGGTGAGAAACTGACCTTTTCATACAAACACACTGCAGCGAACTTCCTGCTGAGAGGCTATAATAATTACTAATGTTTACACATTATTATCACTGTTGTCCCCTCTCTACATGTACAGAAACTCTGATTCAAAAAGTTTAAACTGCTTGTTCAAACCATTCATGTGTCATCTGTTCTTCCATATTGATGATTTTCAACAAGCCATTCTTCAGCTCTCTTAACCTGTGCCCTGCTTTGTCAGGGCTCTGGTTTTCCACCTTGAATATAATGCATCAGAACGCCCAGCCACATGTATGTGGGGGCACAGAAGGGCTCTGTGACGGACACCTCTGGTGGGGAAAGGAGGCAGTGTGGGCTGAAGCCACTGCTGCCACCTTCACATGGGATGCCTTTGAGTCCCAGCTTGATAACCACCTCTTCTGGAGAGTCTTGAATCAGCTATCTGCTACTTATCCTTGGTCTTTCTTAAACCCAAACAATAACAGCTGGTATGAATACATTGCACAGAGTAGTTTTGCTTATTTGTTCTCATGCAATATGCGTAACCCTCCTGTATCATCCCCTCTTTCGAGATGAAGATGGTGAGATTGCACAGACAGTTAACAACCTGATTTGGCTTCAAATTAACGTAGCTCTTCAAATTAGCTATAGAGAAAGAGGTTTTGCTTGGTTTTAACTACTTAGACAGGTACTTGTCGTTGACTGAATGCAACAGAATCGTTTACTCCTTAGGCTGTGTCTGCAGAGTGGCATCAGAACCAAACCTTCTGTCTGGAACAACTTCGCAGACCTCTTCCTGGGGTGAACCACAGCCTGACGCTTGATTATTCCAATTGATTCCAACAAGAAGGTTTGGTTTTTCCATCTCTCTATTTATTGTTTGTTGTTTATGAAAAATTTTTTTTTTCAGATACTGAGAATTCATCCATCAGAATAAGCAGAGACCTCTAGTGCTGTCCTCCCTGACTCTGAATTTTCCAGAAGAAACATGGTGGGCTTTGGTCTCAAAGGAACCGTCTTCAAAGAGCAGTTCTGGTATGAAGTGACTGTGTGACCTCAGGCAGGTCGTATCACCCCCTTGAGTCTCAATTTCCTCAACTGTGTACTGAAAATAGTGTTTCCCTATAGATTAAATAAAACTGTTCAAATATCTAGAAGACTGAATGGCCCAGAGTAGGTTTTTTTTACAATGCTAACAACTCTGAAAGTATAAATAATATATTCCAGATGCTTGAAGAATAGTCCAAAGAGCAAATGTTTGCCTCATTATTGAAGAATAAATATGTGAATAATGTGATATGATGTCCCAGATTTTGGTTTGGAAGATGTGATTACTCCTTATAGCAAACAAACAAACAAACAGAGAAGCTACTTCATCCCTGAGGGTTTCATTTCCTCCAGCGTTTGTCCCTAAGCTTTGAAATCATGACTACTGATGGCTAATTGTTCAACAGACTCTATCCTTTGCCTACCACTGAGTTGGCTTTCTAGAGCATCTCTGTGTACACGTTCACTAAGCCTCCAAAATAGCTAAGTACACAGATTCAACCTTCAGAGTCAGGCCTGTGGTAATAAACAAGATCTTCCTGTTGTCTGTTAATTATCAAATAAAAACAAAGGCAATCCAATTGGTAGAGGTGCTGCGATGTTATTTAATCAAACCCCTCAGTTTCAAAAGGGGCAGATAAATCGAGGAAGGGCAAGTCCTTGACCAAGATGGTAAAATCCATGGATTAGCAAGAGCTAGAAGTGGGGTTCAGGCCCTCAAGTCCTGGCTATCAAAATGCTAAGCCCTTCCCCCAAAGGCATTTCATGTTGTGCAAATCTGAGCTGTGCCCATGTTCAGCTCTGGTAGGGGTATTTCTGTAGTAGGGCTGTGATCATCCTGGACCCACAGCGCTGAGGACAAACTCAGAAGTTGGTTTCAGTGTCCCTGGGCCAAATCCCAGGGACAATTATGTCTGTACGGATGGCCTCCTGAAGACAGTAAACACCTACGGAGATGTCACACTCAACTGATGACTGCTGCCAGCTCTGTCCAGCAGTCAGAAAGGAGAAATTCCACTTATTCCAAGACAATACGGCATTCTTTCACTAGATGGCCTGGTTTGAGGCTGTCCCCAGACCGCATGGCGACGCCACAACACTTGGTTTCCATTCCATTTAATTCACAGTAGCATCCAGTTGCATGATGCCTACACAGTTCACTTTGACCTCAGCCTCTACATGTAGCGCATCAGAAAATCCTATTGTCTCTACCTCCTAACTCGTCCTCATATCCACTTACTTTCTTGTGTGCTAAAAACCACCAACTCCTTCTGGCCATTTGTGTCCCTTGCCCACTCTACCACACATCCATACCACCCTTTCTCCTCCCTCCAATCCATTCTCCACACAGTAGCCAGATAAGCCTTTCTAAAACCTAATAGCAACGATGCCTTGATCAAAAGCCTTTCAAAGTGTCTTCACTGTTCATAAGGATCTTCGTGACCTGGTGCCCGCTGATTTCTCTAGTCTTAGATGGTACTGTCATTTTTTTCCCTCCCTAAAATGCAGCTGATCCATCCTCTCCATTTTGTAATCGTCTCAAGCTCTCTCTCACCCTCCGTCCTTCACACACTGTTCCCTGTACTATGCTGGACCTCTTCCTTCGGCTTGCTTCATGCTGACTTAGCATTTTGAGTCTCAGCTTAAATGTCAGCTCTTCCAGGTGTCGTTCTGCGGGCTCCTGCCATTATGTCCACGCCTTGCTGTAATGGTCCTAGAGCGCCTCCCCTACTGGAGCACTCGTCACATTTGCTTATTTAATTGCCTCTCATTATGTCCTCGTTATGCTGTAAGCTCCGAGGAGGGTAGGGACACCATTGGATCTCCAGCACTGGTCACAAGGCTTAAAATATAAACTCCTGCAGGGCAAGGAATATATATAGTTACCATTGTACCTGTTTTCTTCCCGCTACCACAGAGCTTAGCACCGGGTCTGATACCCAGCAAGCCCGCATCACAGTTTGCTGAATGAAACAAATGGAAACATTTGTTGTTGTTGTTGTTCTAACCACTGAAATGTGGCATCACATTAACAAATGCCAGGGAGCACGTGTGTGGTCCAGATCCACAAAAAAACAAATCTCTGTCCAAAGCATCTGCATTTGGCCCAGATTTTCAACTAGAAGAGCCTCAATTCAAATGGAGGGTGAACTGCTAGTCCTCAGAGTCAGCTGGGGATGCTGAAATGAATCACCGAGGAGAGGAGGCAGCACCAGGACAGCTCAGCTTCTTAAAAGAAGAAAACCAGAAATACGATTTGAAATCTGACCTCAGTCAGATTCATGCAGGCGGACAGGCTCAAAATGTTGTTTCTTCTTAAGGGGTGTGTGATGGAGGGGCCTTGTGATCAGAACTGAGCTCTCCAGGGCCCTTCAGCATGAGGATGTGGTACCAAAATCTGGCTTGAGGTTTCACAGAATCCATCACTTTTACTAGAAAGGGTTTAATCACCAAAGCGTGGGATATCCTTCAGGAGTGCCGAAAATGCTTTAATTGATGCAGAGACAGAGCATTCAGTCTCTTCTCCAGAAGATGTACTCCTGTAACAGATGAGGAATGCAGTGTGCGTGAGTGTGTGTGTGTGTTTCTTTTTTTCTTCCTTCTTTATGCTCCCCTCAGTTAAATTCCATAAGTTGTCTGCAAAGAACCTCCAAACCGAGAAATACGATCGAGCATCACACCCCGTGTGGCTGGCTGGGTGGTGCCTCTCTTGTTCGGGCTTGGTTTCAATAAACTGTAATGTTCTGAGGGATAAGTGTTCAGAGGAAACTGACAGTTAAAGATGAAGGTCAGCTCGCAGCAGCTATCTCTGCTGAATGAGATAACATCAGAACCCACTCGAAGTGCCGAAGGCAAATGTGAGAGCCGGCTCATAAAGGAGGCAAACAGAGAAAGCTCCCAGCAGCTGCAGGGGTGTCTGGACAAAGAGAGACTAGAGCTGAGTACCTACTATGTGCAGACATCATTAATGTATTCAATGCTGATAATCTACCTACTGTAATTCTTTGTAGAGACAAAAGATCTGAGGATCAGAGGAAGCAAGTGACTGGCTTCAGGTCAAACATACACTTTTCAAGCTGAGGTCAAGTTTATCCAGCCAAGGAGCCTCTCCTGTTCGCTTCACCAAGACACCAAGCGCTCACTGCCCCCTGGCTGATCCCACCCTCCTCCCATGTGTTGGCTTAAAGGTGTTTGCTGGAAAGTCTGTGATGAACAGAATGCCTAGCACATCACAGGGCACCTGGAGGAACCCCACGTCTTTGCTGTGAAGAACTTTTCTTTCCAAAAAATAGCACAGCAGACTTACACAGTGATAGGTAAACTAAGGCTCATTAAGTCACTTGCCTAGTGTCACACAGTCAGGATGGAATTCAGTTGCGGTGGAGACAAAACTCTACGCTCTTTCTACCACTCTTCATTGCTTTTAAGAGACGTAGAAAAAGTTCGCCTGAATTTTTATTTTTACTGTTTTACATCCATAAGCCTCAGTGCCTGTATGTGTCTATGCTCGTGTTTGTGTGTCTTTTCCATCCTGTTGGTTTTCTCTCTTAAACTGAAAGTTCATAACTCGGTTAGCTTGAGTTCTAGTATCGTGGGGACCACATATACAGCTTCTCTCCACTGATGGTCACGATGGTCCAGGAAGCTGTGAATAAGGCTCCTCACTGCTCGTAACCTTGAAGTTCCCTGATTTCACTTACTGTTGTGATGGTCTGAGCCCACAATATAATTAGAGAAATTAGTTCAAATCTCAAAGGAGGCAACTCCTTTTGGATAAAATAAAATGTAAATTATAACAACCAGTATGGTACTTGTGATGATGTTTACTTCGATCACGTAGGATATGATTCTACCACTGGTTAGCACTTGTAGGCGTGGTTGAGGACTGTCTGCAAACCATTTCAAAACAGACAACGATCTCCCAGAGAAGGTTATAACTTGACTCCTCCATCTCCTCAATTCTTTCATTATGTTACTTACAACGTCCTTTTCCCTGCCCCCTCAGCCCCTGTACACATCTACCTGACATGAGATACCAGAATTATCTTCCTCGGGCACAATCAAATCATGGGCAGACTTATTTGCTATGTCAGATGTGTTCAATGCTTTCTCATTGCTGATACATTGAAGTGCAAAAGCCCTGGCCCGGTAACCTGGCATTGAGACCGTCTATGAGCTGGTACCCTGCTCTGTGCGTGCCTCACGCCCTGCTACACGTTCTTACAGACCATCAATTGTAGCCTGAACTGTTCAAGTATCTCATCAAAGGATGTCTCAGAATAAGAAATCCTCAGGTTATGACTTGGTAACTTTCCAATGGGATGCTACGTCTCTTACTACTTGAGGGCCCCAGTTTGCAATTGTGTGGCACATATACATCGATTACGTGGACTTCTTTCTAAATGATTCTTCCCTAGTCCCGCTATAATTTTTGTATTTACAATCATCGCATGATTTGTCTTTTCAGGAACTCCAGAATTAAATTAGAATTTTAAATGATTAATTTAGGAAGGCTAGTTGTTCCTGTAAATCTTTCAGAGGTCTCTGTCATGTAGGTAACATGCTATGAGATGTGAGGGTATTGAAGGTTGGAGAGAGAGACACCTAGATTGTCATGAATGGTACATTTTAAGTGAAGCTAGCCCAATAGTAGGGTTACATGTCCCCGATCTGGTAGACCACCCTAGTCTCTCTCTGAAACCCCTCCAGCCTACAAGATACGTTTTTCAGAATAACAGTTCTTGCATGGATTTACTAGATGGCTCAGCCCCTCATATCTAAACAGAAATTGGTCTTTGTTCTCATAACTCAACTCTAGAAAAAGAATAAGAACACTGTCTGAAACTCGTGCTATGAGTTTTAAACTAAAACTTCCTCAGTTG
The DNA here is from genome assembly GCF_009834535.1 of Camelus ferus. Lineage (NCBI taxonomy): Eukaryota > Metazoa > Chordata > Mammalia > Artiodactyla > Camelidae > Camelus > Camelus ferus. The sequence continues at coordinate 8,030,872 of NC_045710.1, forward strand.
GAAGACACGGGAGAGGAGACGGAATCAACCTGTTGGTTCAAGTACACATACTACTTGTCTTTTGTCCCAGATCCCTAGAGATTACAGAAAAAAAAGTATAGAAACATGTAAAAATTAATAAAATAATAGCAGTCCTAAAAAGCAAGGAAGAGCACCATGATTTTTAAACAAAAAAATTCTTGAAATACTGATATTTACAGTCAAATAGAGATTCTCAAATACTGTGAATAGAGAAGTAAGAATAAACAAATATTTTAGGAAAATAAGCTAATAAAAGAGGGACACAAAACTCAAAACAAACATGTTACACCTAAAGAAATGAGAATGAATGTAGGAAAAGAGAGACAGAGAATTGCAATCATTAACAGTTTCAGATAAACAAGTACAAAGTTACTTAAGAAAGAGAGTTATTTGAGATCATGGGCATTAAAAGTGTGATGTTTAAGCCAAAGGTGCTGGGGCTGGATGGTAGACAGGAGAGTCCTCAAGAAAAAATGAACAAACTGGGCATTTGAGCCACGGAATTTCTCCAGAATGCAGCCCAACAGGACTGAGAGGTATGAAGTTGTATAGAAAAAGGTTAGAAACAGAAAGCATAGATCCAGAAATTCCAGCATCTTTTTAATAAGCATTTCAGATATACAAAATATAGTAGAAGAAATAGTCAAAGCAAGAGGGAAAAAAATTCAAGTCTTCAGAATGAAAGAAACAAAGAAATGACAGAGAAGATGAAATGATACTGACATCAGTTGGTACTGGCATGACATGTTTTCAAAAAATGTCTAAGAACTAGAGAGAAAATTCAGATTACAATCAAGAAAACAAGGTTTTCCTAGAAGGTCATCATTGGCCATCCAGGTGGATAACGGTGATGGAGATTAATGTTTAATTTTGAGAAAAATAATGAAGAATTTTGAGTTTTATTCCCAATAAATCCATCCATCATTCACATGTAAAAGCAAAGTAAAAATGTTTTATATAACAAAGGCCTCAAACTATAAAGTGCTCACGGGGTAGCCCTGAAAGTTTTATTCAAATTTGGACTCCAGCGAAATATAAATTCAATCCAAGAAAGAGGAATACTTGGATATAAGAAAGAGTGTTGGGGCAAAGAAGTCAGAGCAACAGATCCAGGCAGTTTACGGAAGAGAAAAAACTGAAGGCTAATGAGCATAGGAAGAGATGGTCAAACCTTTCAGCAATCAGACAAATGCAAATTAAAGACAAATGAAACAATCCTTTATTAAAAAAAAAAAAAGTCTTGCAAGAGTCAGAGGAGGATAGCACTAGCTGTTGACAAGAAAAAAACAAAAGAACAAAAAAACCCAAAACAAAAAAATCCCACCAAAACCCTAAGGAGAATACATGTTAAATTTGTAGATCAGATAAATCACTGTGTTGGAAATTTTAAAATATATGAATCTATAACATATAAAGTACCACTTATCAAAACCTATGAGATCCAGGTAAAGCAGCGTAATCCAGGGAGTGTAGCGGCCTCAAATAAACATATTAGTAAAACAAAAGGAGGAGAGAAAGGTTGAAAAATTTATGAGCTGTGTTTATTAAAAAGCAAGAAAAAAATAATATGAATTAATGCAAAGAATGTATGAGAAAGGAGAAACCAAATATTGAAACAGAAACTCACGTAGAGCAGTTAAAAGATACAATAGAAAGGAATCGTAATGACAGAAATTGTGTCTCTGAAAGTGCTAAGAGCAGAAAGGCTTGTTGGGCATGTGGGTAAATAAAAGGTAAGGCACAAATGAACAGGTTTCAGCATGAAAAGGGGTGCACGACTAAAGACGTATGATCAGTAATAGCACATAGAATGAATGAACCGTTTGCAAGTTACTTTGATAACAAAGTTTTTTCGAAAATGATCAACCAGAACTTACACAAACAGGGAAAGTTTTAGAAGTCTATTAAAGAAATTGCTTAAAGAAAAGTGAAATAAAGATGTTTTAAAATATCCAAGGCCTCTGAATGTGTGGTGATTACTATTTCAGATGATTATTTAAATTTTGACGCTAGCAAAATACAAATTAAATCCAAGATGTAATTGTAAGTGCAGTTGTTGGAATCTACTTCCATGAGGTCCATTCTGATTTCAGGATTAGTTCCACAAAAGATCATTTCCAATATTACTCACTTTGATCTACAGAACAGAAAATTAGGTAATTATGCCCAAATCATCTTATTATCTTGACAGTAAGAGTAGAGAAGAATTGCATAACAAAGGAAAACTCAAGCTTAATCTCTCTCTTTAATGTTAAAACAAAGACTTCTAAAACCAGACGCGGTTGTAGATTAAGAAAAAATTCATGTGCAAGTTGGGTTTAGCCTAAGAAAGCAAGGATGTATTAATATTAGACATTTATTAATGGGATGAGTCATTTGAATAAATTAGTTCTAAAACATATGTTCATCTCACTAGTTGGAGAATAATCGTCAATAAAATTTAAAATTTATTCATGATCTTAAAAATCTGAAGCTAAGATAGAAGCAACTTCTTTAATTTTGATTAAACCTTTGAACCAAAGATATACGACAAATACTGCACTTAATGCTAGGAATTTTTTTTTCCCCCCAAATATTCCCTTCACAATCAGAGAAGGGAAGAGGAAGTTCAATGTGACCCCTTCTGCCTGATATTACACTGGAGGTCTTACGCTGTGCTGTCAGGACTGTTGCCACAAGCCACACGTGACTATTGACACTAGCAATGGAATGGGTCCAATGGACACAAGTAAAACGCACACTAGATTTCAAAGACTTGGTATGAAATATCTCTCCTGTCATTTTCTCTTGATTAGATGTTGAAGTGGCAATATTCAAGGTGTAATGTCGAAATATATTATTAAATTCAATTTAACTGGTTTATTACTTTTTTGTATGGCTACTAAAAAACGTAAGTTTAAACATGTGGCTTTTATTTGTTTCTATTGGACAGGGCAGCCCTAGATACTGCAACAAACGAAGAAAAATAAACAGAATGCATCTGGACGGCAAATGAAGAACAAAACCATTATAATTTTTTTTTAATAGTTGATGTGATTATCTACCTGAAGAAACCTAAGTAAAACAGACAGACAATTAAAATTATAAGAGAGTTCAGCAACTTGAATAGGTTAGAGGTCAAAAATAATTTTCTTATATACCATCGGAATACAATGGAAACTTTAAATTTAAAATGATACCAGTTATAACAGTATACCAAGAAAAAGACATGTTACCAAGGAATGAATCTAAATAATCACTGTTCGTGAGACTTTGGGGGAAAAAAAAAAGCTATATAACTTTATTTAAAGCCAGTAAAGAAAATTTAATAAAGAATTTTGAAAATTTTATGTAAGAATTCTCAAGGCAAAAGTGCCAATTATTTCTAAAGTAACAAATTAAATACAAGTAAAAATACCCAAAGTATATTTCATAAATCTGGCAAAGCTAAATTTAACTGTACATGGAAGGGAAAAGCTACCGAAAGTAAGCCAAACTATTTTGGAGCTGGTTAATAAGGTTATTCAGAACTTGATCCACAAAATCGCCTCTTCTTACAAAGACACCACTCATTGAATTAGAGACTAACTCATATGACCTCATTTTACTTTGATTATCTCTTTAAAGTCCTCATCTCCAAATATAGTCCATTCTGAGATATTGGGGGTTAGGATTTCAACATGTAAATTTTGGAGGAACACAATTCAGCCCCTGATACCAGATAACTGATGCAATCTTCATACAAAACAGAAGTCAAAAGGGAAAACTTTTAAAAACCCACTAGATAATTATATACAGGTTCTTTTCTCAATTCATTTCCAGGAAATTAAACTAAAAAAGGTGAGAAGAGAGCCAGTGCTATATATAGAATGGGCTCTAAATGAGAGGCCCAAGTTGAGACGACGAATAAGGATGTCTGAAATGGGTTCTTTCTGGGGCTCGGCCTGGGGATGCACTCATTGATCAATGATACTGAGTTCATTAGGACACTGAAAACTCAGGTTGTGACCCAAACTCTGCCTTTGGCATTTTGCTGCCTGTACGTTCCCTCTCTCCACTGCTTAATATGTGAGCACTTTATTGTTTCTAGAAGAAGTATTAGATGTCACTTTCTCCCATCACCAGTGACATGCTTTGCATCTTGTGAATGTTGGACACAGCCATCCTGACGAAAACGTCCCCATGTATTTCTATTGCGTATTCATGACTAACTTCCAAGCCGTCAGAGGATGGATGGTACCTGAGTCCAGTTGTTAGCCATCTAATCTAACCTCTTGGAAGAAAACAAAAACAAAAACATGGACTTATTCATTGAACACTTACTGATTACTTGTGGGGAGGCACACACTATACTGGGTTTGGAAACACACGGATGAGAAGAAAGGGCTGAATTCAACACCTGCAGCTCTGCCATCACCTCTGACCCCCCAGGTGATTTCAGTGCCTCCGTGAGTCTTACAATTAGGTTGCCAATGTCTAGGAAAAAGCCTGACTTGATTTTTATCTGGACTGTGTAGAGGATACAGATCAATTTTGTTGAATATACTGCACACCAAAATATTGAGGCTTCCCATCAATGAACATGGTGAGTTGCTCCATTTCTTTAAATCTTCTTTAATTTTTCTCAGCGGTGTTTTATAGTTCTCAGTATTCAAGGCTTACACATCTTTCTCTGGATTTATCTCGAAGTGTTTCATAGTTTGATGTTCAAGCATTTTCAAAATTCAAAAATGAGACTTCGATTTATTACAGATGATTTTCTGAGGAGGAAGGCAAAAGGACGTCTGGGTAAAGAGGAACCTTTTCTGTCATGCCTATGGAGCATTGTTGTCTTAATCTTACTTTTCCAGCCATTTTCTTGCGGTTAGACCACCTACAAAGTTACAAATTCTCTACAGAATCTACTGAGCCAGCGATACAGAGTAGGTAAGCAATAGATTTGATGAATCAACATTATCAAACACAGGAAAATCTTCCTTTCTCCAAAATATTTGTTATATTCCACTCCAAAATATTTTCTAAATCAAAATACCTATAGGAAGACAAGCCCCAATTCCTTTGGGAATCATTTTTTCATTTGTAAAAAAGAGATGGTAACTACTAGATATGCTTTTTTTTTTTTTTTTGTAAAATTTAAGTGAGAAATGTATGTGTGAGTTGGCTATAGTTCTTTATTTATCTATTTATTTAATTCATTGAACTATAGTCGAAGCATAGTACTATATGTTTTGGGAGTATAGCATAGTGATTCGATATTTTTATAGATTGCACACCATACAAAGTTATTACAAAGTATTCGCTGTGTTCCATGTACTGTACACATAGCATTTTAGATAAGATGTAGAAAATAATATTTTTCTATCTAGATGGTAGTCAGTCTTCTTTTAATAAGACATCTCTGTGGAGAAGTAAACGCTCAGGATAGTTTAGCTGGTTACACAAAGAAACTTGGGCACGGTCATTATTAGGAGCTAATGAGAATAGAGAATTCTTACTTTTATTCTTCTTCTTCTATCATGCAAAGACCACATGTCAGTAAATCTATTAATGGGCCTTTCTTGGCCTAAAGTATAGACCTTGAAGCCTTTTCCATCAATTCAATAAGGTTGTCTTAAAAAAAAAAAAAGATTGTTCATAAAGCCATAGAAGGTTGAAGGGGAAAGGAAACAAAAATTACCTGATCACATGCACCCATTGCAGATTTCACCTGTAGTTTCCTTGTCAGGGTTATCAAGCATCTCTTGTTGATCACTTCCAGTGATAAGGAACTTACAAGACAGATCATTTACTCTCTGATTACTGGTTATCCTATTTGGCTGAAATCTCCTTCTCTGAATTGTCTGCCTAATGAAGCTACCCAGAGTGAGTCAAAATGGTCTTTCTCTGGGTGCTACAGAGGAAAAGGAATTAGAGTCCCCATTGAGTTTACTTTCTTCAGCTAAATGAATTTTCTTTCTTTCAACACTGTTAACTCATTTGAAGTGGTTTTCTGGCCTTATGATACTTCGTATATATGCTAGTTGCTCTCCTTTGGATAAACTCCTATTTGTCAGTCCTGCTTTCACACTGTTATGCTCAGAGCTGAGTAGGATGCACTTGGTGTCAATGATGGAGGGAGTTAATGCAAAAAGTAGCAGCGTTCATCTCCAGTGATGTGTCCCAGTGTCTTAATACGCTGTGATCATGCCTGGGGGTGGGTCAATATGGCACCAGGTCAAGATGAGCTCCTGGGCTTTCCTATGACATAAAATGCAAAGGTGACATTACAGCGGATGCCCCTGTCAGAAGCACATCTCTCTCTCCTCTCTGTCTCTTCCTCTTCTTCCTCCCTTCCATTCTCCCTCCCTCTCCTCCTCCTCTTCCTTTTCATCCTCTTCTCCATGTTCATCCTCTTCTATTTTTCTATCCCTCTCTCTCTTAAACCCCTCTATTTATAGGTGCTTTTTTTATATAACTGAATTGGGGGAAGCCAGCCCTCTGAATAATAAAATTCACTAAATATGGATTTTAAACCCTTTTATAAGTATTCTACTTGGAAAGAACTTTCCTGAAAGTAGCTTTACCTGCTTAAAACCTGGGTTCTAGCCACGTTATTGATGATATGTTTGAATCATACTGTTCCCGTGCAGGTAGACTGTTAGTGATGCCATGTAGGATCTAATCAAGACAAAAATTAGTTTGCAGTTGAGTCAAGCTGAACCCTACAGTGCAAAGATACATTTTTATTTAAAAAAAAACTTATTTGAACATCCATTGATTGTTGTATGCTTGAGTTGTGTTGGTCACTCCATAGTTTCAGATGCAAAGAGAAAACTGACTTTGTTTCCAGTTCCTAAGGAAATTAGGAGATTTAAAAAAAAAACTAAGATAAAAGGTTTCAATATTTAGACAGTGTATTCTCTTCCTTAAGATGAATACCTACAGTACTTTTCCTCCTGTGAAATGCTCAGTTGACATATATGAGGACTGTTTACTATCTCCTTAGCTTCATAACTGTGTAAATATTTCCATTACAATATTTAATAAAACAATAAAGTGGTTAAAGGACCACGAGATCATCTTTGATGGCACAGAAGAGAGAGAGGGCTTATGAGGGCTAATACACATGGCAGGAATTAGATGGCGGTATAAGGAAAGTGTCTTTGGTTTTTTGCAAAAGCATCTTCCTTGATGACACAAGACCACATTAGACTTCCAAATGTTTCAGATTTAAAAAGCAAAAACACTGACACAGACCCACTGACTGCTGAGTGTACCTCACCCTCAAGGTGATCATTCACAGCCAAGTCTTTGCTTTGACAGCTTGGAGGGTCGGAGTGATGACGGACAAACAGAATCGGTCTCTGACTTCGCCTTCCAACAGGGAAGAAAAAAAAATCTGTCTTGGAACTTCCTCTAAAGATTTCCTGGTCTCACTGAAATGAAGGAAAAACCCACCCCACAGGCTATAGCAACATACTTGATTAAGCTTCCCACAAAACCCATGGCCGCCTGCCCGAGAGGCTTTCCTTTCACTGGAATCGCTTAAGGATATGTCATCACTGACTCATATCTCATAAACATGATTTACAAAAAAGGACTTTGTGTCAGCTGGGTTTTATTAAACTGTAAATTAAAAAAAAAAAAACAAAAAACCCTGTATGCAGAATATCCAACAGCTCAACACCCACCAATTCGCTGGCTCTCTTCTCCCGGCATCTTTTGGTGGTCGGTAACCCGGAGGAAAATACACACCTCATCAACTCCCATCAACCGCTCTCTGCTCTCATGGGGAAGGCATCGGGCTCACGGAATTCTTCCCACCGCAGATCCACGTCTGAGCTTGCGTGTGCACGCACACCACCAGCACAAGCAAAAAACCCCGGATCCATATAGCCTTTCCAAAGAAAATAAACTGCCACATTTATGCACGACAAATGAAAGAAAAAGTCACGCTATGTCAAGCTAGAAATACACATTTTTAAAAGCCAGACTTGTTACTTAAAAAAAGAAGAGTACTTTGGCTGAACTTGCCAGGGGGAAGCAATGAAAAACTGAAAGAAAATGAGATGCCGAATCAGTGCACTAATTCCATTCAAATGTATTGTTCTGACTCTGGCAAGTATGCATTTGCTTGCAAATATTGTATAAAATTCTGTTCTCATTGGTTTTTGTGAGTTCATGGAAAGCATCATGTCATTTCATCGGACCGACTGTCTCATATTTAAATGATGACTTTATAGGGTTCCTGGGAAGATGGAAAGGCCTCACTAACTTTAGAGACCTCTTCCCTTTCCTTCATACAATAGTGCTTATAAAATCATTCAAAAGAAAAAAACGGTGTGGAGCTATTAGCGGAACCTAAAAGAAGCAACCCAAATTCTGGACTTCAGATGCTGAAGGCATTTACACAACTTTTCACACCAACGGATGGCCTGGATTTGAGCAACAATCGTAAGAAGTGATCTAGGATCCATGAAGAGACTCATTTAAGCCGTTGTGTCGACAGTGTATCTTATTGGAGAAGGACTACTTGTAACAAACAAATAAAAAATGCAACATGGTAGAAGTTTATTTTTTCGCTCACGTAAACCCCCAAATTTATGTTTCCCATTAGTAGGGAAGACTTTCTGAAACCTGGTCAGCTTCCACGTTGTGGCTCTGCTATCTTCAATACATATTTTCCAAAACAATTTACAAGAGCCATCTGAACGAAGCTGGAAAAGACAGAGCATCGCACGTTATATGTAGCAGAGTTCTGTGGACAAGGACGGAGCTGCATACATAGCACCGTTGGATACAGAGCTCAGTTGGAAGTGGCTCCTTGCTGTGAGCTCAGGAGGAAAAGGAAGTGGATTTGGTAAATAGCTAGCCAGTCTCCGATGCCTAAAAAAGAAGAAATCCTCAATTCTGCCGTCCCTCCTCTTCTGCTCAGAAGGCATGACAGATGTCCCAGTTCCTCTGAATTCAGCAATGCAATTGGTGTTTAGGATAGATTTTTTGGTAGCAATTCTAAGGATTGGAGTATTAGATCCTTACCAGGGAGTCCCTTTTCCAGAGAGTGAGCATCAAAAATGGGACTTTCAAAACCAGTCTACCACGGACTAGGGTTTGGGCGCCATGAGTAATAATTACTATGACCCTCTGCTCAAATGGCTTTGGAAGTGATGTGGCACCTCAGAGAATGTCTTCCCATGACTTTTTTTACTTTCAAATCTACGTGTATTCAGTTGTGTAGAAATTCATTCATGTATCTTTCCATTTCTTTCAAAAAGTAAGTTGAGGCAGTCTAATAAAATATATAAGAATCCAATAAGAAGACATTAGGTCCAGACCTTGAAAAGGTAAAATTATTGGTAGTAAAAGTGAAGCTAGAGGCGAGAGTATTGCACTTAATACATGTACGTATGTCTTTAAAAGAGAGGGTTAAACTGAGGGTTGTAAATAGGACTTATTAAATAGGGGCCAAAGTAAGGAAGGAGGCCTCCAACCCTGTGCACTTAACTACCTTCCACGCTGGTGTGCTGTGCTCTTTCCTGCCAGAAGCTCCCAAGTGTCCCCAAACTCATTAATAATGAGAACAGAAGAGAACATTGCTGAAGAGGATGCTTGTATGGGGGGAGAAATCAAGCTCTAAATTTAAAGAGAAAGGGATGAGCTGGACAATTATTACAGCAAGAAGAGAAAAAAGCCTAGTGAGGAGGAGAGAAGGGAAGCTCTGGCAATCTAACTCATTTCATTGTTGGATTCGAAACAGATCACAAGAAGCAAGATTTTTTTTTTCTTTTTTAAGAAGGAGGGATGTCAGACCTCCCCAGACTAAACTAGTGAAGACTGGGCACGGAGAGCCAGTGGAGAAGAGCTGAAGTGCACAAAAACCCATAAAAGGGAGCCCAGTGTTAGTGTGTTTGACTAGAGGGATATAAATAGCAGATCACAGTATTCGGAATGTTTGCGGAATGTCTTAAGATAACCATGAGCATCCTGTTAAAAATGGTGGACTTGCCTTCCAGATTCTACCGAACTTATAAGAGGAAATAAATATGAGCCACATGCCAAAAGGCACAGTAAAACTGGAATGAATTATTATATATATTTACATGAATATTTTAGCACAAAATGGGAACTTAACTAATAAAACAACAGAGAAACCATTCAATCATTTATGGTCTGTTCTCTGAATAAAATATTATGTAGCTATTAAAATGAACACTGTGGAAACACCATAGCAACAAGTAAAATTGTTTATTGTGCAGTAACAGAGGGAAAAAGCAAGGAACAAAATGATGCCTCTGCTATGATCACCACTGTGTGAAAAACAGATGTGGGAAAGAGGTGAAAGGAAGCTGTGCAGCAGTATTATCCACTGAAGGTGATGGGGATACAGAGGACTTTTTATTTAAGTAGTCACACTGTTTTATTACTGTTTCAAGTACGAATAGCTGTAGATGGAGGGGCACAAATACAAAGTCTCCTCGACTTCTCGCCAGAATAAGAACAGCAAGTGGCGGGACCAGGACGCTGGTGCGCATGTGCGAGAGCTCGCCCTGCCCCAACCTGGCGCAGGTGCATGGAGACTGACGGGCAGCGCTCACGGCAGGGCCAGGGCATCAGGTGGCCCGGGCTGGTCCTCGGCCCTGTGGCCATTCCTTGGGCTTCTGCCTCGGCTTCTTCTCACGCCGGAATTGGTGAGGGGGAAAACTGCCCTCTGAGCCTGTTTCCTCCTGTGTTAACCCGACAGGGTGGGTGTGAGGACTGGGCAGAATGCAGTATTTTATAGACCAGAAATGTCGTACAGGCAGGTGCAAAGAGGGGCCGCTACTGACAATCCCATGAAAACTGTAAGGTGCCATGAAGATGTTTCTGCCTTATGTCATTCTTCTCCATCCTCTCTCCCTCCTCCCCTCCCCCTTCTTCCCCTCCCCTCTTCTCCCCCTCCTCCCCTCCTCCTCTACTTCCTCCTTCTTCTATCTGTCTTTCTCTGTCAGTCTCAGTCTCTCTGTCTCTTTCTCAGTTTCTATTTCAGCCTTTTTCTCTCTGTCTTCCTCTGTCTCTTTCTTTCTGCTCTTCCACCTCTCCACCCCTCTCTCTATCTGCTGTTCTCTCTCTCTCTCACACACACACACAAGCACACACACATACACAGAAGCATTTATACACATTCATGCACACTTTTTGTCCTAGACACCATCACCTCTGCTCTTAGCGACCACACCTGGCTCTCTCTTGCCTCCTGGAAGTACATACTGATCCTTCTGCCTGTTACAATTATCTTTCAAGTCTCCTCCAGTTCCACTGAAATACCCCATTATATTTGCATCTAATAAGCACTTGAATGCTTTTTTGTCATCATTGATAGGACATAATATTGCTCTGTGCACAGATGACCTGTCCTGTCTTTCCGACAGCCCAGAGCACAGCCCATGGGACTGATAACTTGGAGTCTTTGCAGTAAGGCACTATGTGAGGCACCCTCAAAGTTGCAAAGAACTTTACCAATATTTATTCAATCATTGAAAATAAAATTTTAAGTGTACTATTTATTATTAACACTATAATCAATAATTAAGGAATTAAACAGAGCAGACTGTATTGTCATCTTTTTACAAATGAGGAAGGGAGGCTAAGGTACATGCTAGAACATGCTTGAGATGAATATACAGTCAATGATAGAACTGAGCACAGAATCCAGGACTGTCTTAGCTGCAATCAGGGGACAGGAGCAGTTCACTGGTTTTCTATCTAGCACCTGCTGGAAGGTGTTTATTTCACATGTTGTCTGTGGGTGGTTATTTCTGGGGCCAGGGGTACCATCCTGAGCTGGGTACACATGATGGAGGTAGGTTGGGGTCGGGGGGAGTGAGTCCCGGATGGAACTTTGGTCCCAATCCTACACACCCTAAAGGGTGCTTGTGTTTCTTTAACCCTTATTGTGATGGTTCCACAGGGAGGAGGACAAGGTCCACCCGGTGGCTGTCAGATCAGCCCTGGGCTCCATCCCACCATTTCCAATGAGTTTCTGGCTCAGCAGTCTGTGGGTAGAGCCGGCAGTTTGCGTTTCCCACCTGTCTCCTAGGCAGTGCGGCTGCTGCTGACCTGGAGACCACGCCTAGAGCATCACTCGTCTCTGCAAATCTTCTGCGCTGCTTCTTATTCGCCACCGGCCAGACACCCATCAGGCCACCCATTCCTTCACATAAGTGACATTTAAAAACACACCTTCCTGCATAGTTGTAACGTGGTGCTACACTCTTCCCTGTCAGGCTTTCCAAGTCATAAAATGCCTTCGGAAATTGTGTTTAATGGAGTGTGTGGTGGAGAAGGAGTCGCCAAGGGCCTGAGTCTTTGGCCCTCGTTAATATTCAGAGCTTCCAGAGTGTGGAGCAGAGCTGGGCGGGCGGCGTGGCAGAGGGTCACGCTGAGACAAACGGACCCATTCAAGGAGACGGGCCCGCGTTAATGTGCCCGGTAAACGTTAACGCCCCTTAAAAATAAAAATAACACAGCAAGCAATCTTCGCCGGGGAAATAGATCATTCTAGATGAGGCGAATGTTGTTGTTTCAGGTGGTTCACCATACTGCTCCCAACCTGAGCTTGGAGTTAGAAAACAGAACCGCAAACCCGTGGGTCAGTCCACCTCGCGGTGGTGTGAAGGCAGCAGTATTAACAGTAACTTAATACCGTGAATTTGGGAAGTTTGCACCATGGCCCTCTTCCTGCTCAGGAGAACTTAAAAAAAGATAGCTGTACAGGGAAAGCGGGCAGCGCACTGGCCTTCCATCGGCACCTGGGGAGGTGCTGATATCGTGTGTTGTCTCTGGTTGATCGTTTATGGGGTCAGGGTACCATCGTGTACTGGGTACACGTGATGGAGGCAGGTTGGAGCAGGAAGCGAGTCCAGGATGGAAGTTTGGACAGACTGTATTTAGAAACGGTTGTGCATAATTCATTCCCCTGGGAATTTGGCTTCATTAATATAACCTCAGTCGTGTGAAACATTAACCCAGGGTAGACGGTCCTCAGCTGGAGAGCTTATCCATCTGTGCAGCTGTAGAGCCAGCGACAGCAGCACTGCCACCGCTGATGTGTTGCTGAGAAAGTTATGACCGCCCCACCGACAGACTCTGGGATCTCGGCACTGAGCTGCCCGACAAAGCCCTCAGAGGCAAGGACAGGGAACGGTCCTCTGGGGAGGGGGGCGGCGTGAGCCCCCGTAATTCAGTTTGATGGCCTCAACGAGGGGCAGACACACAACAGCAAAACCTGGCCATGGCGGCTCTCACCTGCCTCAGCGTTTCGCCAAACACCCACACTATTCCTTTCCCAGAGACGTGAATCTCAGGCCCTTCATTAAAATGCCCATCTCTGCTCCCTCATCAAGCTCTTCGGGTTCCGTGAGTTAGCCTGAAACTTACGGACTACCGCCTGCCTACCCGGCGCTCTGTGAGTGAAATTCCGCAGTATCGTTTCATCTACATCGAGACCCTTTTGGTAGATGTTACTAGAATCGATTTACAGATAAGACCCAATGATAGTAGTAATTTACTACTGAAATGGGTGCTTAGGAGTGAGAACCGGAACCAGTCAAAACATGTTGCTTGGTAATTTAGGTGCTGTTCTCTTGGCCTGTAATGTTTTCTTTTCCACTTTTCTGCCCAAGCAACGCGCTCTCTTCTTCCAGGGCCCTAGTCCGAGGCTGTCCCTTCCATGTGGCTTTCCCTAAATTCACCCACTGACCAAGCCACCTGTTCTGTCCTCCTCTGGGTCCTCATAGCCCTTTGTCTGCACATTTAGTATTTGTCACACTGGTAAGAAATTATTTACTTGTTTGTCCCCCTGACTGCTTTGCCTTTTTAAATCCTTATATACATAAAATATGTTTGGTGAATAATTGTCAAATCAAACAGTTATATGCATAATTATAACACCATTCATGACTTCTAATTACATCTAGTTAAAAAAAGAGTCCCTCAGGAAAGCTTAAGTTTAATTGTGTACCATCTACATATGGCACCCCCAGAGCGGACAGCACTTGGAAGCCCCTTTCAAGGCATTGAGTTCTACTGTCTGTGGCCCAAAGGGAGAGCAGAAGCCCGGAAACCAGGACAGGCTGGGCAGTGATGCCTCGTGGCCGTGGCTGGGGGCTGGCCTCGCGGCGGCGGTAATTAACTGCACGGCTAACACACGTGGTGCTTGCGTGTGTCATCACAGTGGCCTGCGTACCGCTCACCACAGCCCCGGATGCAGACTGTAGCGTCTCTCTTTCACAGATGAGAAAATTGAAGTTCAGTGATGCCAAATAAATCATCCAGTGTCACGTAGCAAATATGTCACAAGAGTGTGACTTTCACTCAGCTTTTAAAACCCCTCACACTTCCTAATAAAGAATTCTGTCTGGAGTAAAATGCAGGGCTGGAGACAACAGGATCCATTGCGTTAGAAAAAAAGAAACAAAAATCCTAGTGTGAACACCAGGTGGCAAAGAGTGGGTCCAGTCGAGAGCAGCGGAACTGGCTTCTCATTTGGTCTGTCTTGCATGCTGGCCAAAACATTCACCCAATGGAAGCCTCCACTTCTTTTGGAAACTCTGCTAAACAGAGATAATCCTCCGGACTCTGCTTTTCTTCGAGGCATATAGGGAGCGGATGTCCCGGAAACAGCCCAGCAAACTGTAGAACACTCTAGAAGGCCCAGGGGCCTTTACAGGTTCTTACCTGTAATCCTGGAATGGTCAGGTTGGTTGGGGCAGGCACGGATCAGTCATTTAATTATAAACAGAAACTTTATTCCCACAAAGCTCCTCAAGGAGTTTTTCAACGTCTTTGCAGAGTCTCTTTGGCAGTTTGAAATTGCACCAGGCGTGCAGAGCAAATAGGCCTTCTTTAAATTTGAATGAGAAGGTTCTGGACATTTTGTATATGATTAAGATTAGATTTTCTGGAATAAAGAGGAGTGATATGTTGACAAATACATGCTACATTGGAGTGTGGTGGGGTTGGCCCCCTGATCTGTTTTCCTCAAGTCCATGGTCCTCACCAGCCATCGCCCATTCTTCCCACGCAGAAGTGTGTCTGCCTCTCTGTTTTCTTCAGTAGCTGGACCCATGTGAATATTCTACGGGTCTTGGGTGACCCTGGAGGGTGAGGTTAGGGAACCATGCCCTTCCTCACTGGGCTTCCCTCCTGATGGCTCCTGAGGTAACGCCATGGAACCTTGGTCTCCAGATCACAGGCCACGGAGATGCCTCAGAGTTATTGTCTGTTTATTGTGTAAACAGAGGAATGATTGACCAGAGATCTGCTTTTAAAAACATCGTGGAAATTCTGTGCAAGGTATCTTGGGGTGGTCCCGAGCCACGAATAGGAAATCTTTGTGTGAGGATTTCATGATACACTGTGTTTTTCAAAAGGGAGGGGAACATTCGTTGCAATGCCAAGTGTATAGTGTGAGAGAGCTAATGACCAGACTAGGAAAGAGAGAAGGATTAGGTGATGGGAGGAACTGAGAGAATGTAAGGAATACAGTTTTACTTACATTGTGTTTGAGGACCTAGGGCACATACAGATACAGATGTCTGTTAGAGAGTTAAACACACGCAGGTATGCAGTGCAGGGAAAACGCTGGACTGGTGATTACAACGTGCGCATGTCCACACACACACATGCATGCGTGTGTATACATGCACACACACACACAGCTGAGAGTGATCCAACAGCAGGGAAAGCAAGGAGATACAGCATGAAATACAGCAAGGATCACAGACATTACAAGAGCATTGAATTGGCTCTAGGTCTTAGCCTTAAATGATTATATATTTTGCCAACGTTAAACATGTTCACCAAACACACTAAGCTTTTCATAAACTGTGCTTATCGTGCAGACATAGCCATGTGCTCACATTTCATTTCCAGATTGGTAAAGGCCATAGTTCATTATTTCTTAAGCTAGGTAGGAGGTTCACGAGTGTTTATTTTATTTTTATTCTTTTATACGAGTGTTATCCTTTAAGTCATACGTAAACATTACACTATACTCTTCTATATAAGCTGCATTTCAAAATAAGTTTAAAAATCCCAGGCACATAGTATCAAAGCTTGAGGAGAAATTTATTCAAATCTTAATTCTATGAGGCGGGTGAAGATGTGACAATTTGATCCACAGTTCCAAATGCAGTCCATGCTTCTGATCTTAATTTCACAAGGATTTGGAAATCCTTAGATATTGTGATACTGAAAAATCTGAATAAGTTGGACGAAAACTATTATGGATTTACACTATACACCAGAAATATTCATGTAGGTAATAATGTTTCAGTTGTGACTATTCATCCACAAACTTATTCAGTTAATAATTCCAGGGTGAATACTCTTTTCCAGGTACAATGCTGGCTCCTGGGGTCACAGAAATCACTAAGACAGTCATTGCCCCGTGGAGTTGACAGTCTAGTAGGGAAATTACAGCTCCGCCTGACAAAGGTGTGCATGAGGTGTGTGCTTAACATGTACACAGGAGAGGGACATGCGATGTGGAATGAATGAGGTTTTCTGAGGTGACATTTGAGCTGAATACCAAGGGTGAGAAGAAATCAGCTGAACGGATACAGGTGGGGACATTGTTTTAAGAAGAAGGACCTGCTCGTGCAGAGGGATACAGTTTTTTTAAAGCATCTGTGTTAGGACTGGCGCAGCCTTAAATAAACACATTGACATAAGGGAACCCTACTCTCCGGCGTGAATGTCGGCTTCCCTGGTCCAGCAGGCAGTCATCCTTCTCAGTTTGAGTGGGGGCCACCCCCAGGACAGCCTTCCCCCACAGTTCTGACTTGCTTTCATCCTCCACCTCTTCTCAAGCTCTTCCAACCAGAGAATTTAATGTGATTCTTAAGAAGCGCAGTGTGGGAGAAACTCACCGATAATAACCGATTATCCAGGTGTCTGAAGTAAGTGTTTGGGGCGCTTACAGAGAAGGGAAGAAAGAAGAGCAGGAATGCCTCCCCTTCCCTGGGGACCTTCCCAAAGCCCTGGTGAAGTGTTGCTCTTTCTGGTTTGCAGATTCAGAGCCTCTGACAGCCCTTAGCCCGTGATTCCATGAGAATGCCGCTGCGGATGGTTTGCTGAACCCGTGTTTAGTATGTGGTAACACATGGCTCGGAATTTTAAACTATTTCCGAGCTCCAGTGATTGAGCAACCTAAAGTGGTTCCACGTGGCCAGTGAACGGCTTCTCAGGCAGAGAGACCAGGACTGTTCCTCCTGCTCTAGTTTCTTGTCACCTGCAGATTGTTCTTGCTGTTATAGAGTGTAATCAGCTTTGGGGTGTATTGTCAATCAGAGGGAGGGAACGCAGCATCCGATGTCACTCCGATCAAGTGCAACCGCTTCCCTTTTGAGCCAAGAGTGGGACAGCTACCTTCACCAAAAGATGGTCTTGCTTCGCCTGTCTCCTAAGTCTTGGTCAGCTCATTAAGTAAAAAAATAACAGAAGGAAATATTCCTGTTTTAACTATTGCTCTCAAAACGTGCGGCTGTGTCAGCAAAGCAAAGAACACAAATAAGAGACAGGCTGGAGTTAAAGATACAGCCATTTTTAGCTGAGTCTGTGGACATCGAAGCCAACACCAGGCTTGCCCCTGCGATGTGAGCCCATGACACCAACATGCCTGGGCTTGATTCCTTCTCTGACAATGACTGGTGTGACTTGGGCAGGTTACTTAACTTCACTGATCCTCCCTCCTTCATCTGTAAAATGGGCAGAAGAAGACCTCAGGGGGAAGCATCTACCCACACAGGGCTGAAACTAAGAACAGCACCTGTCAGCAACAGGGTACTTAACAAATGTCCACCCCTCCCCTTCCACTAATACAAGGTGGAAGGTAGATGTGAAAAAATGCACATTTATTTGTATGTGCATGTGTATAAATTTTCCCCAGTCAAGAATAAACTGAAACTTTTAAAACTGAAAGACCAAATAACAGCTGAATTGTGGTGTCCAAAATCTCTGATTCATCATCTAGTTTTGAACATTCTTTTTCCTCAAGAAACAAAGGCAAATCTGGAATATGATGAATGCTCAACAGAAAAACATCAAGAAAAGAAGATAAGATGGAAAGGCCATGGATTTATCTAAGACAGTAAATCTACTTCATTTTCAAAACAAGGAAGTGAATAGCCTACAAATGTATGTGGTGCGACCAACGTCTCTTGAAAGTGCATGCAATTTTGAGAAGAGATACACTTCACTCTTCAGCTTCATAGAGGTCTCTATCTAAAGCAATAAAAATCAGTACTGTTTTAGAAAAGAGAAAAGAAACACTCTGAGAATCGTAGGTGTATGTATAATTCCTTAAAACCTGCCAGTGCCTTGTCAGGGAAGAAATAGAAAAAAAGCCACCACTGGCAATAAGTGTGCCGGTACAAAAGTGAGTTGCTTGGCAACAGATTAACTTATTTAAACTTTCACTGCTGCTTTGACAAAGAGGCTGAGCAGAGACAAGTGAAGACAACAGTGAAATCTTCTAGATCAGAAGCTCCCAGAGACCCTCCAAAGTAGAAGAGACACTTGCCTGTATGCTAAAGCTGGGAGCTTGTTAACTACTTTTCCATACTCACTTGCTGATAGCAGGGGCTGGTTGCAGATCCCAGGACGGGGAGAGAAGCTGGAGGTCTGTGCCTCTGACAGGGTGGAAGTTGATGGACGTAGCTGGCCGTGAACGTAAGCGGACTGCAGACTCCAGGGGCCTGATGAGAAGTTACGGCTGTTTGTAGCTGCAGCCCTGGCCCAAGCCACGCCCCTTAGGCGGGGTCAGGATTGGCTGTGATCGTGTCTCCAAAAGCCCGCAGGCGGGTGTAGTCCTATGGACCGCTGCTCAAGGATGCCAACGTATTTTGAGCCCTGGATAATACCATTCACCCTTTTGCTCCTTCACCTTTTATTTTCTCTTCTGTTCTCCCCACCTTTATAACACCTTCCCTGTATTAAATTCTCTCTGCTTGAAACACCTGAAGTGGTTTGTTACTGGGCACTGACTAATAGAATCTTAAAGAAGTTTACAGATTCCCTAATTAGACTCAAAGCACAGAGCAATGTGATATAGGCAAAAATAGAAACAGGTGTTATCGACCAAACTAGGAAGTGAATCGTGATGATTAATGTAAATCTAGATAGATGGATGGATAGATAGATACAAGATATGTGATATAGATGTAGATAGTCTCCTGGGTCTGTTTCCCCGGAAACCCCTGGTATAGAGGCGATGGTGACTGCAATGTGAGATTATACTGTTGTCAGGCAAAGGCCAGATAATGAAGACTCCAGATTCCAACTTTATTCTAAGATTCATTGGAACTAATGCTAGTTTTAAGGGAGAGGAGTGAAATGGTCATATTTTATTTTCTTGAAAACCACCCTGGTTGTAGGAGTGTGGAGGATGGATCTCCAAGGAAACCAGGCGAGCACCACCCTCAAGGGAACAGTTCCTTGGAGTATTCGGCTGAAACTCTGCACATCCCTCTTTCCAGCCATTCAGACCTGTGTGTAGTCAGAACCCGACTCACTCTTTCCTACTGACATCTGATTATTTTGCAGTCAGCTTGGGACACTTCGGGGGCATGATTTTTGAAGTCTTTGCTTTTGATTAGATTACACTATTGAGGAACTGCAGGAGAGGGTTTAGTTGCATCCTGGCAGACTGATTTAGGGTACAAAGCTGTAATTCTTTACCCAGAACCATTTAAATGACCACAGCTGTAAGTCAATAGTTTGGGTACCAAAAAGTACATGGAAAGAGAGATGACTTTTATGTCCAGGCTCTGATAAGAATCATGATCGTAAGATGTGTCTATTTTCATAAAAAGGTCTTGGTCCTAGGGCATGGTCTGGGGCCTAGCAGTATATTCTGGTAATCCTACTCTTTGTATTTCAGAATGATACGAACGTATAAACGAAATGTTGTTTACTCTGTAAAGTATCCAGACCTGGAGCCAGTCATGTGTTTTCCATGAATTTAATGGAACTTAAATTTCAGCATCCTTGTGTGCATGGGCCCCTCCAAAGGCCCTCAGAAGGCCCTGGCCGCTTTTTGAGATAGTTATATGGTTTTATAAAATTTGCAAAAGTTAAGATTCTTTAACCACCATCAATCAAGACAGCTATCTCTGTCTATTTCATTTTCTCTGTCAAACTTTCCCTTGTGTTGGGTGATGTTACAGTGGCCATGGGAATTTTTAGGGTCTAACTCGGAAGAACTTGAGTGGGGATTAGTTTGGGTTTATTGAAATGAATTTATGTCTCACAGTCACCCCCAGAATAACCATTTCTGTGTAGGAATGGAGCCTAGAAATATTCCTGCCACCCAGTGCCGTGACCCAGAAGTGAAGGGCCAGAGGTTAACTCCCAGTGTAGACTTTCCCCGCAGCCCCGGAAGTGTATGGGGAGGAGTGGAGGAGAAACGGGTCTCAAAATGCATGGAGCCAGAGGCGAATCTGTGGAAAATCCTCCCAATCATCAAATATACAAAATTATAATTTGAAACAGGAGTTCGATCCTTCCAAGAATACACTTGACAATGCAGCATGTACAATTAAAATACCCCACATTTTTAGAAGAAAATCAGAGGAAATGGAATTATTAAAATGACTCTTTAAGTTCTTGCTGATCTGACTGAAAATCCTGACATTAACAAAGATAGCTAGCCCATAATATGCCATTGTAACAAAGACACTGTGACAAGCCGCCTAATGAGT
Organism: Camelus ferus; assembly: GCF_009834535.1. Taxonomy (NCBI): domain Eukaryota; kingdom Metazoa; phylum Chordata; class Mammalia; order Artiodactyla; family Camelidae; genus Camelus; species Camelus ferus. The sequence continues at coordinate 8,051,592 of NC_045710.1, forward strand.
GTTGTCTAATCAAAGTTTTTAAGAATAGTTACTGCGTAAGAAAACTTGAAATCGCCCCAAATTGTATAGCTTTTCAGTAAAAGAAATGTGATGGTGGCTTTTCCAAATTTGACAATAATAAACATTTTCACAGTATGGTTGATGAAGAGTTATGCTGCTGAAAGAAGTTCTTCTGGTCTATTAATAACTAAAATAATCAATCAACTCTATGAGAGGAAAGACTGAATTATCTTCCTCTTCTCTTTATAGAAAATATTACAAAGTCATTGTCACATGAAGAAGCTATCGAAGATTATACCATTTGCCGTATTGTTTTGCTGACAAAGGCTAATTGAGTCGCAGCTCCTTTTGGAGTGTAAAGATGCAAACTCTTGAAAAATGTGAACTCTGATCCAAAAGGTCTAGAGAATATTGCTGCCCAAGGAGTGTTGGCTGAATGAAGAAACAAATAAGTGACATCAACGCATTTAAGAACATTGCTTTGTTTTAAATTCCTATTTATCTACTATTACCTACACAATTAGGAAAATATTGTTATTTATTCATATTTATAATAGCCAACATTTACGGAGTGATTACTGTTTATAAGGTACTGGCCTAATCACCGTATGTACATTGTTTTTCAAGATGTAAACACGCATTTTCCCTTTAAAGGAATTCACTTCACTTGCTCAGGAAGGACGGAGTCCACAATTCCAAAGCAGAAGTGTTTACTCCGTAGGTGATGTAGGCAGTTGTTATTCCATAGGTAATTTATTCCTTAAGTAATTTAGGCAAACATTTTCCTGAGGTCAGAAAAATAAATCATCACAGTACACTGAATGGTTTTTATTTCTCCATAAAAATTCAACATCAAGGAAAGGAACGTGATGGCTGAGGAACACCTCTGGGACCATAAATATCTGAGGCTAAATCCATGTTCTGTCATTTACCAGATGAGTGATCTTGAAAAATCTTCAGTTGCTGGTGGAATCGTCAGTGAGAGTGTATCAATGGAAGGCAGAGTTTAAGTTCTTTATTTTTGGTGCCATTTCAACAAACATACCCTTAGGAGTGGGAATGGGGAGGGACTGGGTTTTACCCAGGACTCCCTCCCTTACTCCAGGTAGGTCGCTGGTGAAAAAACATTACGCCGTTCATCTGTCACCTAGAAAGATTTTCTCAGAGGACACACGGGCTCAAAGGAGCCAGGAACTGCTCCTTACCCATCCAGAGGACAGCTTGCTAATTGTGCCAGTAAATCTGCAGTAATCACATCCTGTGTGATGCCACTGACCACAGCTCTTCCCCTCCTAAGCCAGAACCATGAGCTGTAACCACACAAGCCCACTGGCCCTTCCCCAGACACGTCGCCCTTCCCCACACGTCTCCCCACGGCCTCACACACCACCTCCCACTGGGACACTTTTCTCTCTCTCCTCCATCCCTGGACTCTTACTTACCCTTCCAGGTCTAGCTCACATGGCCTTTCCTCAATGTGTGGATGCTCCTGGTGTCTCTTCCTCTTCTTCTGAAAACACCAGTCCAATCAGATCAGGGCCCCACTCCTGTGACCTCATTAACCTGAATTACTTCCTTAAATGCCCTATTTCCAAATACAGTCACATTGCGGTTTAAGGCTTCAACATGAGAGTTGGGGGTGATATAATTCATTCCATAACAGGAGGAGGCCACTTAAATTGGAAGAGGGACACAGGCCATCCAGCTCCTGCGTCATGCATCTGAAAGAGATGCTTGCCCTGGGACTTCCGGGAAACTCCCAGACTGTGGCGCTGACAAGACATGTCTCCTAATAAAGGCTGGTCCAACAAGCAGCCCAGGGGACAAAAGGCCATGTCTGTGGCTTAGGCACTGCCTCGGTCTCATGCTCTGGCTGCTGCAAGACTGAAGGAAGCGGCTGAGAGCAAGGCTGGGGAGCCAGGGAACAGGTGGGGGCTGAGTAAGGAGCTTGTCCCCCGAAGACTGAGGCAGGTCAGAGACACAGATGTCACAGAGTAAGTGTCAATCAGCAGTCAGTGAGTTTCAGATGGTGGTTTACCCAAGTACGTAGTGAATTTCCCATAGCAGGAGACGTTCATGCGGAGGCTGCATCTCTGTCCAAGGGGGCCGTGGAAGGTGGCTGTGTATTGGGTGAGACCTTCAAAATCCTGTTCTGACCTCCTATTCTGACTCTTTGTTTATGTAGTAAAATGGACCAGAAAAAAACTTCCCACTTCTTTTCACCCGAGTACATCTTAGTTTATACTCTAATCCTGGGAACCATGTTCCTATTTTGTATCTGACTTCGCTTCATTCTTCAGTGGCATTTGAAGAGGATGGCAGCTTACAGGTTTCCTTCATTGGAAACATTGTACATCAACATTGTCTTCATGACGCTTTGCCTTTTGGTTGCACATACATGGGAACATTAATAACATCTCATTAAAGGCTGTCTCTTCATCTTTCAACAGGGGCTGTGGGTTGAACTCATCCTCTGAATCCAGCTTCGTTGCTGCTCAGAAGCTGCCCTGTCTGGCCAGGCTGCAGGGACAGTTACTGACCGCTGGTTCTAGCTCTTTCTAAGAGGCATGCTGATTTACATAGTTCCCCAAGAGCTAAAAAAGACAAAATGGGCCCAAACATAATAAGACAACCCGTTAGAAACATTTTCTTTGCTTACATCTTACAGACTTTTATCATAAATTAGAGATTTTGAGGGGAATGAGTCATAGAAAAAGAAAAAAATGATAACCTGGTTCAGCAATCAGCATATTATATCTCCCCAGTGACTCATAATGTCAGACTCAAGTCAGGACAAACAGAGTTCCTGTCAGAAAGAAGTGCAGTTAAAAATAAAAGCAGAAATAGGAAGAAGGGAAAAGAAAAAAACCTTTTTAACTGTACCTAGAACTCTCCCCACCCTGGATTCCCTAATAAGGGTCCTGAGGGCAAAGGATCTGAAAAAACTTGAGTCATGAATCAGGAGGAAGCAGCTGCCAAGAAGCAAAGGCAAGTGGATTTCTGAATAAAACCCTCCAGGGAAAGGACGGCAGAAGCCAGAAGTGTGTGTTATCCGCTAAATATGAAGGGTGGGAAGGAAGGACGCTTCCCAATGGAACAGTGATAAAACAGAAGGCGCACAGGTTTCAGAGTTAAACAAACTTGTATCTTAATTCTGGCTCCCCCGGAATGAGCTGTGCCAGCCCAGAAGGTCGGAGCTTCCTCAAATTCTCTGGCCCTTAGTGTTCACACCTGTAGCCTGAGGACAACGAGCCACATCACAGAGCCACTGTGAGGATGAACCAATATTGAGTGCGTTAAGCACTTAGCTTGATATATCAGTTTATAGATGTAACATTAAATAATGATTCACAATCATTCGCCTTAAAACATTGGATGAAAACCAATCTGGATAGAGGTTTCTAAATCCCTAGTTAACACACTCAGATGAGCGTCTGTCTGGCTTGTTGCATAAGCCCAGCTTCATAAGGATGGTTGAAAGCCATGTTTACTTTTAGCTACGATCCCCTGAAACATTTAGTGCAGCAGAAGAGTTCAAGGGGCCCGGGCCCATCTAATATTTCCCCAGATGACAAGAGATCCTTGTCTCTCCCCAGCTAGGCTGCCCAGTGTCTCAATGCACATTCAGAGACCCCAAAAGTAAGTTTCCAGCTGACAACTTTGGCTGAGGTCTTGACTCTTCCACTTACTGTTTATGTGACATTGGCAAGATGATTAACCTTTCTGAGACTTAGCTTCCTCTCCTGGAAAAATGCACAGATAACCGCTGCCTTAAATAGACGCTGTGAGATGTTAAGTAAGGAAGTTGAGGCTCCTAGCATGGGTGAGGGGCACAAAAGCAATGAGTGGACCAGTTTCGTTCCTGTAGGGTAACTGACTTCTGTGTTTTGCTAACAGTAGAGAAACTAACCAACAGCAGAAAGTCCCCTCCCCCAGCTCACAGAATAGCTGGAAAGAAGTACTTACACTGAAGGAAGGAGCCAATGTCCCTTCTCTCAGACCAGCCTCTCCGAGTCTTTGCCAGTCTCTGCTCCCTTGTGCTCAAGGAGGGAGGGAAAGCACATCCTTGAAGAGTGGAGAGACCGTGGCCTTCTTGGTCACCTGCCCCAGGGCACTGCTGTGAAAGGTCACAACCTTTGGGGGCAGACTTGTGTGTTTTCGTGTCCTAGATTTCTGCTTCATCGCTGTGTGAAGTTGATCAAACGTGGGAGCCTCAGTCTTCTCGTCCAAAACACAGAGGCCATCTCCCAGGGTTGCTGTGAAGATGAAACCGCACAACGGAAGAGCCTGCCCTGCTAGTCGCCACTTCATAGCTGCGTCCTGCCCCAGCCGGCCGCCATCCTGCGTTCCTATTTTGTGCTGCAAGACCCAGGGTTTTGCTCTTTGCACTCCCTTGGAGAGCAGATGCCCCTCTTGATCTCCTTTGAGGACGTATGTCTATAAATAGCTGCAGGGTGGAATCTGTCTGCAGCTAACACTCTTCCTCGTTTCTCTTGAAGTCAAGTCCAAGGTCAGTCATCTGTAATGGCGACACGCAGAGGAGGTGGTAAAATTTCAGAGATGTTTGAGGCCTTTACAGCCGTAATCCCTGGCCTGGATCCCTGACTCCCTTCCGAGAGGGTCTCAGGGTTGTCCCTGTCTTTCACGATGGGGTCCACCCCGCCATCCCCATCTCACTTTCAATCTGCTTGTGCCACGGTGTTTTACCTCTAGAAAAATGGAATTCCTGAAATAATGGTTAGGACTCAGTGTGGCAGATTATAGTCTCCAAAAAATGGCCACAGCAATAATTCTGGTCCTACGTGTTCTTTTGGAATCTTCTTATTAAGGAACAGAGCTCACGTACCCTCACTTTGAGTCTTGGCAGGCATTTATGGCTGGTCGAACAAGAAGAAGATGGTGGAAGTGATATGTGTGACTTCTGAAGCCAGATTAGAGCAGGTGTACAGATCCTGCCTCTCTTTCTGCCTCTGTCTCTATTTCTCTTGGCAAACTCACTTTAGAGCCTTGATCCGTTATGTAAGAATTCCAAATAACCTGAATCCTTTGTGCTAGAAAGTCAAGTCTAGAGATCACGTAGAGATAGAAACATGCAAGTGTTTTATCCATGCCGGCCCCCAGTAATTAGAATCTTCCAACACTGTCACCATACCTATTGGAGAGCAGACACACATGATTTCAGCTCCAGCCACACTGGACAAACCTACAGGAAAGGCATGGGCGAGATCCCTGAGAAGTGCCCCACTGAGTGCAGTCAACACCCAGAAATGTGAAAAAAAAAAAAAAATTAAATGAATACTGTTGTTTAAGGCCACTGAGTTATAGGATGATTTGTTACACAGCAGTGGATAACTGCAACACCTACTGGTACCATTAAATGAAGTTTGAGACTAAGTGACTCAGAGACATTGAAACTAAGGAATCAAGCAAAAAGTAGAAGAGCCATGAAAAAATGGCTAGTGGGAGCTTAATGATCTCCAAGGAGATCTTTGGAGAAGACCTAAAGGAAAGTGAGAAAAATGGTCAGTAGGAGCCAGAAGAAAGGGACGTTCTTACAGAGTGGTAGAAAACTTAGCATTGCTATTGCCAACTGTAGCACGGAAAACTGGCCATCCCCCTAAGGTCCTGGATAATCTAAGTAAGGAGATTTCTAGGCAGAGTGTAAATGGTGCTATGTAGCTGCTCCTTAATGCAAATAGTAAAATGTAAAAGGAGATAAAGAATCTAAAGAACATAAATATAAAGGAGCCTAGGACTTGCTAGTTTGGAAACAAAACTGTTTCTCATTGTCACCTTACCAGTGGGCAAACAGTGCTGAAATTCAGAAATGACTTCTAGACAGAAAGCAAAATCAATACAATTTCAGGAACATATGGTCTAAAGGAGAAGCTGAGGCTATGGAAGTAAAGCACTTTGTTAAAATAACAGAACAATTTAAGATGTTGTCTAACAGACCCTTTCAATAAACGAAAGTCCTTCTAAAGATCATGAGGACACAGCATGCAGAGTCTATCCTTCAAACAATGGGTCTCCTGAAAATCTCAGGGTCCCTGCTGCACAGCAGTTCCTCAGAGGTTCCACAGTACAGCAGGCTTGTCTGGAAGAAAGTTGCGGGTGTGTCTTTTATCTAATAGGGTAAATTGTAATTGATTAATCAGAAACCCACAAAGTTCTTAAAGGAATTCATACCTAATAAAACTGAAAAAGGTGAAAAAAAAAAAGAAAAAAAAGTTCTTAAAGAAATGATATTAGCTTACACCAAAAGGGATAGGATGCAAATAAATTAAAAGAAGCCTCTGGACCCATTACGTCTACAGGTGGGAAGAAGGCTACTGAAAAAGTTGTGAACGTGTGCTGCATTTTAAGGAGAAGGAAGGACATTCAAAGGGTAGAGCTATGTCCCATGGAGAATCGTTTCCAGGCATTAGAGCTGAGCTTTAATCAAGAACTGACAGCACATGCCAGGCTTGCTTTCAGGAATCCCACGGGCTGGTACCTTCTGCATGCACCCCCGTGTGCCTCTTCCAGTGGCTGTCCTATGCTTGATGCACTGTCCTGTGTTAGCTGTAAGGGGTGGGGGTGAGGGGAGCACGTGAGTTTTCTCTTCCCATCACAAATCTTCAGATGGAGAGGAACCATTCTCAAGTTGTGTAATTGAGAAACTGCACCCCAGGAATGTCATCACATCTCAAATTAATTTAGATGCTGAGATTCTGGATCTAAAGCCTGAGCCTGGTACCATCGTGGGATAAGGCTTTGGAGGGTCTTATGGGTAAGGGATGGGCTATTTTTCACGTGGAAGGAAAGTGGACTATTGTGGCCAGAAGGAGAGCTAACACATTGTTGATGTTTTTTTTTCTGAAAATAGCCACACTAACCGGTACAGGCTAACATGCTCTTCAAGAACTGCAATCCTCCAGTCAAGAAGTGGAGCCTCTTTGCTGCCCGATTGAATCTGAGCAAGACTTTGTCACTGCCTGGCCCTCAAAGCCACCACGCTGGAGAAACTCCACGGTAGGACCGTGAAGTGATGGAGAGAGAGGCCCAGGAGCTCAGCGGATGTAACTCTCAGCTGTTTGCCTCTTCCCAGCCCAGCCAGACGTGAGTGGGCAAACCCTCAGATGATTCTGGCCTCACCCTCTGTCCAACTACAGCGAAATAAGGAGCCTCAGGGAAGACCCACCTACCTGAGCTCAGCCATCCAGCTGAGCTGGGAGAGGCAGTGATAATATGATTATCGTTACTTTAAAATCACTAGCTTGGGATGATTTTGTATGGCGCAATAAAGGTGGGGCGCTAGGGTAGGTTATAAAGATTTAAAGAGGGAATGTTAGGCTGGAAAACGTCACAATCAAGTCAACATGTAACAAATGAGGAAGAAAGATGGCTACCCAGAGAAAAGTTGTTGTAAAACGAAACGGAAACAAAACAGATCATCCATTGTAAGAGACAGTAAATGTATTAAAGGAAGATATTTGAATATTTTACATGGAAATATGGAAATCAGCGGTGAGTAAGATGACTTGGGAGGCAGGATGAAAAATGATGGGGGATTTTGGGAAAACGGCGTCATTCAAAGTAGGGTCACAAACCTCCCAACCCTACACTTAACAAGATAAACAGAAATGAGAAAGAAGATGAAAAAATAATCAGTTCTCCAAGAGCGCACAAAATAGATGGAGCCTCGTTTATTGTTACTTATTTTGAAGAAGATAATCTTGAAACAGAATAACAGAGGAATCTAGAAAACGAAGTGAAAGCACCTTTCCTTTTCCTCAAGAAGCGGTACAGGGTTTTAGAGGACACCTGTAGGCAAAATCCTGCAGAAGTCTCCTTATGTCTTACAATTTGGAAGACCCTCCTGAGTAATTTTGTGAATGTCTCCTCCAACTGAGAAGTCTTTTCTCAGCACTGTAGATGGGAAATTTTCCAAAGAAGGGAAAAACTGTTATTTCTTATCAATTTTACCCCCCCCCAAACTTAGAGGGAGCTGGCATGGAGACAGAGGGGTCACAACTATTTCCACTAAAAAACAACAATAAAGTAAGATGAAACCTGATGGGACTGGGTTATCCCTTGAGAAAGGAAATAGGGCAGAAGGAAGTAGAAGGCATTCTATGTGGTCTTTTTTCCTATAGTGCTTTGTTCAAACAACTTCCCCTCATGTTCCCCTCCTCTGGCTGGGGAGGAGGAGGGGTCCCCGGCGAGGCGAGCCCAGGGGAACGGTGGGGTGAAGCTGTGTTTCTGTCAGGCTGTCAGTCCAACATAAACATCAATTTCTCTGCCCACAGAAGAAGGATACAGCCTGGACCAGTCAGCATAAACCCGGCTGTAATAAAACAATTATGTAAAATTGTAAGAAAACAGCCATCAGTCAGAGCAGTCCCAGCTGCATCTGAGGCTCCTTAAGAAAGTAAACACCAGTAATAACCAGTTCACAAAGTGGACCTCCAAGGATGCGTCCACTCCACTAGGCAGGTAACCAGGAAGAATCGGCACGTGCTGCTATGTTTGGACAAAGAAAGTGTCCAGACAGTGTAGCCAACATGAAAGAGGAGTAAAATGAAAAACACATGTCACGCAACTGCTAAAAATCACAAAAGAAGGAAAAGGTGGAAGATGTAGGAAGGAGAGCATATGAAGTAAAAAAAACCAGTATCTTCTGGAGGAAGGGGACACACCAAGTAATAGAACACATATTTGTATAAAACACTTCAAAAGGACTTACAAAAACCAAAAAACTAATATTAAGATGAATCGATTGCCATAAAGAAAAAATTAAATCTGAAATATAAGATCACCCAATGAATTTGCAAAAGCAAGGAAATGAAGTTGAATATCAAACCACATCACTATAGAATTGCATACTTTTAGAGGATGAAGAAGAGAATGGATTCTAATTGGAAATCAAATCTGGGGTGCGGACGAGAGAATTGAGATCATTACAGAAATGGTCATTGGAAAGCACAGCGGGTCAACAGTTGAGTGAAGGTAGCAGATGTGGACGTTATACATCAAAGAAGCAGCGTGAGGACACCTGTGTCCTTGAAATAAGGGAACAGAAAAAGAACACTCAGAGATGGAAAGAAATGTTCCCCGAGAAGGCAGTTGCTGAATCGTCAGATACGAAAACCATCCACATGGAGGTTTGTATAAGAGTCTGGCTGATGTGATTCTTGGCTCCATCCATGGGCAGCTCGGTGACTTTGGACAGGTTTCTCAGATTGGTGACTAATCTGTAAAATGGGGATATTAAAAACACTAGCTTCATGATTTGCTGTGAGTGAGAATTATAGGAGGACACATGCAATGTACTTAGGTACAGGGGAAATTCTTTATAATTACTAGCTATTGTTTGGCTCTTGGCCAAGTTCCTGAACATTAGGGGACAAGAACTAATCCTATAAGAGGAAAAGAGCCACATGGCACCCAGGTATCTGCAGAGCATTATTCGAAGACAACACAGGAATGTCAACAGAGGCACAAGGAGTGGGAAACCATGATCCAGAAATGTCACAGACAACCTGATAGTCATTCAGGTATGAAGAAAATTAACCAGCATTCTGAAAAGTACTAGGACACAGAGACTAAAACCTTCCTGAGAAAGCTCACTGAAGAAAACAAGCAGTTTACAGAGTTAAAAAAAAAAAAAAATCAAACTCACAAAATAGAAAAGCCTGACATGAAAGGACCGGCAGAGCGCTAAACTATTTAAATATAAAACTGCGGTGAAGGAATTGAAGCAACTATCCTTACCTAAAATATACATTATATTATAAAACTTAGAAGGAATTACATTTTTCCTTCAGGAAGAAAAATAACTGTATACCTAGGATGGAGCATGGAAGACGTTTTATAACAAATACCAGGAAGCAGGGAGAAAGAGGAGAATTTCTGAGTTTCCTGTTTTCCTACTTTCATAGTGGAAAGTCAAGAGAGGGCAGGTTTATGGAAAAAAAATATTTTTGTATGAAGGTAAACAGTACGAAAACTAACAAAAGGCAAAATATTTTCCAGTTATATGAAAACGCAAATTAAAAACAAAAACAAATGTTTGCCGTAATTTGTTGTTTTTGGAAGAGTTGAAATGCACATTTCTGCACTTATCAAGGATGGTCTGGGTGCTGGGCTGTGAACAGAGGTGCCCCCCAGGCAGCGGGAATGTGTGGCGGGCATGAGATGCAGAGGGGGGACCTATGTTCTTTTCTCTTTTTTATTTATTTTGTTTCTTTTGATTGAGAAAAAAATAGAAATACAGACTAGTATGTAGAATAAATTAACAATCTACTGCATATCTATTATTCTGAATGAAGAAGTTTTTCACAGTGTGATATTTATTTCAAGGCATGTTTTAAGAATGAAATAAAACATCGCAGATATAGTCAGTCTTCTTAGCTCTTTGTTCTTTTCTTTTCCTTTGACTCTTCTTTGAGGAGGTCACTTTCATGAACTCGATATGTATCTTTTGAACAAAATTGTAAAGAGCATCCGTTTCCATGAACAATGTATACACTCATGTTTGGGAAGTATATGTTGAAATGAGGTCTTTTAACATTTCTAGAAACAGAATCATGCTGTATTATTCTGCAAAATGCATTTTTTGGCCAAATGCCCTCTTTGTTTACCTTTACCTTTATCTTTGCTTTATTCTAAGCAAAAGGAAATTGCTTGATTAATGGGAAAATACATATTTGCTACTGCTAATTGCTGCCAAAATGTTGTGTCATTAAATTCTGTGTACATAAATTTGTGACCTCCCCCCCCGAAAGGATGAATTTACAGGAAAATATGTGACTGTAATACATTCCAAAAAAGATCTTATAAACCCAAACGTATTAATGCCACAGACAAATCTTTTTTTCTTTAAGAGTCCTGGGCAATCTCCCACAACCTACACACAAAACACGTACTCATACACGTACACCATACACACAGCCACAACAAGCATTAAAAGGTGTTTCCCGGACAAATGCTTTTTAAATTTTTGAGAACTATGTAACCCCAATGTGTTTAAGTTGTTCAAGCTACAGAGGAGGACATTTTATTACTTCTTTCTGCCACATCAGTGTGAGATTAAAACCAAAATCTGAAACCAAGAGCACAAAGAAAACTACTGATGGATGTCACTTAAGAACATTCAAGTCCAACTAAAATGTCAGAAATATAATTCTGCAGTCATGTATAAAAATGCGTATGCACAATTATATATAATATTCATATGTATATATAATGTGTTTATGTACATAAACATATATAATACAAATATACATTTCCATAGATATGTAGGTATACATATGCATTCAATTTTATCCACATATATGACTGCATATTCACGTGTAAACTGTGTGCCATTTACACACACGTACAACATACAACATATATTAAATACACATGAATCTACACATATACATAAATGTTGATATGTGTGTTCCATAGTGAGGTTTAGTCCAGAAGTACCAGAACAGTTCAAAAGACCAAAAGCATTCTAATTATAAAAATACTAATTATAGTAATGAAAGGGTTAATTCCTTTTGTTGCTAAGAAAGAAAAAAATCAAATCAAAGGTCAACATTATAATTTAACGCTAACTACTTCCTGCCGCATTTCAGGATGGATGTTACCAGTATTTACTGGCTCTAATAAGAAAATCATATATATTTATATCCTAGAATTAACAAGTATTAAAATATTTTATATATTTTTCAGTTTTTTATTTTCAGGAGACAGAAGACCAAAAATAAATTTGAAATCAAATTTTGCATTAAAGACTCCCTAAATGTCTTGCTAATCCCTGACCCATGCATATGTGGGACGAAATTCAGGATAAAGGAAAAGGATCTGAAATGAGACTTGAACTGCCATTCAAGAGCTAGATTTCACCATTTGAGTCCAATCAAGTGAAACCTGCTTGAGTCCAGGCGAGCTAAATCCTTTTTAAGAAATAACCAGCAGTCTTCGGAGAAGGGTAAGAAAATTCGACCTCTAAGCCAGTCCGCTGTTGCTCTGCAGCACTGCATTTAAATACATAGTATGTATTCTGCAGATGTGTTATATGGGTGGCAAATACCTTCGATTGTAGTCCAGAAGTACTTGGCATTCAAAGAATGTGGAAAATGTGATCCATTCTCAAGAGAAAAGACAATTCATAGAGACAACCTCAAAGGTGACCCAGGTTGATATCCTCAAAATGTGAATGTGGAGGTGCAACATGACTCAGCAATTCCACGCCTAGCTGTACACCTAAAGGAATGGCGAACATGCATTCACACAGAAACTCAGATACAAACGGTCAAAGCAGTATTATTCATAATAACCTAAAAGCTAAAATCCCCAAATTTTCTATCATAATGGATTATTATTTTGCCATAAAAAAACCTGCCGTACCCTGTAATGTGTAGGAACCTGGAAAGCACTATGGTACGTGAAAGACGCTAGGTACGAAGAACATGGACTGGGTGAGCCCATTATATGAAATGTCAAGCAATACATAGAGGCAAATACAGAGAGGCAGAAAGTAAGTAAGTAGCTATCAGAGACTGAGGGGTGGGTGGAATGGGGAGTGACTGCTGATGGGTACAGGGTTTCTTTGGAGGATGATGGAAAGATTTTAAAATTAAATAGTAGTGATGACTGTACATCTCTGAATACACCAAAGAACACAAAACGGTCCATATTATAACAGTGAATTTTATGGTATTTAGATTATACTTCAGTAAAGCTTTTCTTTTTTTAAGTCCCAAGTGTTTTTTTATATAACCTATTAAACTGAACCCCAAATTTATAAGATAGAATAAATAGCTAAGAATAGCCATTTATATCTGAAAGAAAATAAAGTAGGAGGATGTACCCTAAAAAATAATTGACTTATTATAATAATTAAAACTGGGGTGCTAGTTCAATAAAAGAAAAAGATTCATTTAATGTATGGAATCCAGAGACAGATTGACACGTGTAGAAACCTGTCAAATGAGAAGTAACATTCAAATGACAGAGGGAAATAAGTATCCAGCAAGTGGTGCTGCAAAAATCTGCTCCTTATATAAGGAAAAATTTTATCTCCACCCAAAACCGTACAAAATAAATATACATCAAGTGATTAAAACCTGAAAACCCACCAACCTTTAAATCACCTAGTGAAAAGGTTGCAAATTAAGATTGGATTTGACAACGAAGAACTTCTTAAATAAAACACAACAAACACAATTTGTAATGAAAACTATTGATAACATTACCTTAAAATGAACAATTCTGTTTGATTGAAGACAGTGTAGCTCTTTTTTTTAAAGTTAAAGAATGGCAGAGGTATTTGCCATTCATATAACCAATGTATGATTGATGTCCATTGGATATGCAAGATATTAGCAAAATGCATTACTGAAAAAGTAGATAACTCAATGGGAAAAAACAATTTTCAGGAAAAGAAATCTGAATTGCTAAAAATAATATGGAAAGCTATTTAATTTTTTGTTAGTCAGCAACATATATAAAATGTCATAAATATCACAGCCATCAGATTTTTTTTTAAAGAAGGGTAATAATACCAGGTATAAGGAATGTAGAAAGGGATTTCTTACATGCTGCTCATGTGAGTGTAAATTGTTCAACCACGTTAGATAACAATTAGTTGAAGAGTATGCTGAACACACCCTTTGACCAAGACATTTCAGTTTTAGACGAGTGCTCCAGAGAAGGGCTTGCACATGGAACAGGAAGTGATGTATAGACATCATCATTACACTGCTTCCCAGTGGAAAATTCTAGAGACAATCTACAGGAACACCTCAGAGATACCAGAGGTTTGGTCCACCAGACCACTGTAGTAGAGTGAATATTGCAATAAAGCAAGCACAGAATTTTTTAAATTTCCCAGTGCATGTAAACGTTATGTTTATATGATATATAATAGTCTATGTGTGCAATAGCATAATATCTAAAAAAATGAACATACCTTAATTGACAAATGCTTTATTGCTAAAAATGCTAACTATCATCTGCACTTTCAGCAAATCACAATCTTTTTGCTGGTGGAGGGTTTGAGATATTGCAAGAATTATCAAGATGTGACACAGAAGCACGAAATGAGCAAATGCTTGATGCAGGACTACAGCAAACCTTCATTTCATAAATAATGTAATATCTGCGAAGCACAGTAAAATGAGGTATGCTTGAAATTGCTCATCAGCAAAAAAATCATGATGAACAAATTAAATGTGTAATGATTTCGTTGTAAGAAATACTATTCCTCAATTGAAATGGAAAAGGAGGTGAATTTATTTAGGTAGTAAATTTTACTGTTAAATTTTTAGTAAAAAACGTTGCTATTTATTTCCCTACCATATTTTTATTTATGTTAATATCTATATGTTCTACATTCCCATATGATTCTGTTAAGGACTGTTAAGCTTCTTGGGGTTAGGCGTCTATGGTTTAGCCAAAGAAGTTGGGTAAAATGTAGCCAACGTGTTGCTACAGAACAAACTCAGGGAAGATCAAAAACGCCAATATGTAGCCTTGGACTAGAATTGCAAGGGCAGAGCCATCAACTGGACAGAAAGCAAATGACGATGGACCATGAAGGTCAAGAACAGGCACATGACCTGTGTAGTCCCCCGGGGTCTCTTCATGCTAGTTGTGGAAATCTGTGTTTGTGTGTGTGTGTGTCTTCAGCAGTCTTTTTGAGAATTTATTAATTTTATCAATCGCCACAAAAATGTCAATTTTGATTCTTTTTTCTATTTTGGTCTGTTTTCCATCTCACTAAAATCTGATCTCATTTTTATTATCTTTCTTTCCACTTATGTTGATATTACTTGTACTTCGTGAGAGGAATGAAAACAAGTAGGTTGACTCCTCCCTTCAGATCAATACAGAAAATACTAGTTTTATCAAAATTCTTGATGTGAGCAAAACTCAGCTATCACAGTCATCAAAAGCTGCTCCTTCAAACTGCAACTAGACACCACTATCTGAAAGACTGAGTTAAAAAAAGACAGAACGAAAGAAAAAAGCAAACAAACAAACCTATGAAGGCTGAGCCATGGTGAGGATGTGGAACAACTCTCAATATTGTCGGTAGAAGTGTGAGTTTGTACAAATACTTTAGAAAGTTTTTGGATAGTATCACCTACAACTCAACATATATGTACCCTTTGATGGATCAATTTCACATTTAGAAATTTATGCCCAAAAGAAACCAACACACACATGTCCGTCAAAAGACCGCACAAGAATATTACTTGGAACGTTTTTTCTTGATAGCTCCAAGATGGAAACAACACAAGTATCCTTCCATGGTCTATTCATTGTTATAAAATCACACAATCGAATACTATGCTGCTACGACAAAGTTTTAACTATTGCGTGAGACAACAGAGATGAATAAACAAGCAAAACCTAACTATAATAACAATGAAAGAGTCAAGGTTTGGAGGAGGTGGGGTCACAGTAACTCTGTGAGGCAAGAGGCCTGCCCCTGGGCCCTGGTAATGTCCCATCTCCTGATTTCTGTGGTTGTTAACATAGGTTTGTTTCCTTAGGAAAATTCACTAAGAAACGCACTCCTGATTTTACACCTGACTGTATTTGTTACACTTCGATTAATTTTTAAAAGGTTTACAAATCACCTGTAGGTTAATGCTCCTGGGTGATTAGCACAGTCATAGTGGGAAGATGGGAACTGAGACCAGAAGACGTTAAGTGACTTGTCCAGGGCTCCATTCAGGCTTGGTATGGATCACCTGATTCAAAGTTGTGTGTCCTTCTCACCCCCCAATTATTGCTTAAAACTTTATACGTTGGCAGATGACTGGGTCCTGAGGGAGGCTGTCACAGTCTGAAACCGTGGAACCAAAGAGATGACACTTGCACGCACACAGAATCCTCAGACACTGCCGGCATTCCCCCAAGCTGCAGGCTGGCAGGAAATTATCAGTGTTGGAAGAGTTAAACCGTAAGATACTTGAAATGTGGGAGTTCAAAGCCTTTGCCAATAACTCTTTATTATGGGCAGCGTTTTCAAAGCACAATTACAGCATGTTGGAAAGTGAATGAGGCAAATTTCTGGTGATGTCATCAAAGCAATAGCTACTAATGAGCACTTTCCTCGTGGGGATTGCCTGACGCCACCCTGACAGGAAAGACCGATTGGCTTTCTGCAAATCTGTTTGGATTATTTACAAGGCATTCTGAACGTTGTAGAAGCATCACGTGAGAAAACAACAGATCAAAGTTTGAATACGACACAGGGATGACAGGGTAATGTACTCGCTCATGTATTGGGTATTTTGACAACATTTTGAAGGACTTTCCTAAAGGGATGACAACAAGCACATCTTTAAATGATTACATTTTCCCCCAAATTAAAAAATAAACATGAACAAAACTTAAACATGTTTTTATTACCCCAGAGGAGTTTGGGAGAGAATGGTCATTAACTGAGAGAATTACCTCTGATGTGACATACCCTGTCACACTGGATACAGGGACACTTTGGGCACCGGTCCTTCAGCAGTTTACCTACTAGTTGACAACTGGTGATGATCCAAGACTCAGGCTTCTGCTGGTCCTCTCCCCTGCTGCCCATCTTTCTGCATTCCACGGCCCGTGTGCATCTTCCCTGGAGGGTGAGAAGCACAAAGAGAAAGACACTGGGACTTTCATTAGTCATGTGGATATTTGTTGGAACTGGTATGTTGAAAAATAAAGAAAAGGAGTTGCATGAGTGGCTGGGAAGGAAAAGAAAAAAGTCAGTCAATGAAAAGATGGCTAAAATGTTGGTGAAATGTCAGGTGTGGATTGACAGTTAATGATAAAGTCTTGGTTCCGCTTGAGAAAACAGCTAGTGAGTCTGACGCCCATGCATATCTTGGCCAGGTGGGAGCCCTGTGAGACTGTCTAAAACCTTTCAATGGCTTTGTAGGACATTTGGTCCCATCCAAAATCTCCATAAGACATTTGTTCCATAAGACATTTGGTTCACACCAAAAGGTCCTTGAAATTTTACCCTATTCAAAATGTCCATGATATTTGCTCCATGCAAAATGGTCTTGGACAGGACCATGATCAGGGGCCTTTTGGTGTGGACAGGCTGTCTTCATGAACATTTCGGACAAGACAAACTATAACCAAATATCAAGGACCCTTTGGCATGGAGCCTGGATGTTTTTAACAGGACCAAATATAACCTTTTGGTGCAGACTTGATGTCTCCATGAATGTTTTAGACAGGATCATGTATGATCAAATATCAAGGACTTTTTGGACACGACCAAACACGACCTAACCTTTGAACAGACACCCAGAGAAGCTGGGTTAAAAGTAATCAACCTAGTCAAGGCAGATCTACAAATACAATATGTAGCTCAGGTCAGAGCCATAAACAGGGCAAAAGCAAGTCACAATGGACCATGAGGTTCAAGAACAGGCATGTGACTTGTGCCATTGCAGGGGTCCAAGCTTGGAAGGACCCCGCACTTTGTTTAAGGCGTTACTGTTGCCATCTTGAAGTTCTTAAGAGTTTTATTTTTGAATCTATATTTCCTAAATGAAGTCAATGCAAAAATGGAGCATGCTTTTTGAACCAGAGGCCCCATATTTTTCATTTCGCAATAGGCCCAACAAATTAAGTAACCTGTCCTGGCCAGGAAATGGTCAGGTTGGCTACGGTGAGTGATTCAGAAGACAGACGGTGACGATGATGAGCTTGGTTCACGTGAGCAAAGTAGACATTCTGATGATTTCTCTAAAACACACACATGCTGGGTTCCAATGAGCCAGTTTCATTCTTTCTTCACTTTTTGTGGAAATACTAACTTAAGAAAACATTTAGCGGGGAAGGTATACCTCAGTGGTAGAGAGCAGCTTAGCATGCATAAGGTCTTGGATTCATTCCCAGTACTTTCGTTTAAAAAAAAAAAAAGTTAGAATTAAAAAAAATTTTTTTAAAAAGGCTAAGCTGAAGAAAACATTCAATAAAATTTCTCACAGGGAAAGCATAATACTCTATCCACTCTAACACAACAATCATTTTTATTTCGAGGCAGCATTTGCTTCGATATTTCTTTAACCCTGGGCCCCCAGGTCCTTCCCTGCTACACATGAGGATGTGATTCACAACATTGTTCCACCCTCAGCCCTGCACTTCTGCAGCCATGTCTCAATTGCTCACTGGCTGACTCTGTGAAGCACACCTCTGTTCCAGAAAGTTCTACCTCTACCCCCTGGGCTGGGTGAGCAGAGCTAAAGCAGACCCCCTTCATCACCTTGCAGGAGAGAGAGAGCAGATAGCTGGGTGAGGGCTCAGCCCATTGCATTTCTCTTCTGTACACGTAGAAGGTAAATGGCCCAGTAAGTGTCTGCTTTTGAAATGTCAATTTTCTTAAATTACATTTTTTTTATTGAGAGCATTCTCCATGTGACCTTCTCAGAATGGAAATGGATGAGTAGAATGAATGGAAGTTAGATTTGTTAATCACTTAATATCTGTTGACTTTTATGAAATAAATTATTTTAAGGTTGACTTCTCAGTAGAGGAGAGAAGATCCCAGCATAGATAATGTTGGCAATTACAGGGTGTTCAAAATATAGTGGCAGAATGCTGTTCCTCATCTCCGGGGTGCAGGGTTCTAAAAAGCAGCAATTCACAATTCATCAACATCTTGAAGCTCCCTGCTGAGACTAGCCCCATTTGAAACTCTTGAAAGAAGGGGAAATCTTTCCCTTATCGGTCCACCAGGATTGGAGACCCAGACTAGGGGCAGGTGAAGGTGGCTTTGGCACCATCAGCTACAAGGCTTTGACCAATTTCCTCAGCCTCAGTTTTCCTCATCTGCTAAATAGGCATATAAACACAGGCCCTAATTTCTTCACCAAGAGTTTAAAATATTTAAGAGATGATGTCTATGAAAGCATCTCGTGAATTCTAAAATCCCTGTATGGTGAAGAATACAGAGGCCCCCATTGTGGAAGACCTCTCATCGGCCAGGCTCTGTGATTGACACCTTAAATGTATTATTGCTCTTAATTTTTATCATGACCAGGAAGAGTTGTTTCTTATTGAGAAGAGAAACAGACTCATAGAGAAGATGGACCAGGTATGTTACACAGTGAACACCCGCTGGCTCCCCCATACATAGAAGCAAGCCGGAAGAAGAGGACACATGCTTGGCAGGAACTGCCCCTCCCCATGTGTGCTCATCTTGCCCTGCTCCTGTCGGTCCCGGCTCTCCTTATCTGAGGATTTCCCAGCTCTGTGTCTGAGTCTCACGGCACCTTCCAGATACGTAAAGTGATTCGGGCTGAGGAATGCTGCACTCCTGCTCAGGGGTATATTTTGGTACAACTAGACCCTGCCCCAGGAAGAAGACGGCAGAAGACGAATGTAAAGGAACTGGGAGAGCTGGAAGGCCATGATGCTGTGATTCAAATGCAAGTCCACCCGACTGTAAAACAAGGATTTCACCTTATTCTCAGAAGCAGATGCGGACAGATCTTTTCCTCCAACAGACATCGCCCAATTCAAATCTGCTGGTGGCTGGCTGTCAATAGCAGGTGATGAGTGATGCTTTTAGGTGACTTTATAAAACCGGGGCATGGGGCACTGATGGACTTACAGCAAGACATGCACTGTGAGCCAATCTTTGGTAATCTCTCAAAACAATAGTGATAATAATAAGAAAATCCTTCAGAGCTTAAACCATCAAATGATTTTACCTTGGGCAACAGCTCAGTGGTCTCTGTCAGAGAATTTTTGCAAATCTCCATCCAAATAATCAGCCAATTAGGAAGAAGGCTTCCCCAGCTGTGGATGTGAGGCTCCATGATAAATGCGTGGGGGATGCAGCAGCCCTGCGTCCTTCTGCTAAAGCTATTCCCAAGCCCCAACGCAGACAGTGAGCAGGTAACGGAAACTACCTCTGGTTTCAGGTGACACTGGTGTCTGGAAAAGATGTTCCCAGGGGGTGCAAAGAGGGCGCCAGATCCAGGGACCTTGCCAACCAGCGAGAGCTAATTTGGGCTCAGAGACTAACAAATCAGGAAACTGGTGCATTTTGACACAGGGCTGAAATGCACTGCCACACACTGCCTCATTTGTTGGCCACATGCTTGTGGTCAGCTCCTGGGGAGTTCTGAGAACACCACGCTGCCTGTCGGTGGCTCCTGGACAGCTCAGACCGAACAGTTGGTCATACCAAATGGACCCACAGTTCAGCGAGGATCTTCACTTTGTAAATACCTTGTAATATTGCCAACAGAAAGGGTGGAGACAAAAAAATGTCCAGTTACTTGTGAAGGAAATGTGTTTAGTTGGAGCGATGTAGTCTCCATCACACGCGTGATGCTGCAGTGAAGGAGGCTGGGTTTTGGAGACAGTCAGGTCTGAGTTCCAGTGCTACCTGTGCTGGTCATCTAAGGTCTCTGTGCTCAGTGTCCTCATCTATAGGGGGGCAACCAGAGCATTAACTCACTTGGTGGTTGGGAGGGCTAGACAAGGTGAGGTACATGAACTACTGAGTTCTGTGAGGGTCGGCGGACATGTGATGCTGGTGCTCACGGGGCATCTTTCGGACACGTGCGTACAGCATCCCTCTGGAACATCTTCTTTCCGCTTTTACTTTTGTATCGTACTTTAGGCTTCATTGTCGCTCACTGGGCTGTTGCTACAGCCCCCTACCTGGTCATCCTGCCCTAATTCTTCCCTTAACCAATCCAGTCCTCTCACTTCTGCAGGGGGGACCACTATAAACCACCGACGTGCTGCTCGCTCACCAGCTCACAGGTGAGAAGCCCATGCCCTCTGCCACTCTTCACAGAACCTTGTCAGTACATCTGGTAAGAGAATTCAAGGCAATATGACATCACCCTGCACTTCCAGCCTCACCTAATAAACACGCTGGACTACCTGCTGCGTTCCGTGCAGAGAAAACAAGTGAGCCTTGGAGGTCTGCTTGGAATCCTCCACTCCACCCTAATTCCTGCTGCCTGTTAATATTCCACCCGTGAATTATTCAACACGCATCCGCTGCATGGGTGCTGTGTGAAGGATGTCTCCGCTCGGGGGTGTCCGAGCCTCCTTTGCAGAGCTCTCCTTGGGTGTTCGCTCCCTGAGCGCTCACTGTTCTCGGGCCATTATGTGATTATAGCACATGTTGAACACTATTCGTGTCAAATTTGTTTTTGTCTGTCTCCCCTACTGGATCTGGAGTGTCTGTCTTGGAATCACTGCCACCTGGCATAGCATCAGGCAACTCGTAGATACTCAATCAATTTTTATTTCCTGGATCATTTTGAAACTATTCTTCTGTACTCTGAGGAATTAATAGTTTAGCTTCCATATTCATTACTTGTTCCTAGAGATAGCTATTTTTATGGTGCATTGATAATTATTCTGGGGTTTGTTGGGGCTTGGGAGGAACATCAACTCAGAATGAGATTATAATCCTGTGTTTCAATAACAGGAATAAAACTGGTCCTGAAGAAGATGGAAAGAATCCTAATTTCCTGCCCACATCTTCCTACGGCAGAGTCAAAGATGGTAGCCACAGGATGTAGCATCCATATGTCCATGAATGAAAGACTTGGCCCCCAACTGTTGGTAGAGCGATTAAATAGGCTTTAACTGTCAGTTTTTTCAGGAACTGCCACAGTGTCAGAGAGCCACCTTGCCCAAGTTCATGGCCTTCCGAGAGTGACTCGTCTCCTATGACCGACTGAGGCAGTGGCTGATGGTCCAGCCATCTCAGCCCAATACAGGACAACGCTGATGAACCGTTTTAGTTCCTGAGCTCTCCATGCTCTCCATGGGGTTGGCTGAGGCCATGCCCATGTGGCAGCTCAACTTTCCTTTCGTCTCATCCTGCTTTGTCTGCTTCCATTCCATGGAGATCGCTTACAAGGATATTCTAATAAACCCTCTGGACATCGAACTTCATTTTAGTGTCTGCATCCTGATGAATCCAAACAGTTGATTGAATCAAGCAGAACCAAAATGGGATTTTCAAGCTGGATTATTCACCACCCAGCTAGTTACTAGCATGCGGTTCCTTGTGGTTGGTGGTGCACATACAGTCCTGGAACAAGGTGGTAACCACTTGTTAAAGCTTTTACTAGAGGTGCTTTGGGATGCTATGCCAGTGGAAGAGAATGCACTAGCTGGTGTAATACATCAGGCATCTGAAAAATGTGGGAAAAATAGAGATGATGGGGCAATGAGATTATATGCCTATTGTTAAACTCTATTTAAGATCGAGCGAAACATAAAACTAAGGCTGAGAGTAATTAGGAGACCAAGTGTGAAAGCCAGAGTCTCTTCAGCAGCATATAAAATGGCTATCATCCCCCGGAACAGAAGGGCAAAGGAAGCAGAGGAGCAGCCTCACACCTTATCGTGGTGGCTGAGCTACAAGGAAGAGCACACTCGTCCCGACGTCTGTTGATGCCTGGATAAAAAGCCTGATTGGAAAGAACGGGCCCCAGACACATGGAATGAAGACGTGGGTTGATGCCCCTAAAAACTGTGAATTTCCAAATTTCCTCAAATCTCTGAGTCTGCTCAAGTGGCCTCCCCCCTACCATTAACCTACCCAGAGGTTGCTCCCCTACAAGACAGCAGGTACCCCTCAGAATCTGTCCCCATCTTCCCTCCTAGCCAGTAAGTCAACGTTAGGTAAATTGCAGCATAATCCAGCCAAGGATATGCTGTGCTTGGTAAGAAAGGATAGAGTCTACACACTAAAGTAGCTACAAGACCAGCAGAAGCCAGCGGAGCAGGTGTGGGACTGGATTGTGAGGACGCTCGATCAAAGGGCTAGAGCATAAGAATGGATAAAGGAGAATATAGGGAGTTGGGGCCATCCTCCCAAAGCACAGGATTTAACACTTAGCAAAAACCCTTGGACGTGATACAGACTGGTTCCTAGAAGCTTGAGAAAAGTAATACCCAGGGTCAGTGGGGACTGAATGCCAGAATTTCTGTGTTTGATGGGACTCGAAGGCTCAGGAAGTGGGCATGCTGGAGGTGATAATGTATGAAAAACCTACCTTATGGGTTATCCCAGAGGAAAGTTGAAATGTGCTGGTGAGAGGGGCGCCAGCATCTCTACAAGCTCCTTGGTGGTTCTCCTTTGTGGGCAGGGTTGACAGTAGGAGAGGACATTATAGAACTAGAGTCACCAATGACAGTGAGGACAGTAAAATCCCTATGTAAGCCCGGTGGTGGCACATAATTGTTGAAATACAGATAGACCTAATTATTGTAATAAGTGGCAAGATCGTAGCAGCAGGCAAGAAGAGGACTGTAGAGCTAGTCAATGCAGTATCCCTAGAGTCAAAATAGATGGAAAGCCAATTAGGGTAATACTCAACTTGTTTTGTTTGAGAAAAATCAAGGATGAATGATCTGGAGGCTGAAAGTATTCCACTCCACTCAAAAACTAAATTATGACCTCCTATATAGCCCTGGACCTGAGCCAATTTTAGTGCTGAGAACCCATTAAATAGAAAGGACAGAGAGAAGGACTCTGCAACGCCATGGTGAGTTGCACTGGAGTCATGATAATGACTTGCCTAGTACATTCCCAAAGGGATCAATAGATTGTTACTCTGATAACTTTATGCTGGAGGAATAGGAGAACCACCTTGACATTGATACCAGAGGCTCAAAAAGTCATCATGGCCCCAGTGTTGGAGTGGGGCCAAGTAAGCAGACCAAGTCCTGGCTGATGCTCAACCAACAGTGAGTCCTCAAAACTGACTCATTTCCCCAGACATTTCTGCAGCTCCTCCTCCCACCAAGCCAAGATAGTAAATCAAAAATGGCACCACACCCAGGCATTTGGCGAGCATTAGTTTCATTCACAAGTATCTAAATGATGCATAGGGAGTGGTGCCTGTCAAATCCCCATTTAAGTCATCAGTCTCCAGCAGAAACCAGATGACTCTTGGAGAAAGATAATGTACTTCCATAAACTTCCTCAAATGTTAATCCCAGTTGCAATTTCAGTGTCTGTCCCAGACTGAGTATCACTTATACTGCATATTAGCATGATTTCAGTACATGGTTTGTGGCCATTGACTGTGGCCATTCTTCTCCATCTCTATCAGAAAAGAAGATCAAAAATGGTCTGTATTACAATGAAAGGGCAAAACTATAAATTCACGCTTGTGCCCCACGGTGATATTAATTCCTCCCCTCCCTCACCTTGTCAACAATATAGTTTAAAGAGATCCTGGACTATCTGATATCCCACAGAATATTACATTGACCTACAGCATCGATAAATCCTATCTATCAGGTCAGAGGAGCAAAAAGTTACTGCCTTGAGGAAACCTTCATAAGGCACACACACAACTGAACGTGGGAGATAAACCCTACGAAGATTCACATCAGTAGAATATTGAGGTGTCCGGTGTTCAGGGGCAAACCATCTATATTAGTTTCCTATATTGGCTTCCAGAATGGATTACCATTAAAACAACAGAAACGTATTTTCTCACACACAGTTCTAGAGGCCAGAACTCCAAAGTTGAGGTGTTGACAGGGCCAAACGTGCTTCAAAGGCTCTAGGGGAGTCTTCATTCCTTGCTTCTTTTACTTCTGGTGGCTCCGGGCATTCCTTGGGCTGTGGTCCTTCACTCCAGTCTCAGCCTCCTCGGTCACATTGCCTCCTGCTCTTGTGTCCGCCAGATCTTCCCTGCATCTCTTATAGGAACACTTTCCATTGGATGTAAGGCACAGCCTGATGATCCAGGATGATCTCTTCATCTCTAGATCCTTAACTAATCAACCCATAAGGACCCTTTTCCCAAAAAGATAACATTCACAAGTTCTGGGAATTAAGAAGTGGACATATCTTTTGGGGAGCCATCATCAACCTACTCCACCACCCAAATTAAAAGACGAACTATTCTGTATTTTGCATCTCATCACAAAAAGGGAGGCACAACACCTAACAGTCCTCTTCACATTCTGGAGACAGCATATGCTCCACCTGGGAATCCTGCTCTGTTCCATACTGTCAGTTCATGAGTTGCTGCCAGCCTTGAGTGAGGTTCAGAACAGGAAAGAGCTCTGTCCCAGGTAAGCTGGAGCTCAAGCAGCCATCCTGCTTGGGCTATGTGACCCAACAGTTTTAGACCCTAAGATACTAAAGATATCAGTGCTGGAGAAAGATGCTGTGAAGAACCAAAGACAAGTCCAAGCAGAAGAATCACAGAGCAAACCTCTGAGATTCTGGGGCAAGAATCCCAGTGGACAAATGCCGTGCACGTGCAGTGGAGAAATAAACACCTCTTGAAAATCATCTCCTGGCAGGCTACTCCCTGTGGTAAAAATGGAGCACCTACCCCTGGGACTTTTTACTCTGCATGCTGAACTGTCTTTAATGAGCTGAATTCTGTTGGAACACACCACGTCATAAAATTGTACATGCCCCAACTACAGTACATTGTGGTAGGTCGGATGGAGCATAAGCAGGACTGGAGGCACCCCAAGCTGCATGAGCAGGTAATCCCTTGTCATGACCCATGCCATCCACCACTGAGGCTCCAGCACCCCTCCATCATCACACACCATTGGCCATACGGAGAGAGCCCTTATGCCAGCTGATGCAGGAAGAAGAAAACAGATCTTGGTTTGTAGACGAGTTGGCTCTGAATATGGACCCAAGTCAGAAATAGCCTCGTTTGGAGGCAGCTCTGAAAGAGAGCCGTGAAGGGAAATACCCCCAACAGGCACAGCTTTGGGGAAAGAGCTACTCCTCTGTGTGTTGTGAAAAGAGAACTGTCCTCAGGTTAGAATATACAGACCCCTGGTCAATCTGAAAAGACAGATTTTGGATGGAGACAGAGAGGTGAGGGGTGGAGGCAGATGGGTGGACACTGGGCGTGGTGATGAGGTATGAAGATCTCAGCATCACGCGCTGATACCCATCAGACAGCATCCACTGCAGAAAAGGCACTAAAGAACCAAGGAGACGAATGACTCAAGTCAGCCATTGTCAGAGACCAGCCCAACGTTGGCATAAGGGCCCATGTCCAAAGTGGCCATGGTGGCAGAGATAGACAGAGATAGACAGCCAGCACCTGGACCCAAGAGAAGAAGCTCCCCCTTGCCACGGCTGAGCTGTCTCATGTGCTGTCCCTGAGTGTCCCTGTCAAAAATAGAGACCAGCCCTGGGTCTCTGATACAGCACCATTTCTTCTGCAGGTCAACAGGTCACTTGGTGGCCCATCCCACATTGAAAGTGCCACCATTTTATTCTGAGAGAAAAAGAGCTATTTTAGGCATGCTTTATACTGTTGCACACAGGTTCTTGGGTAGCACCACTGTCTGAAGGCTTTTGGGATGTTGGACCACTGGGATAGGATCCCATATAAAGTTGCACATGTATATCCCATATAAAGAAACACAGTGGGCACACTTAAGAGCAATGCTAGTGAGGGAATGGGCCAGTGACCACAGAATTGGTCATAAATATGAGACCACCCAGAAGCTGCTGGCTGGAAGGAGCATTGGAACAGCAAGAACACAGCTGGAGCACCTGCTCAGAGACTGGTGGAGGGTGGAATGTCACCTGCCAGGAAGCAGGAGACACACAGAGTCAGAGTCTCTGGATGATGCTGTGTTCCTAATAGGAAGAAAACTTGGTTCCAGGAAGAATGCGGTAGAAACAGAAGTGGCACCTCCTTAAAAATTCTGAAAGAATTATTTCCAGCCAGTATTCTCTGCCGTGGTTAGGTTAGGTATGGTTTATCCTTTACCCTCAATTATGCATGATTATAAAATAGTTATTTTGAGATGTCTACAGACTCAAAAATTATCCCCCAAATACTCTTTTCTAGATAACTATTCAAGGAGATATTTTACCTAGAAAGGGGGAAGGCTTCCTCAAAGGTTGGATTCATTAAAATACAAGAGAGCCAAGGTGGGGAGGTCTCCAGGCTGATGGTGAGATGAGGTCTCAGACTGACAAGTTTCCAGTCTGAATAGAACCCTCTGGAAGAAACGTTTTCGAGTAGATGAAATCTTCATATTACTGACGTGCCCAACTGTACTATGGGGAGATTTTATTTCTGGGGAAGGTTTGGGGGTTGAACTAGCAATAATTAATAGAAAAGAGAGAAGATAATTTTAGGAAAAACAAGGCAGTACAAGGAAATTCATCGAAGTGTAGTGTATCACTCAGCTGTGAATACCTCTCCCAGTTACAATAAGGTAAACAAATGCTAAATTGTTATCCAGTTAAAATTGTAATATAGGTGGGTGGAAAGGATGATGGGCGGGAAGTCTGCATGAATAAGGCGGGGAAGGGGAAATGCTCATCTCCAAGGGCCTGATTTTTACTAAAGTGTGATTGGCAGAAGATTATCACTCACATGCTGGAGCTTATCAGGAAAAAACCTCTGTTGTGTTTGCTTTAGAAATATATTTGAAAATTGCTCTCCTTTTATGTTTGTGTCACCTTTATGAACAATGATAAGGTAAACCTCCCTCTGGTCGTTTTGCCAAGAATGTTATATTTCCCTGGAGAAAAACATTTTTTTGTTGTTGTTTTCACATTTTCCCTAGGAACACAGGAATCTTACCCTAATCAGTTTTCATTCTTTGGCTTTGAATGCTGATCAATGCAGGGGTTACTCTGCATTTTGATCACGTGCATAGAACATAATGACAAGTCATCTTGCATACTCGCTCGCTGCTTGGTTCACTGTATTTTCTAAGCTTCATTTTTCTTTTCTTCATCATGTCTTCATTGAAAAATTCTCCAAATGGTTATATGTCTTCAAATTACCTTAAATTATTTTGTTTTGGAAAGAAGCAAGGTTAAAGACAAATAAGTGTACAAATAAATGTAACTTTGGGCACATTCATAAATTTTGGATGCTTTTTTCTTGGTGATCACTCTGCTTGTTTATGCTGCGCTGCCAGTATGTCTTCCCACTGGAGCATAAATTTACAAACATCATGCAAATGCATTATTTGTAATAAAACTGACTAATGAGCATTAAAAGCTAATTATTTCTATACATCTGCTGGCTATGGCTGGCAATAATTGTGCATCATTCAGATTTGTGGCTGTGTGTCTGCCTTAGTATGATTTTAATCACTCATTAATTTATGGATCACAGTATGCGTCATGGGCATCAGCATCCCCCAACTGCCTCAGATTGTAAATCAAAGAGCTAGAGAAGTTGGAATTATGACAACACAGACCTCCTTTCTAAGCTGTGTCTTCATGCCAGTGTCTGTTGGATAGTCAGTCACAGATGGGATCAGACTGCCCCCCGCCCCAAAACACATGGAGGGTAAGTCATTTTCGGTTTTTTAAGGAATCTCCATACTGTTTAAAAAACTGAAAATAGACTTACCCTCCATGTGTTTTATGGGAGAGGGGAGGTTTGTCTGAAAGTAGACTTACCCTATGATCCAGCAATCCCACTCTTGGGCATACATCTGGAGGAAACTCTAATTTGAAAAGATACATGCCCCTCAATGTTCATAGCAGCAGTATTTACAATAGCCAAGACTTGAAAGCAACCTCAATGTCCATCGACAGGTGACTCGATAAAGAAGTTGTGAGATATACATCTCTATCTCTATCTATCTATCTATCTATCTCTCTCTCTCTCTCTCTCTCTCCACACACATACACAATGAAATACTACTCAGCCATAAAAAAGAATAAAATAATGCCATTTGCAGCAACATGGATGGACCTGGAGGTTATTATACTAAGTGAAGTAAACCAGAAAGAGGAAGAAAAATACCACATGGTATCACTTATCTGTGGAATCTAAAAAAGAAAAAAGACACAAATGAACTTATTTACAAAACAGAGACTGACTCACAGACATAGAAAACAAACTTGTGGTTACCGGGGTGGGGAAGGGAGTGGGGAGGGATAAATTGAGAGTTCAGGATATGCAGATGCTAACTACCATATAGAAAATAGATAAACAAAAAGGGCCTACTGTACAGCACAGGGAACTACATCCAATAACTTGTAATAGCCTATAATGAAATATATATGTATATGTATATGTATAAAAACAAAAAACACATTGAGAGTAGTTGATCTTCTACTCTGCTGATGAATGACTTTAGCATTTTCTGCAGTAATGTACTATGCATTTTTACGTTAATTTTTTACTTGTCAGCTAAGGAATTCTTGCTAGCCTGAGCTCTGGAGGTAGGGTCTGCAGTGGAAGGAGGCTGCTTTCACAGTTAGGACGAAGCGGGCTACAATCTTGTTTGCAGTCCTTACTTGTTGCAAAATCTGAGGCAGGTCACTTGACATTTCTGCACCCACAGATAGGAACACTTTCTTTGTAATAGCAAAGGTGCAATGTTACTAGACGCGAGGATTTCGATGAATAACGCACCAGCGTTTGAAGGAGCTGTTTCTAACGACAGAAGGAATGAACTTCCTGGGGGACGGATCAGTGAGTAGCTCCCACCTGGTCCTCAGAGCTTGAAAGCAGAGAGGCTGGATGATGCGGCCGCCTGCATGGCATCTCTTTCCCTCCAAGCCTCTCATCTACGTGGTGACAAAAAGGCCTTCTTGATCCATGGGCACACAACCATCCTTGATCCCTACTCCTGCTTCCTTCCTCCCACCTCACTTCCCTGAGCTCAGCAAGTCCGGATGCGGAAGAGCTGTCTGTCACAGAGCAGAGCATTGCCCACAGCAAGTCCACGAGGGGCAGCCATGAATTAGAAGCCCCGTGCTATGAGGAGTGTATTTTCACATGCCCCACCTTATAGAAACAACACAAAATACAGATTCTTTCAAATACACAGAAGGTCGGATAGGAGGACAAAACATTTTTAATAGTCAGAGGACCATATTGAGGGGTTGGGGAAAAAAATCCAGCCTTGCAGTAAAGCATCACAAGATAAAAGTTTTGCCAGATACTAGACATGAGGTTAGAGACGGTGCTTACAGCACAATTTAAGACGTGAGGGAAGTATCAGGGCCACACCCAAGTGGACAATAAAAAAAGATGAAAGTAAATACACACCCCCACGTGTTGGCAGACAGCGGACACATACATTTCTCACCTCATATGGGAAAAGCTAAAAGACAGCCACGGAGAACAACCACATGGGTTGCATGAAGACATTCTGACTTATCAAAAGGTTAGGTATAGCTGTAAGGAGTCAGAGCAAAGGCACATTTATGAAAATAATTCAATACAAATGGCAGAGAAAATAATTAGGCTGCATCTGCTTTGTGTTCTTAGCATGTAAGAAAAAATGAGAGCTATGAAGTGGGGTGGAGTTTGCATCGGTCCAGTGGCTGATTGGGTTTTAAAGGAGCTGGCAGATTTGGGGGGGGGGGAATGCAATGAAACCAAAACACAATACAGAAAATTAAAATAGATAATGAGGGCGGTAAAAAGCTGAATCGGTACTTGCCGGCTTGATGATGTAGTACCGAGCTTGGCAAATTAGGGTCCAAAGGCCAAATCAGGCCCACCCCTGCTTTGGGGTTACTCCTGAGCTAAGAATGCTTTTTACATTTTTTAATGGTTAAGGGAAAAAAAAATCCAAGAAGGATAAAACTTTGGGACCTGTGAAATATCTGAAGTTCTAATTTCAATGTCATGGGCAAAGTCTTATTGGCACACAGGCACCTCTCCCCTCTTCATTTACGTCTGACTTGTGGCTGCTTCCCTAATCCAGAGGCAGTGTTTGGGCAGAAATCCAACAGCCCACAAAACCGAACATATTTCCTATCTGGTCGTTTATAGAGAAAATTCGCCAACATCTGATGTAGAGGACTAGCTAACAAGAGGAACCTGTGTCTCTAGAGGAAGAGGGAAAAAAAATCATTAAAATTGTGGGAAAGAAGAGAAAACTGAGCAAGATTTCTGACCTGGTCAGTTGAAAGATGAAATCATGCTCTACACAGAAGGGAGGGGCTATGAAAGAGTCTGGTTCACTGCAACCCACCTCCGGATCTTAATTCTTTCCTATCTGTACCTTAGATCAATGACTCTGAACCCTAGCTGTACACTGACATTGCATAAGAGGCTTTAAAAAATATTTAGATCCTTGGGATCCACTACCAGGTATTCTGACTTAATTGGGTAGGGGAAGGGACTGGGTATCGTTTTGAAGCTCCCTGGGTGATTATACTACGGGGCTAGCATACAGGGAAGCTTCTAGGTGAATATAATTGGGTCCATTGGCGGCAGAGAGGAAAAAAAAAAAAAATAGAAGCAGGAATTGTACTGCAAGTGAAGTCAGGGTTTTCCAGAAGGATGAGTATACTGACTGGTACACACTGGTACTGAACTGGTGTTCAGTAATTGTCTATTGAATGAACAACAGATACAGAAATGACCAGTGTCATAGGAGCTCATTTTTCACAAATGTCATCTCATCTTCCAAAATGACCAAAGGAGAATGAGGGAAGGTTTCACAGAGAGCACGCTTTTTCATCTCCATGGTGCCCGTCTGGAGTCTTGCATGGTTTTAATGCTCAGTAAATGCGTGTGTCTTCATTCTGGAAGTCACTTGTGGGCTGTAGGAGTTGCTGTGAAACCAATTGCCACTCATTTATTGGCTTAAAGCAACACGGGCTTCCTACCTCACAGTTTCTGTGGGTCAGAAGTCCAGATATAGCTTAACCAGTTCGCCGCTCAGGCAATGAAGGTGTCTACCAGGGCTGGGGCCTCATCTGAGGCTCCAAGTTCTCCTCCAAACTCATTGGTTATTGGCAGAATTCAGTTCCTTGTGGCTGTGGGACTGAGGCCCTCAGCTGCGAGAGGCCACCCACCAGTCTCTGCCACACAGCTACTTCCACAACAAGATAGTTTGCTTCTTCAGACTAATGGAAGAGGGTGCCTGCTGTGGCCTTTAGACCCTTTTAATAGACACACCTGATTAGGTCAGACCCACCCCGGATATCACTCTTTAGGTTGTGATATCAAAGTCAACTGATTAGGGGCCTTAATTCCATCGTCAATAGCTCTTCACCTTTACCCCACAGTGTAACCTAATTACAGGAGTGGTACGCCTCATCTGCATGTCTCACATTCGAGGGGAGGGATTATACCAGGATCTTTGGGGGTCATCTTAAATTCTGTCTACCACATGGGCTCTTCCCTCATCATGTGATCCCTTAGACTTACAGGCCGTCTAGGGAGCCACTGATGCCACAGAGGAGTATCCTGAACAGTGAACAGGAAGAAGTCTGTGTGGCCCGCCCAGGATGTGAGCAGATCTGATCAGCTTTGTGACCTCAAGCAAATCACTTCAAGTATATTTGCTTTTCCTGTTGGGAGACAACTCTCCATTGGGTTCTCACATTTCAGCATGTGCTACAAGCAGAAGCAATAACAATTTTGTTTCAGTCTATCCTTTCAACAGCTTTGGAGACAGAGAACAGGTTTGTTTACTGTCTCTCTCCAGGGCAAAAGTTGCACAAGGTCGCTTGCAGTCCAACAGTCCACATTCTGTTGCCCTGAGCTTGGGATTCCTCAGCTGTGATGAAAACCTACTGTGTGTTCAGTATCCCCCGGGTCCTGCTTCCGCGTTGGCTCCAGGAGAACTGGGGGACAAAGAGAACCAGTGTGGCCTTGGGTTTCATGCTGCTAGCTGTGTTGTTAATAAAAAAGTCCGAGGGTGAAGACTGTGACCTTCCCTGGCTCGTCGCCACACTGCTTCTCACCGCTTTGCCTCTTTGTGAGTGATTTTTCCCAACTGAATTTCCTTAGCACCTCATCCTCTGGTTCTTCCAAATCACCCTCAGGCATCACTTCTTCCTTGGAAAGTTTCGTAACTCATCCGCTCTCTCCCCTAGAAAAAGTCAATGACATTTTCCTTTTTATCACTGTTTAATTTACACTTATTTACCACTAATGCCAGATTAAAAGGCTAAATATCTTCCTCAAAAAAAAAATATCATTTTGAAACAAAGGAGTTGTATTCTATCTGATTTCATAGTGAGTCAGTTACAGGGGTCTCCCCCTAATATTTTATTTTTCAAATCAGAGTAGTATTTGGAGAAGAGACGTTAGCACTGAGCAACTTTAGTAAATGTTGGTATTGGATCCCCACAGAAGTCACCTAATGGAATTATTAACAAATGAGGCAAAGAAATTTAATTTAGGTATAATTATTCCTCTGGGTGTGGGGAGATTATGACCTCTTAAGTTCTTTCCTGGCATGTGGTCACAAACAAGGCTTTAAAAAATCATTTCAAAACGCAATAGAGAAAGAGATCCATCTTGTGAAGACCACGAAGAGTAAATGGAACTTGCAGCTTAAGATAAAATTTCCAGTGACAACATCTTATTAGGATTCGGGAAGGGTTGCCTGTCAAGCAGCTGGAGGTAAAGATGCGGCGTGTTGGGTGATTCAAAGACCAGTTCTACTGATGAGCGGTGCCAGCACCGAGGGGCCACGAGGAGAATGTACTTACTCCATGAAAGGAGAGTAGAAAGAGTGGACGTAGTTTACAAACTATGTAATTTGAAACGTACATCTAATTTGACATTTAACTGTTTTATGAAGCTTTTGGTCAACTTAGCTACTTACACATATATGATATGTGATTGTGTGTGTGTAAGTTTGTGTGTGCGTGCACGTGTGTGCGTGCACGTGTGTGTGTGCAACTCTATTTTGGACTTTCTAATCAGGAATCTGGAGCTCTCGTTACACTCACAGCTATTTTGTGTCTGGTCACAAATGATGAACATTCTCGGCATCGTGGACATGACTGACAGCCTCTTCTTCCGAAAGAGCTGAAGTTCGGAATCATTGCATCCTCGGTGTTTTGCACAGCGTCTCATTCACGGTAGACATAAAATTCACGTTGCGAGTTACCATCCTCCCCGGAGGTGTCAGTTTCCTTGTCTAAAAAATAAGGTGATTCAGCTCGCTCATTTCCACTGTCCTTCTGGGCTCGGGTACTCTGAGGGCCCTTCACGCCATGGCTGCAGAGGGTGGGAGGCTGTAACTGCCTGCAAGTCTATGAGAGGACCTGGTTGAAGTCTCCCCTCAGAGGCCTGATCAAGAAAGCCTTGCCAGGGCTGAATGGCGCCTTTGTGACCGTCCCCCTCCCCCTTCCACCGGGGCCAGGTCTGTGGGAAGAGGGGAAGCGTGTGCTTTACGGCATGTTTTGCTAATGTGAGAATCAAAGGCTTCGCAGGTGTTAATGGCGGCAGCGGTGCAGAAAGCCCGGAGTGACATAACTTGGTTCGGGTCTGCGCTGGTGTGACTGCCTCTCTTGGCTCAGCTAACTCTCAGTTTCCTTTCACCTTTCGGTGGCGAAGAACCTGGTGAGCTGAGGCAAAGTTTCCTAGGGATTAGAATATAAACCCAATCTTCCTGCACCCCAGGTCCCGGGGCTGGGAGTCAGCTGGCTGAGGCCAGGGAGGGAGCTGGGGACCATTCACAGCTCTCTCCACGTGCAAAAGACGTGGGAGAAGGAAACGTGCTCCTGGGGCCCCTTAATCAAGACCCCAAGCCCATTTCTCCTCTTCCACATCAATGGATGCTGTCGCCTCCCCCTGCCTGCATAGGAGTTAAACATCTTATTTCTGTCTTGTTCATGAAATTCTCAATTTAAAGAGCTCAGCCTGGCTGCCTCTGGTGCCTGGCAGCTTAGGGACACCCCTTCTCAATTATCACCTCCAGAATAAACCCATTCAGTCCTCTGCAAAAACAAATGACATCACCAACAATAACCTCATGATCACGTGCCATCAGCTCCTGGGTGAGGATTTCTACCTGGGACACCTTCCCGCTAAGTCCACACAGTCCAGCGAGGCAGGCAGTGAAGGCGTTAACTGTTCGCACTGGCCAATCCGGAGCATGAAGGCTCGCAGGGGCGAAGCCAGTTTCCTCAGGATGACCAAGTGCCTCAGGCCGGCTTGACCCGGGTCTCGGCCCTCAGACTCTCAGCAGGAGGAGCGCCTTGAGAGACCACTTCTTGCAGGGTCGCCCCAGAACCGATCTTTCTTCCACTGGGGCAGGGCTGATGTGTGTGGCATGGAGGAGAGAGCGAAGATTTGGAGTGAATTAATGCCCTACTCAAACCCCAGTCCGCTCATTTACTAACTGTGTTACTAAACATCATTTTGTAAACATCGTTTTATAAATGAATTTATTTATAAAGATGGTTATAACCTCATGGGATTTCTGGAAGATATAAATGCCTCAATAGAAGTCAATTACTCAAATTAAGTGCCCAACAACCATGAGCTCCTCTCTCCTTTTCTTTAAAAGATACACCCCTTCTCCATCAGGAATTTTACCTACAGATCTTCCAAACGGCAGGGCTGCAGAAAGACATAAGGTAAACAATCTATTAAAATAAGGGACCAAGCATCATCACATGGGAGGTTCATGGCAGAGAGGACTGAATGATTTGGAGTTTTCAGCCCAATCATCCCCCAAGTTGGATGAACCCCTCTGGACAGAGGCCGGCTTCCTTTTGGCCATCAGCCCTGCTGTTCCAGGGTCCAGCCTCACTCGTCTGAGACCAGGACCTCAGACACCCGTAAACTCGCTGGTTGTTGCAAAGTTCCCTAAACAAAATGGTACGTGATGAGGCAACGCAAGGACAAATTTCTATCCTTCCACATTCCAGTGCAAGCTCGGGCTCAGACTCCCAGAAACTTCCTCTGCCCTGAGGGGGCCCCGGTTCCCAGCTTTCGGTCACTCTTTTCATCTCTTCGGTCTCTGAGCAGAATCCCTGCCTTGGTTGATAACGTTCCCTGGACTCGCGGAGTTATCCAGACACAGCATTGCAGGTACCAGTTTATTTTGAAGCAAACATTTACAGCTGAAGAAGTCAGCTTCTATCTGAAATGAGTCAGACAGAGAAAGACAAATACTGCATGATATCGCTTACACTTAGACTCTAAAAAATACAACAAACGAGAGAATATAACAAAAAAGAGGCAGACTCACAGATACAGAGAACAAACTAGTGGTTACCGGTGCAGAGGGGAGGGCGGAAGGTAGACACCGCTGCGTGTAAGTTAGACAGTACTAGGATGTACTGCACACGACACGGGGGATGCAGCCGATAGTTTGTAGTATCTGTGAATGGAGTATAACCTTTTAAAAGTGTATTAAAGAAATAAATGAATAAAATAAAATAACATTTCCAGCTGCGGTACAAGAGCACACTCGCTGCATAGATGGAAATAA
This sequence comes from Camelus ferus, assembly GCF_009834535.1. NCBI lineage: Eukaryota > Metazoa > Chordata > Mammalia > Artiodactyla > Camelidae > Camelus > Camelus ferus. Next base: position 8,087,757 of record NC_045710.1, read on the forward strand.
TTGGCATAAGGTATTCAGAATCTAAGACCAAGGAGATGGAGGAGCGACAGAACAACATTTTTGAAGCAATATTTTAAAATTTTTTTCAAACGTTTCCCGATCGGGCGGGCTTCGAGTGTATTTGCACAGATGCGTCCTTCATCTCCATGTTCTTCAGCTCGGGCAGAGTCAACATTCGCACGTGTTTCTGATTCGGTCCCACTTTGTTACATCAACATGTTGTTTTGTCTAAGCTATTTAATACTGGAAAAAAAATCCTCCAGTAGCGTGTGTCTTTTTTGGAGAAGGAAGAGACATGGAACCGACTACAGGATTTGCAACGCCCAGGGCAAATGTGCAGCCCTTATTAAAAAAGCTGTTAAGTATTTCAAGAGATGACCAGAGATCATTAAGCCAAGCCTGGGACCTTTCTGAGGGCAGGATCTCAGAAGACTGCCCGGGTCACTGGCCGGTGAAACAGCCTCGGACGTTTCAGAGAGCTCAAGGGCAGTGGTCAAAGGCCTTCAGGCTGGCATCTTGCCCACATTCTTTCAAACATGGATTCAAAACTGATGACACAGGGCTCTCTAAGTGCAATGGAGTCCACAGTTGGGAGAAGGCTCTTGTCTGTGCGTCCATTCACCACCCACACAGTCTGTGAGGGTTTGCTGGGTACCGCGGATGCTGCTTGAGGCTGGGGATGCAAAGATCTGTAAGGAAAGGCGCTGCTTGTTATTTCTGTATCCCCAGCATGAGAGAGAGGCTGCTATACACATTTCATGAAAGGCCATTTGAATATATGGGCTGACTGAGGAACTCCCATAGAGAGACCACAGACAGGACATGGTCCAGGGTGATAACCGCGCTGGGTGAGGCACCTGTGGAAGAAACGTTATCCTTCTCACTTGATTGCGTCATGATGCCTACACAATCTCAACCACCCCCACAACCCTGACTACCTTCCCACTGTTCATTCCACAGGCATAGGAGTTCCCAGGCTCTGGTTTGGCCATCTACACGGTGACATGAAGATGGCACGAGCAATGCTGCCCAGGAACACGGTGGAAGCAGGAGGCAGCCTGCTCAGACCCGCGGACATGGCACATTCCTCAGCCCACGGCAGACAGAATCGCTGCGATCCTAAAGACAGAAAGTCTACCCTTAGCCATTCCTCTACCAGATACATCCCAATCCTTCATCCCAATGAGTAGGATCTTGAACATGGTACCCTAAGGTGGTAGTGATGGAGGTGATGACTTACGTTCAATGAACAGCATCATGTATGGAAAACATACAAACCAGCTCTTAGTCTGCCCTGGTGACAAAGCCCATGCAAGCCGGGCAAGGTTCTCAGCATCTTCTGTGTGCAGGCGACGACTCTAGCTTGATGCCTTGGTTCTGTGAGATCAGGACTTGTCTTTCAATTTGACTTATGAGGAAACTGAAGCCAAGAGAAATCAGATGCCCTTCCCAAGTGGGTGCTCCACCCAAGATGCCCGGGCTCCAGCTCTCTGTATACTGCACACAGCTGGGGCCTCGGCAACCTTTTCTGCAAAGTGAGAGGCAAACCTCTGTTCTGGCTATGTCAAGGGTTGCTGAAGGTCAGATATGGGGATGTATTAAAACCACCTTGAGAACTGTGAAGCACTGCAATGGGTATGTAAATGACTATCATTATTTTTCAGCAAATAGAAATACACATTATATTTAAATAACATTATGAGAAGAACATGGTATATGTATTGCTTTGTATTCTTTGCCAAGTCTCAGAGCAATTATTTTAATTTTTATTACCTGATTATAAAAATCACATATGCTAATTGTGAAAAATACAAGTGATACAGACAAAAAAAATAGCAAATATACCTATATCCCTGACCCTAATGGTAAATATTTGTATCTTGTGTCTTCTATACGCATGGGCTCATGAAACACATTGTTGAGAGAAGACTAGATCATGCAGGAATATATATACTGTTTACATCCTGCTCTTAAAATTTATCATTCATTACTTCATTCAACATGGCTGAGTTTCCACTGTTTTAGACACATGCTAGGTCCTGGGGAGTAAAGGTGAGCGATGCCGAGAGTAAAACTGAGCAAGGCAGGTAGAACCAGGCAGAGTAATGACAAAAATGAACCTGATCAAATCTCGTGAGGGTGTTGGAAGGAAGAATATGTGAAATGAAACTAGAGGACAAAGAGGAGTTATTAGAATAAAGGGAGGCTGGTTAGGAGGGGAGCAATCTGTGTGTAGGGACAGGACAGAGTGCAGCACGCAGGAGGAACGTGGAATGAAAACAAGATGATTATGGCCGGGGCTCAAAAGAGCAAATGATGAGATGTAGTGTACGGAATGGCCCCGTCATTTAAACTTTATGTGAAATATCGTTTTGAAGGTCTGGTGCATTTTGAAGGTCTTCACTGCAAAACTTTAAAACCTGAGGAGGGTGCAGGTTGCAGAAAATCAGCCTCACCTCCGGCTCATGAGCTGGGATGCTTTCTTTCCCCGATTCTAAGAAGCTTCATTATCTTTGTCATCATGCATCTATCTCAGAGCAATCAGAGAAAGCTGCCTAAAACTACTGTTAAAATATACTTATACTCTAAGATTTAGCATATAAAATGTTTCATTCTAGAGGAACACTTATTACTTGAAAGATTACTTTATTCATATGGTCTACCAGATGACATTAGTGAAGAACTACATAACGTTCAGTTTCATGCATTAAAATATATATATATATACTTATACTCTATACTTCCATTTATCTATGTGTCTCTGGCTTTTTTGCATTTTTCCCAAGTGCCTTCAAAAGTCTCAGCTGTAAGGATTTGTCTGTATTTTCTCGTAACGTGGAGCTTTGACCCCATGCAGCCTGTAGACCCAGCCCTGGCCTAAAAGGAAGGTGGAGACTCATCACCTCCTCTGTCTTAGAAGATCCCGCCTTTGGCTCTTAAAGGAAGAGAAGATGGCGGCTTGGACTTTGGTTGAGGTACACAAGTGTTTGAGGGCCGGCCCCCCACTCGGTTTGGGGTGCCACGTCACCCCTCTGAGTCCCGGGGTCCTCACTGGTAGAAGAGGGTGAGTGGAAGTTGTGAGGATGGATGCAAAATGGGTGAGGCATGTGCAGGCCCGGCGCCGGGGTGGGGGGGGGGCGCTGAGCAGTGAAAGGGGGTCGTTGTGACCGAGCCCCAGACTTGCAGTCTGCGGGGAAGGCCTCAGGGGAGGAAATGGCCGGGCAGCTCTGTGGACGGGCATTTCCTGAGCGGCTGGAGCCTAACAAACGCAGGACTGACTGGCTCCTTTTCCTCCCTGTCCTTTCAGGGGCGACCAGGTTTACATCTCGGGTAATTGGTGTTTTCGTTCTGTGTCTGCCCCCAGCGTGATTTCACATTTTATAGGAAAGCCCCCAATAAACAATGAATTATACCCCACAGTATAGGCCTTTTAAAATCCATTTATTATTCTATAGCAAAGCCCAAGAAGTCCATGCTGTGTTTGTAGATCGTGACACACCGGGAATCAATTAATTTATCTGTGTTCAAAGCAGCCCCTTCTCTCTTCCTCTACAAGGTGCCTGAGCTGTGGTGGGCACTGGGGACAAGGCAAGGGGGTGAGGGGCGGGATCTCAGGCATACGGACAGCTTACTAAATGGCAAATGCTCTTTTACTGAAACTCTCCCTATTATGATCTGAGACAGGTTTGCTAGTGTCACCATTTTATAGAAAAGGAAATTGAAGCTCAGATTTCTGCTTGGAATTGACTGGGTGGCATGACCAGGAAGTGTCGGGGCTGAGACCTGAAGCAGGTACCTCTGATTCCAATGACTCTGCTGTCTTGAGATCATCTGTATGCTGTCCCCAAAGATGAGTGAAAAGTGTCTCCTGTCCTCAGTTATGCTAAACTTGAAAGAATCTAAATTGAATGGAGGCCATAAACAACCCAAGCTCCCTACAGCTAGAGTCCTTCTGCTGAAAGATGGAGGTGGATGGCATGGGCTTGGCAGACTCGTGGATGAGTCCACTCCCTGCATGTCAAACAGGATGAGCAAGGGACACATGGGTGGTCAGGGGAGGCCACAGAACTGTGTGTAGGGAGGATGCTGGCCCGGAGAGGTGAGCAATTCCAAAAACTCCGTCAACCCAAATCCTGTCAACAAGGTTCTCGCAATAGATACAGACCCAGGGGTCAATTCAAAGTTTCTAACCCAAGTTTAAATAATATTCTTTGAAGAAATGTCTATTCAATCCTTTGTCTATTATTATTATTATTATTATTATTATTATTATTATTATTATTATTATTATTATTATTATTATTATTATTATTACTACTGACTTGTTGGAGTTCCTTATATATTTGGAATATTAAGCCCTTATCAGATATATGGTTTTCAAATAACTTCTCCCATTTCAGGTTTCCCATTCACTCTGTTGATATTTTTCTTTGCTGTGCAGAAAGTTCTTCATGTAACAGAGTCTGTCCCTTTTTCTTTTGTTGCTTGTGCTTTTGGTGTCATACCCAAGAATCCTTGCCTAGACCAAAGTCATGAAGCTTTCCCCCTGTTTTCTTCTAGGATTTTTACAGTTTTAGGTCTCACATTTAAATCTTTAATTCATCTGAGTTGATGTTTGGCTAAGATAAGGGCCCAATTTCAGAAGACATTCAGATGGCCGAAGAGTGTGTGGAAAGCTGTTTGGCAGCACGAATCATCAGAGAAATGCACATCAACCATGAGATGTCACCTCATGTCTGTCAGAATGGCCATTATTCCAAAAGAAGAAAGAAAAAAAGATAACAAGTGTTGGCAAGGATGTGGAGAAATCGGAATTCTTATACACCGTTGGTGGGAATGTGAAATGGTGTAACCACAATGGGAAAGAGAATGGAGGTTCCTTAAAAACTTGATATAGGGCTCCCATAGAATTCAGCAATCCCGCTTCTGGGTATATGCTCAAAAGAATTAAAATCAGAATCTCAAAGAGATATCTACATGCCCATGTTCTCTGGGTCACTATTGCCAATAGCTGAGATCTGGAACAACCTAGTGAATGAATGGATACAGAAAATGTGGTACCTTCATACACCAACAGACAATGAAGTATCATTTATCCTTGAAAAGGAAGGAAATTCCACCATATGAAACAACATGGACGGAGCTGGAGGGCATTATGCTGAAATAAAATAAGCCAGTCACAAAGGGGCAAATGCTGTATGGGTCTGCTTACATGAGGTTTCCAAAATAATCAAACCTACAGAAGCAGAGAGTAGGAGGATGGTTGCCAGCTGCTGGGGGGAGGGGGCCGTGGGACGTCGCTAGTCAAAGGGTACGGAGTTTCAGCTACAGAGGACGAGTACCAGGAGAGCTCTGCCGTGCAGTAGTGTGTCCACCGTGAGCAACGCTGCATTGTGCACTTAGAAATGTAAGAGGGTCGATCTCATATTAGTGTCCTTACCACCATGAAAGTGAATGGGCCTAAGCTCCTACTAAAAAGTAGGTGTGTCCTCCCAGCATCACTAAATTGAGGTTCCCCATCACTGGTTCTCCCCTTGGCCTGCACATGAAAATGCTTTAGAGGTATTTTAACAAATGCAGATGTCTGGGCTTCCCTCCCCCAAAGTCTATTTCATGGTCTAGGATGCATCCCAGGCACTAATCATTTTTAAAATCTTCATAAATGAACTCACAGGTAGCCAGGTTTGAGAATCAGTGACTTGGAGAATTCTCTTATCTTCCATGCAACTCATTTGCACAATTTCAAGGATGAGTCATATGCTGTCACCTTTCTCTTTTACCTCTCAGTTTCAGTGGCCTTTACTACTTAGCATTCAGTGTTCCCTTCCCTCAGCTTCTTACACCTGCCAGTGGTGCACACTAATTCAACCCAGGGCACTAACTCCTTGGATTTCCCAACTCAGAGAATTCTCTTTAAAAGGGGACATCGATGTCTTAAACAACAATGGCAGAAACCACAGGGGAGATCTGAGGGGCCTTTTGAAGGCTTCTAAAGGAGACTGTGTAGAAAACTCTGCGCTGTTACTGGGTATAAGCCAATCCCACCCAGAGTACAAACCTTCCTTGGAAAACCACCATCTGATTTTAAGTTGAAGCCCATTCCTGAGCCTTTGAATTAATGCGAAGAACGATCTATTTTTCTTTGGTCGTAAGGCGACCTCACAAATCCTAGTTGATCACAGCATTCCCAGAGCTCCAAAGGAACCCTCTTGCAGGTGACCAGTTGACCCAGGATCACAGCATCTAGTTCAACATCTACCCCGCGCCAGGCTGTGCTGCACCCTGGGCCCTGCCCTCAGAGAGCTGCCTTCCAGAGGACGGAGAAAATCAGGGCCACAATCCAGGACAATGAGGGAAGTGCTGTGAGGACACAGAGAGTGGACCCGTTGCTCAAACTGGACCAGGTGCGTGGATCAGGGAAGACTTCCTGGAGGAGGTAAGGCCTGAGGCAGAGGGGCCAGTGCGAGCAAAGGTGTGGGGTGGTAAACGTGTGACTCGGAGGACTGGGCAGGTCACTGCACTAGACTCAAGGGCCTTGGATGACGCTCATCCCAACACAGTCAGAAGTTCCTGGTGTGCAGTTAAGTAGGTGGACCCTCCTTTTTCAAGCCCTACTTCCCAGCTGTAGAACGGAGCAGTGAGTATCCTCTCCCCAGCTTCCCATGTTTCTAGGTTCAGGAAGACTTGGAAGCCACTCTCCCATGCAAAGCAGATAATTCCATCTACTTGGTGACTTCTCATTCTCCTTCTAGTCAGTGCCAAGCGATGCCCCCTCCTTTCACCAGCAGAAGAGGCCAAAGGAAATGAAAATAAGTCTTGTGCAACAAATCCAAACAGCACAAGCGTCTACAGATCGTGGTGCGGTGTGGCGCCTCCACCCGGCCTGGCTGGGTCTCTGGCAGACAATGCGCTCAGTTGCATTTGTGCAGGAAAGTGGCCGCCAAAGGACAGCCCAGTGTCCTGCCGGGGCAGTGGCACCGGGGCTGACTCCAGGCCCGGCCCGGGGCGTGAGCTAACCATCCACTGGGCTGTGGTTAGTGAGCTTTGGTTTCTGGTTCCCCAAGGGAGGGCGGAAGGGTCTTTAGAGCTGTTTTTCTTTGATTTCCTGCCTCTTCTTTCTTCTTGAAGAAAATTAAACAAAATTTGTTCAGAATCCAAAGGCAACAGCGTATTTAGTACAAGGCAGATCTCCCTCCCCTGGCTGCCCTGTCCCGTTGGTCACTGCAAGATGTTACTTGATTTAATTTAATTTTTAATAACTGTACTGAACCCTGTCCATGGTGCGGCTCTGCCCTCTTAAGCTGTCAGGGAGCCCTTGGACACTGCTGCTCCCCAGGCTACAATTCTATCGCTGCTCCGTGACCAGCTACCTGGCTCTGAGGGCAGAGGCACAGGCTAACTCTTCCTGAGTGTCTGCTGCGTCGTTCCCTTCAGATGAAGCAAATGCTCTCATCTATCATGTGCTATAAGCATTAATATTACTACTGTCATGGTATCCTCCCCACTTTGCAGATGGAAAACCACCAGCTATCCCTTAACAGTTGGCTTCAACTGCCTCAGGCTTCAACTGCCTCACTAGAGGATCTGTCTGAACTGGAAATGGTTCTGTGGGCACTTGCGCCCCTAGGCAGTCCTGCATCCCAGGGGAGGAGCTTGGAAACAAGGGTGGACCCAGCCACATACCGGGCAACAAGAACCACCACAAAAATGAAACAGCATCCAGTGTGTTTGCAAATTTTGAAGAATTTTCTGCTTCATTCTTCAGTTAAATTTCTACCCGGCTGCTGAGAAAACGAACAGAACAGCTCTGTCCATGGTAGACAGCAGCCTGAATCACCCAGGTGACGACCTCCTTCTGATGTAACAGGTGCCTCGGACGCCAGCACGCCCTTTCGGGACCAGTGCAAACGCTTCCCTCCCTGGAAAGCTTTACATATACATGCATCTGCACACATGTATGCACATGTGTCTAGAGGATACATACATACCTCCTGCTGGTTCTGGAGATCCCTGACTAATAGAATGCCTTTCTCCAACTTCCGGTCAGTTGCTGGCAATCCTTGGCATTCTTTGGCGCATAGAAGCGTCACTCCAACCTCAGCCTTCACCTTCACATGGTGTTTCCCCTGTGTACATGCCTGTTTGTCCAAATTTCCCCTTTTTCTTAAAAACGCCAGTCATATTGGAGTAGGGCTCACCCTAACTACCTTATCTTAACTCATGATTCTGCAGAAAACACCTATCTTCAAATAAAGGCACATTCTGAGGTTCTGGGAGTTAGGATTTCAATATATGAATTTGCTGGGGATTCAGTTCAACCCATGACACTTATTTTCCAGTTGATGCTAGAATCCCATTTACAACCTCTCTGTGCCTACCTTTGGACCAAGTGATGAAAACTGGCTCCCTTCCCAGGCGAACATCTTGAAACATCAGTTTTTTCCTGTGATTCTGGCCCTCATGGATACAGAACACATTAATTAATCTTCCTTCTGATGAATCTAAATAATTTGAAGAAAAATGCTCCTTGTTTTGAGAAGCCCAGTCTCCCTGGAGTCAGGCATCACTGATAGGCTTAACCTTGGCTGCTCCCTGGAATCACTTTAAACAAAGCCTGGTGCCCAGGACCCATTGCAGACCAATCCCATCAGAATTTTTGGAGGAGGGGCCAAGCCTCACTTTGCTTTTCAAAGCTTTCCAGGTAATTTCACTGTATGGCCAAGGTTGAGAACAATGATCTGTTAGAATACTGGGAGTTAATCTCATCTCTACAGGTTAGAAAATGGCTGGAGAACACATTTTGGGGTCTTTGGATTCAACTAAATCTGACACACTGGGCACTCTGACCCTTAGAAGACTGGGAAAACTCTGCATGAACTAATTCTTTCCTTTAGTTTTCAAACATGTATATTTAAGAGACAGTGTGAGCCATCTGGTTTTAATTCAGTGACGCGCCATCATTGGAATGCTATTTTGTAAAAAAAGTGTGCTGATGCCTCAGGACTCCAACTGAAAAGAGCTGGTTGCTCAACCTGGAAACCAAATGGCCCGGGTTGGGTGGGGCAGGCACCAGCCTTGGAAGCCCAGAGGACCTACCAGTGTCCACATGTGTGCTCTATGAGCAGAAACCCCAGAAGAGCTGACGTCTTTATTTTCAGGACTGGGGAGAATGCTGACAGTCACACTTTGGAGGGGCTGTGGGGGGACTGTGACTCGCTTGTGTTCCTTTGTCCCCATCACACGGGTACCTCCTGGAAGTCTAGGGACTGTGTTCTCCTTCTCTCTCTTTCTCACCATGAAGACTTTAACTCATTTATCAAACTAAACTGATTTGTACCAAACTCAACCTTATAGAAAACAAAAATGACTAGTGATGATCAAATCTGAGCTGGAAGCAGCTCAATGACAGAGCGAAATAAATGCCTCTAGGTAAAAGATAAGCTCCCGGAACACAAATCGCTCTGAGGGAGATACACACTTAATGGAGATTATCATGAATTTTTGTAACTAGTATGTAAGAGGTTACCTAATCCAGTTTCCTCATTTTACAGATGAAAAGAACTGAGGTCAAGAGAGTGAAAGAGATAGCAATTTCCTCAAGATCACACACACACACTCACACACACACACACACACACACACACAAACCCCCGAAACAAAAAAAACATCTCTGCATGTCCAGGGCAGAAACCAGGTCTCCTGCTTCCCAGACTAGGGTTTGCCAAAGTATCACCCTGCTGGGAGATGCCCAGATAAAAATAAAAATAAAATACAAGCATAATTTGTTTTTATTTTGCTCCAGTAGTCTTGAGCAGTAGCACTCGTAGCATTTGCTGTCAAGGACACTTTTGCTAGGCTGTCAGAAGGTAGAGGGCAGATCCTGTTCAGAAGCACGAGAAGGAAGGACTGATAGCCAAGAGTTCAGTAAGGCATGCGGAAGTGGCAAAGGGGACTGGGCAGAAGGCCCAGGTAGGAACCTATTTCAAGGTCAGGTAAGAATGGAAGAAGAATGTTCAAGCATGGGAGTGAGTGCATTTGCATTACTCAACAATGCTTTCCCGCACTGGCTTTATGTTACAATGATCCAAGAAGATTTTTAAGACAACACTGGTACCCAGACTCCACCCCTCCCCCAACAATTCCAATTGATCAGAAATGGGGCCCAGAAATTGCTAGATTTTAAAACTTCCCTGGTGAGTGGACATGCTCTCACAGTCCGGTGAGAAATGTCGAAGGGAGTACTGGCGGAAGGATACTGAGAATACGCCGCGGGGAGACAGCTGTGGGGCGGGACGCTCAAAAGTGAGTCAGTGTCACATGTTTATTCGCTATGAGCTACCACAGGATCTTGTACGTGTTTCTCTGTGCTGTACAGTATAATCTTGGTTATCTATTCTGCATATGCCTGTATGTATGTTCATGTATAATTGAAAAATTGTGCTCTATACTGGAATTGGACACAGCATTGTAAAATGACTATAACTCAATAAAAAAAAAGTTAAAAAATAAATAAATAAATAAACCAGGGAAAAAAAAACTGCATTTAAAAAAAAAAAGAGTGATTCAATGGAACTTAGTGACTAGTTGGATTAGGGGTGAGGGAACGGGGAGTTTCTGGCTTTGGTAGCTCTGCAGATGATGGGTCTATTCTTGGGCTGTAGAGAAGATAGGATTCCAGGCTGGTTTGATGGGGGTGGTGATGAATTCATGTTTAGACTTGTTGAGGTTGAGATGCCTGTGAACCCTCTGGATGGAGTTTACAGCAGCTGGTTGTATGAAGGAGTCTGGAGCTCAGCAAGTCATTCCGCTTTGGGGATTTCTGTGCGTTAATCCTTATGAAATCTCATCTTATTCAAGGCAAGAAATGAATCTTCCAGCCAGAAGAAGGGCAACAACTAGGTCATCGAAAGCCCTGGAAATTTGAGTGTACGCACTGCCACTCAGACCTTGCCCTCTGTCAGATGGCAATTCTAGGACACACCCGACCCCCACTGCAGGCATCTTGCCTGTGACCTAGGACATGTCAGGTTGCTAGAAACATGCCGTTTTTATCAGTGAGGGTCTTTCCTATCTTAGAGACCTGAGTGTGTGAGGAAGGGTGGGGAGAGTGGTAGGGGACAGCAGGGGAGTGGGCAGAGGGCAGGGGGTGTGGGGCACCTCCATGAAAGCATTCCATTGTATGTACCTGGCTCTGAAGGGAGGGAGAAACAGATCATCAGTAACAGAAACATCAGGGACCAGAAAAAGATACAAGCAGACCCTCAAATCCTAGTCTCACCAAAAAGTTAAGCCAACAAGTCAGTCTTCCATCATGCCCTCGATATCACCAAACATGATTGAGGCCAGACCACCAACCGGGGCCTCCCCAAGGCTCTGGTCACCCTCCGGTGCTCTGCAGGAGAAGCTGTCCTATTTAGCTTGGAGTGTGTGGCTCTGCACAAGAACAAGGAAGCCAGCTCAGACAGCATCTTGGAAGTCCCTGAGGTAGAAGTGGTGGCCACTTAACTAGGAAAGGCACAGCATTTCCAATGCAATTCCCCGTGCATGGCTGCAAGAGACACGTCTCTGATGGAGCCTGACTGCCACACATCCCAGGTGAAAGTTCATAAAAAGGCTCCCAAAGAATGAGAACTTCCCCATGCTTGGAATCCCTCTGAAATCTATGCCAGATCTCAGGTTCAGATCGTACCACATACAAGCACCATGCAAGGCGTCTGACATACGTTTTTCTGCTTATTCCCTACAAAAACTTGGCCAAGGTTTTGTTATCTACCTTGACTAAGGCAACCTAACCAATCAACGGTGAATAAGGGATGAGATGTAGGTCGACCTAGATCACTCTGTTCACCATCCACCGCTGTCCATTTTTCTTGCTTCTATAAATACATGGACACATCCACAGGCTGATGCATCTCCAGGAGCGGGAGGGCAACCTCCCAGGATTCAAGTGTCACCTTGACCTGATTAAGGGATATTTGTTGGTTTGTCAAGGGATGTAAAAAAGTAACACACCACGTGCTGGAAACCCCGAATCTAAGTTTGAGCTTTGCTGCCCACGGGCCTCATAATTACAAAGCCTGCACTGCTCCCTTTGAATAGCAGGCTTCTCTTCTTCTATAGTAAGGATAATAATACTTAACAATATTTTTTTTAGGTTAAACATTAAAAATGTTTCCAATAGGTTCAATTTGCTATCTTGGCCTCACTGTGTTTAACCCTCCAAATATTGAACTCTAGCCCAAAACTATGCATTGCCTTTATGTGGGTTTTGATAAGATACAGTTGGAGTCATTACATTTGGGTATCTTTAAGCTTTAACAATCTAATTTGGTAGCACCTTTAACTAGTATAGTGGAAACATAAGATTATCCTTTGAAAATTGAGCCTTGAGAATGATTTGGCCTGCCTTTCCCTGCACGCCTTCTCCCTGAGCTGAGATTGGCAAAAAAAATGCCGAACAATGAACCCAATAGGATGTATTGGTGAGAAAAATGGGCTTTGGCAAGGCAGAAGAAAGCACCTGCCTGAAAATTCCGGTTTAGACTAAGAGTTGTTTCTTCTGCTTGGGTCCAGTGAAAACTAGGGAAGTGAATGGTCTCAGGCCCCCTGCACTGACCTACTGCGGGTGTCCTCCTACCGGCCCAGCTGCTTAGAGGAGAATGTCGTTCTTCTTAGATCTCCATATTTCTTTTAAATCTGCTCTAGGTATTTTGCAATAAGAAGTCTCTTTAGAGATAGGGATAGCCCAGATTTGATCTTAAAAGTTGCATGGTTTTTAAAACCAGGCTTTTCTGCATCTGGGTCAGGAAAGGCAGTGAGTGAAGCTGCTTTGGAGCCAGCCAAGGATTGTCTCCCTCGCTGACTCAGAGTGTGGGCATCCTACCGTGCAGTGAACTGTCCGCTCCAGAGAACAATGTCCCCGTTGTGAAGATCGCTGCATTCCAGAGCCTGGGCCTTCTCTACACATGGCCCAGCGCGCCCTGGCGAGGAGGCTGGAGCACTGGTGGAAGGGAGCCCGCGGGCCGTGTTTTCTGTCGCCCCTCTCCCTTCCTGTCGGAAGGCGTCTAATTGGATGCAGCTGGATCAGCCCAGCGCTCCGAGTTTGCGTTGGCTTGAGAAAGAGTTGTGGGAAAAAACAGTTCCCACCGTACCCCGAGCCCCAGGAGGCCCCTGAGATAAGGGCTCAGAATCTCACTAAAGTCACGGCGGGTGTTTTCCCAATGGCCAAGACCCGGCTGCACAAACTGAAGTCACTCCTTAAGAACGCCTGCAGATTAAGTGTCTCTCCTGCTTGAAACGTTAGGAATTAAAGTTAATAATAAGAATAGTAATAATTTGTCGCATTACTCACTCCCCCAAGCGGTTTCCCTCATGTTATCAGTTGACTGACTACAGTAGCTTTGTTCTGAAAACAAGATGTTGTCAGACTAGGGCACAAAGAAAGGACAGGTAGCAAGATGGGAAGAGCGTGATTTGGGTTCTGAACCCAGCTCTGTGAACTATCACTTGTGTGACCTTGAACAAGTCACTTATAGCTTATTCTGAATCCCTGTTTCCTCGGGCTACAAATGAGCGTATGTAAAAGCGCATTACCAACTACAGGGATTATAAAAAGTGTGATCAGATAGTAATCAAATGAGGCTTTTTTCCATTTTGTTCCTTTTTTTTTTTTTTTTTTTATAAAGCAGAAGGTATATATCTACATGAATGTATTTCCTTTGACGTATTTCCTCCACAAGGGAGGAAAGCTTACTCGTCCAGCATAGCAGTCCCCAGAGCACTTTTGACTTCCAAACTGGGAGTTGGTAGAGTGCTGGCTCATGAAACACTTGACTTCACAGGACATGAGTTTCTAGCCTCATCGTTTTGTACTTCTTTATTTTTATCCTCCTCGCTGAGTCACTCCATTCACTTACTTGCCTTGTCTTTGCTTTTTAGCTCTTTACAGAAATCAAATCCATTCTCAAAGTTCAAATATTTGAAATCAGTGAAGAAATCCCTATGTCTGTCCCTCCACATCTTAAATCAGCCCTTTACATATTGTGAGCTATAACCGAACCAAGTTCCACCTTCCCCCGTGGACTGCTTTGCCGGAGAGAGAACTGACATTGATTAGATGCTTACTGTGTGCCATGCTTTCTCGGTGTTAGTTGTATCTCATGTACATCTGATCTGACCTTCATTGCAAGATAGATGTTTTCTTTAAAGATAATGACTCTGAAACTTGGATATTTTAATTGGTTCTCACCTATCTGATAAATAAGGGAGCTAGAATTAGACCTGAGTTCTCTCTGAGTCCAAAGTCTGTATCCTTTTTCTGTCACACCAGGCTTCCTCTTCATTCAGGAGGCTATGCACACCAAATAACCAGCCTCATCATTTTACAGAAAAGCCTCCTTCCCTTATTTGTTCATTCAACCATATTTGTTGAGACATTTCTGTGAATGTGGTCCTAATGGGGACCTGTAGAGATCCAGGTCCCTAGGAGACACTCTCACTTCTCTGGATCCATGTCTCCCAAGTATTCCATTTCCCCAGTAACTCACAGTACACAATAGCATCATATGTTTAATAATGGTTAAAAATGAATACAATACAAAATTAATTTCTTGCATGCCACAAATCAACAATGCTTTGTCCTTAGAACACCATTGGATACTTTAGCTGGATCCAGGTAAGATTAAAACAGAGCTCTGGAACAGAGCTAGAGCTCCTTGTTAACTGTCACACATACGCATGTGATTCTGAAAATCTATGCCCAAAGTAAATATATATAGAATTATATTTGCCCTTTGGCATTCCTGTACTATTGGAGACATAATTCTGTGGATCAAAAGTAATATAATGCCCCTCCCACGTTGAGCCAAATTATAGCAATAGGACTAGATTTACCTTCCCACTTGAAAAATTAAGGTCTAACTAACAAAACATATGAGACAATGGTTTTCAAGGCACTGAGCATCAGGCATCAAAAGACAGTGGTCACTGAGAGACACAAAACAAAAGAGGCAAGCCCTACAATTGCTCAGGCTCACCACCTTGAGTTTGCAGATGATGCTGCAAACAAGAGGAAACCTAGGCAGGGTCTGGAGGATTTCTTGGACAAAGAAACAGATGAGGTTTCAGGGAAACCAAGGAAGCCCGGGTTTGTAGGACAGTGTACTAAAGAGGAAGTTATGCAGAGAGAGAATCCTGGAGAAACGCAAAGGGGCTTCCTTAGATTTTCACCAGAATATTAATTCAGACAAGCACATGAGCAAACTACCCAAGGCTGGAGAAAGAATCATCCAAAGAATTAAAGGGCACAAGGCTCAGCTCTCACACATGGCTGGAAATAGGACCTGTTTCCACCAGCCAGACTGGAAAAACTCAGTGAACCCTGGGCATTGGGTGTAATACTCAGAAAAGTCTTACCTTTAATGGAGAGTAAGCCCTAAATGTGTCTGGATCTGCCAATAAATAATAGAAGCAAGATAGTGAAGGATCAAATTTTTTCAAATAACTGCATCACAGAATAAAACTCAAGCATATTAATAAGAGTTCAAAAAAAAAAAAAATCAGTATCCAAAAAGCTAAACTTTACAACGTCTGGCATCCAATCAAAGATTCTGGCCCAGAACTGACACATGCATTATGATTAGCAAGGACCATAGAATAGTTATTATGAATGCATTTCATGTATTCACAAAGTTAAGTAGAGACATGAAAGATTTTTAAAAGGCAAATTGAACTTCTAGAGTGAAAAATTATAACACTGGGGAAGCTTAATGTCACATTAGACATTTCAGAAGAAAAGACAGTGAACCTAAAGGCATAGCCATGGAAGCAGCTAAAATGAATCACCCACAGGATAATAGTTAACAAATTAAAAAGGGACAGAACAGCAGTGAGCTGTAGGAAACCTGAAGCACCCAATATATAATTTGTAGTCCCTGAAGTAGGGAAGAAAACAAAGAGGACAGGAAAAGTTTTGAATAAAAAATGGCCAAACAGTTTTTGAATTTGATGAAGCTATAAACCTAGAGAGCTAAGAAATACAAAGAAAATGATACCAAGTCACATTATAACCAAATTACTCAAAACCAACAATACATAGAAGCTCTTAAAAACAACCAGAAAAAAAAATTAGACACATTTTATACACAGGAACAGATATAAAGGTGACAGATATTTCTCATCAGAAACAATGCAAGCAAGGAGACAGAGTAGAAACATCTTTAAAGTCCTGATAGGAAAAAAAAATATCAACCTTGAATTCTATACCCAGCAAAAATATCTTTCAAAAACCAGAAGAGAAATAAAGACATCTTTGTGAAAACAAAAGCTGTAGCCCTCATAGACAGCAGACACATACTCTAAAAAGCCTTAGAGCAGTCTTTCAGGCTTCCTTTCAATCTTTCAGGAAAATAACTTCAAATGGAAATAGGAGTCTAGGCAAAGGAATAAAGAGCAATAGTGGCCTAATATCACTTATATATGGATAGTGATAAGTAAAAGATGTGCTTTGTAAATCCTATAGCAACCACTAAGATAGCTAAACAAAGAATTATAGCCAATAAGCCAAGAGAGGGGATAAAATAGAATTATAACAAATGCACAGTTAATCCAAAGTGGAGACAAAGAGGGAGTAATATGGGATCAACGAACAGTTGGAATTTTTTTTAAATAGAAAGACGATAGACTTAAATCTAACCACATAAATACACACATAAGTTTAAATAGTTTGGAAACCTCAATTAAAAGGTAGAAGTTGCCATAGTTTACAAAAAAAAAAAAAAAAAGAAATATCCAACTAGTTGCTGCTTATAGAAATACACTTTAAATATAAAGATACAAATAGATTAAATGTAAAAGGGTATTAGAAGATGCAACACATTAACACTAATCAGAGTAAAGCTATATTGGCTGTATTAATATCAAACAAAATATATTTTAAAGGAAAGACTACTGCTAGGAATAAAGAAAATAATTTCATAATGATAATAATAAAATAATTAAAGTCTTGTTCACTGAAAATTCTACAGATTGCATACAGAAATTAAAGGAGACCTAAAAATTGAAGAGCTAAACCCTGTCCCTGGGTCAGAAGACTCAACACTATTAAGATGGAAATTATCCCCCAAATTAACCAATCAGTTCAATGAATACCAATCAAAACTCCAAAAGGCATTTTAATAGTAATCAATACCTTGATCCTAAAATTCATAGGAAATCATACAGGACCTATACCAACCAAAATATATTTGAGAAAGAATAACAACATTGGATGGCTATCACTCCCTGATTTTGACTTATTAAAAAGACACACTGTGGTATTAGTACAAGGGTAGGAAAACAGATCAATAAAACAGAATTAGAGTCCAGAAATTGACTCAGACCTATCTGGAAAATGGACTTTCAACAAAAATACAAAAGCAGTTCAGTGAAAGAGGGATAGTCTTTTCAATAAATGATGCTGCAACAATTTGACACCCATATGCAAAAATAGAATAAACCTAAATCCATGTCACATACCATACACAAAAATAGCTCAGAACAGTTTGTCAACTTACATGTAGAAAATAAAACTATAAAACTTCTCATAGAAAACCTTTGTGAGCTTGGGTTTGCTAAAGATACAATGCTAAAAACAGGATCCAAACAAAGGAAATTGACAAGTTGGATTTTATCAAAATTAAAAATTTCTGCTCTTTGAAAGGCACTATTAAGAAAATTAAAAGAAAAATTCAAGAATAGGGAAAAATATTTACAAGGCATACATCTGACCAAGAGCTTGTATCCAGAATACGTAACAAATTTTCAAAACTCAGTGACAAAAAAACAAAGAACTCAACAACAACAGCAAAACAAAAACCAAGAAACTGCTTGAAGAGGCACTTCACTGAAGAAGGTATAAGTACATGGAAAATTAGAACATAAAAGAAATCTCATTAATCATCAGGGAAATGTAAGTGAAAACCACAGTGAGACTCCACGACACACCTATTAGAATTGCTAACATTAAAAAGAATGATCACATCAAGTGCTGGTGAGGAGGTGGCATTCTCATGCCCTGCCAATGTGATGTAAAAAGGTGAAACCACTTTAGGAGCTCGGTTCTAAAAAAGTTAAATGTACATCTACCATCTGACCCAGTCTCCTCCTCCTGACCTACCCAAGGGTAAAGAAAACAGATGCCCAAACAAAGATCTGTTCAAAAAATGTTATTACCATATTAATTGTAATAGACCAAACCCAGAAATAACCCAAATGCCCGTGGCAGGCGAATGAATAAACAAATCACCAGTATATCCCTACAGTGGAATAAAAAGAACCAAAATATCGCTGTACGAGGAATGAATCTGAAAATAATTATGCTGAGTGAAAGCAGGCAGACTGAAGAGTATGAACTGTATGATTCCACTGAGAGAAAATTCTAGGAAACGGGAGCTAACGTATTGTGAGAGGAAGCACCGCCGGAGGCGGGTGGGCGGTGGGAGGTGGGGTGGGAGAGTTACTAAGAGATGCAGGAAGGAAGCTTACGAAGGGGCCCGAGGGAACCTTTGCGCTAATGGAGGTTTGCGTTATCTGGGTTGTGATGATGTCACACGTGCCAGAACTCATCAAATTCTGTGTTCCACCCAGGTTTAGCTTATTGTAAATAAAAAAAAATTAGTATTTTTTTTAAGAACCGTTCTCCTTGTATTGTTTTCTTTATGAGGGAGAGGAAATTTGATTTATTCATTGATTTCTGCTTGGAGGAGTACTGGGGATTGAACCCAGGACCTCTTGCGTGCTGAGCATGCGCTCTGCCTCTTGAGCTATACCCTGCCCCCACCAACAGTTCTCCTAAAAAATACAACCCATCTTTTAAAAACCCCATTTCCAGAGGACTCAGAAAAGAATTTTCCAAAGAAATATTGATTAAATTGTCCAAAATAAGCCACAGGATATGACTGTTAACCAGCTGTGCTCATTCTGATTGACTTACCTGAGCCTGGAGAAAAGACAATGACAGCTTACCTGAACAGGGCACAGAGTCCCTCCAGACCCCACTGCGTCCCTCATAACTATTTTTCAGCGGGAGGAAGGGCAGCTCTTTCCCATGCCTTGCTGGCTTCCAGAAATGCGCAAGCAGAACTGGCCGGAGGGGAGGTGGGCAGGTTGGGAAGCCACGCAAACAGAAAAGCACTCATAAATCCAAAAAGCAGATGGAAAGGTGTTGCCTCGTCCTCAGCCACACAATTCAGTGGTCCCCATGGGATATGCAGAAGAGCTTCGAGATGTGATGGCGGGGTGCGGCACTCGGCCGTGAGAGGCTGGGGGACCTGGAGTCCCTCTCCTGGCCGACCCCATCCCTGTGGCAGAAGTAGAACTCCATCCTGGTACTTTTTCCTCTCCTGTGACTTGCACATCATCTGAAGGGTGAGAAGCAAAACCAAGCCTTGTGAAGCAGTGACCCTAGGCTGCCCCAGAACTTCCGGGTCCTTTTCTTCCTTCATTTAAAAAAAAAGTATTATTTTTTTATTTTTTAGTTGAAGTATAGTCAGTTTACAATATTGTGTCCATTTCCAGTGTACAGCATAATGTTTCAGTCACACATAGACATACATGTATTCATTTTCATATTCTTTTCATTAAAGGTGACTACAAGTTATTGAATATAGTTCCCTGTGCTCCACAGTAGAAACTTGTTGTTTATCTATTTTATATACAGTAGTTAGTATCTGCAAATCTCAAATTCCCGTTTTATCCCTTCCCACCTCTTTTCCCTTGGTAACCAGACTCACAGACAGAAGCATTCTTAATACTTTTAATTGTAATAATAACACTTTGATATTTTAAAAATTACCTTGTGTGTCATTTACTGTTCACAAGCATGTGAGATTACTCATGTGCAGTATCACATGTGCAAAAGCAAAGAGTGGCAAAGAGAAAGTGTCTCTGATCACCAGTCAGAAATCCAGTTTCGTTAGAATGATGATGGATTTGTGGCTAAACGTGGATTTGCCCCGTAGATGTCGATTAAGTGCCTCCTAGACCTGGGCCCATGCAAGCTGCTAGCTCAGAGTCATTTGTTTTTGTCTCCAGAAAAAGAGGAGTTTGACTAAATAATCACTAATCCTGGCTTTAATTCAGCGATCCTGACACTCCTACGTAATGGCTGTAGAGGCCCTGGTCTCTCTCAGCACACAGCTGACCTACCCACCCGCCTGACATACCCACTGTATCTTTGAAGAGTACAGATGATTAACCATCTCTCACATAAGCAGAATCCACAAGCAAATCTCTCCTTTGAAGTCAGAGCAGGTTTTGGCCCGAAGCCTGGTCTTTAGATGTAGTCAAGGATAAAGAGAGGGGGTCTAAAAGTTAATATTTTCAACACGCGGTACAGCAAAGGAAAGAATTGATTTGACGTCCGCACAAGTTTGCCAGCACTGTTAGATGCTACTCACAGTGCAACAGGCATACGGTGTAGACACCCGCTCCCTCCATCACCCTTGCTCTCAGGGAGGACAACGGGATAACAGAAGATACAGCAGGAGACCTGCACAGGGCCGTTTGCGGGGCAGGAGCATTCTCTCTGCTTTGTGCCTCCTTCCACGGACCCAGCCCGTGCTCTCAAGCCCCCAGCCTGCCCTGCTGTTATGCATAATTGCACAGGTTAGAATTAGGCATTCCAAACTCCCATTTTATAGAAGAGAAACCTTCTGAGGAGGCCTAAGAAGTGGATTCCAGACTGAGTCATGAAGCAAACTGTAGCCCCTTAGTGTAACTCTGGGTTTCCTCCAGGAAGCAGTGTGAAAGCTATTTGGAAAAAAAAAGAAGCAGAGGTCCTGGAACCAGTCAGACCCAGGCTGGAATCCCAGTCCTGCCCTTTGCAAGCTGAGCAGTGCTAGGCAGGTGGCTGCTTCCTCTGCATTTCCTTGTCAGGTGGGAATCATAACATCTAGCGCAAAGGACTGTCGTAAGGACTGGGGTTAATACACCTAAAAGGCTTGGCACGGTGCCTGGTGCGTATTAAGCGCCCTGAACTAAGTCCAGTATCCACTGCATGAGGCCTCGTCTGTGTCTGTCTGGTGACACATAATAAAGGCATACTTCATGCAGACGTGGGCGTATGAAGTTAATAAAGGTAGAAAGTGAGATATCGTCAAACGGCCTTTGAACATCACTTACAAAGGTACCGTGGCAGAGAACAACACATTCTTTAGTAACTTCCACACAGCCGGCTGGTTTTCTTTTCCAACCCAACCATGTAACAGATCCCATTTAATTTGGTTGCCCACCAGATAAAGTAATTTGTTTATGCTTAGAGACAATATTCTACTTCGGTTTTCAAGAGTTGTGTACTTAAGGCAGCTGGCAGGAGAAATAGCAGGTGCCTTGGTTCCTCAATTGCCTAAAAAAAAATAATAATAATGCAGTCGTAGATGTCTGCCCTCCTTACAACTTTATCATGAGGGTCAAAGAAGAAAGTGCAGGAAAAAAAAAACAATTATATTTGGCTGTAAGGAATTGTTAAGTTAAAAATACTAAATAGATCTGTCTTCATGCAGTTAATGGTAAAGTGCCCAAGAAATTCCTGATTGCAATAAAGAAGACTGAAATAAGGAAGATTGAAAATATAAGGGGGGTGAGCTCAGTCACCTCTAGTCTCAGCCCCAATTTTGTTCTGTAAATAAAAGTCCAAGGGGATGTCGAGACGCGCAGTCTGATCACAGGTAGCAACGTGTGATTTTGCCTAAGGACAATGAATGACTGCATTGATCCCTTCCGTACGGGCAGAACTGAGAGGTACCTGCCTGGAGGTTGGACCCAAAGAGAATTCAAGACCAAGGTGGGGTTAGTGTGATACAAATTCTCTCTGGCTGATGAGGGACTGAAAGGGCTGCTCCTGTCTCTTGAAGCTGCTATTTCCCAGCAGCGTTTATTTTAAAACATTAATCAACTCTAAAGTCCAGATGCATCTGGAGGGAGAGACTCTACACATTAGTCAGCAAGGCAGTATTATGTTGCAGTTGCCATTAACCGTGCATTCGTGCACTTGGACTCAACGGTTCATACTGTTTTTGCTTCTGTGTCTAAAACGCTATAAAAAGCTCCTTCAACAAGTTTAAAATAAAAATTCAAAGTGATAAAGAAGCATTCTCCTCCTCTTCCTCCTCCTCCTCCTGCATCTTGATGGTTCTTCTCGCATTTGGTGACACCCTAAGGGAGAGACGGGACGCAGTGATCCTACAGGAGGCATGTCTGCTGAATTACACTCAGTTTTAAGATTCTTCAGTTTCCTCCTCATCTTGGTTCTAGACTCATGGAACAGCTTCTAATTATGACTTAGCTTCCCAAATACCTATCGCTAAAAGGGGAGACAAACACCAGACACGAGTTTCCTAGGAAAGGGGTTCCTCCTCGGACATCGGTGATTACAGCGTCTGGTTTGTCCTTCCATTGCCTGGAGGTTTGACAGGCAGGGTTGAGAACCCCTGAGTCTGATCACTTAAGGGCACTTTGGCGAAAGGCAGACTCTCAACTGGAAAATATACGGGGAAGATGCCAAACCACGGTGATCTCATCGCATTTCTGTCCCTTTGCAAGGCTGTGCCTGGGCAGCCAGCCTGGCTCCTACAGGACATCACCACCCTCTCCCTGTCCGTCTGTCTGTCTCTCTCTATACACTTCTTAGCACTTAGCGCAGCTTCTTGCATTACGTCTCCCTTGTGGGCCAGTCCTGCTGTTCGCCTCCACATTGAACCTTGCCCTCTCTTGCCCTGCTGTGTGCGGCAGGACGGCTGACCCTGTTCAGGCTCCATTTCCCGGGTCCTTGTTCAGCCACTTCAGCTTGTGTTCAGTTAACATGAGAGAATGACAAGTGATGGAAAGGAGAGGAAAAGGGCAAAGCCAGAACCCTTCTCTCCTTCTGTCTCTGCCTCAGAGGATGCCCCCCGCCCCCGCCAGCAGCTGGCTCTGTCCGCTCTGTCTCCCCCAGGGCAGCTCCTGCTGGTTTCCGCTTGTGCCCCGGGACCCCAGCCCCTCGGCTATGATTCTTCCACCTCCACCACCTTGTCCCTCCAGCTGAGGGATGGGAGTGGTTCACTGCTGTTCCCAATTTCGGTACTGCCTCTCTACTCTCTGCCTTTCATCCCTGCATAACTCATTTCCTGTGACACCACGACTGGTTTGTTTCCCTGGTTGGACCGTGACCGATACATGTGGGTCTGTTTCCCCGAAGTGACGCTGAGCCGAAGGAGGTCAAGACCCCCAGCCCCCGTCTCTGTGCACTTATATTCAGTTGGATAAGTTGTCCGATTGAACTGAAAATACATCACACGAAATTCAAGGGAACAAAGCTGATAGACCTGAGACATTTTTGCTCATTTTAAATGGAGACATCTGTTACCACAGTTAAAATATGACTTGATTTAGGAAAATCACATGTTTCCGGGAGCACAGGCACCTATAAAATCATTTTTTTTGAAACAATCACTGAACATTAACTGTGTGCCGAGCAGGCACCTTAAAGAGATGATTTACAGTTCTCACCACAGACTTCTGGGGTGTGTAGAACTGGTCTCATTTAACAGACGTGGAAATCGGGGTTCAGAGATGTTGAGGATCGACTCCAAGTTCACACACGTGGCTTGTAACTTAGTCGACATGTACTCCAGGAATGCGCAAACTTTAAGCACAATGAGAATGAAGTATTTGTGTAAGAAAAAAAAAAAAAAGCAAGATCTAGGGTCCATGTGCAGAGTATCTAATTTAGCAGGTTGGAGGTGCGGTCCATTTATAATGTGCACAAAGTGAATACTCATTATAACACCTCGCTTGATAGATTCTCATTCACACTTTGAGAAACACTGAACCAGTACATAGGGTACACGTATCTGTGTGAAATTAGCTCACTGGTACATCCCCAGAGCCTAGCCAAGGGCCTGGGACTGAGCCAATGATCAATAAATTATTGAGAATTAAGAATAGAGTGAATAAGTGATAATACTAAATGAATGAATGAGTGAACTTAACCATTTCTGAATTCAGATCCTGAATATTTTCTATTACTATTCAGAAGGTCTTATTTTAGACCTCATGCCGAAGCTTATTCATTTATTAACTCATCCAGTGAACATTTGCATTAACTTTACCATATGCCTGGCCAGTACTGCCTACTGGGGGACAGACAGATATTCATCGAATATTCAAGACACAGGCCCCATCTCTCAAAGAGATCTAACTATTGCGATGGAAGGGACCAAGCAAATGAAGACGACAGAGATCTATCACAGCGTGTTGAAGAGATGTTATGCTAGATCTCTGTGCTGCAGGCACATTAGGACCACAAGGAAGGGAGTGATCAGTCCTACCTCAAGGAAGGAGGTTAGAGAAAGATCCCACAGAAGAGGTAATGCCCACAATGAATCTCAAAGGACAGACAGATGTTTTTTCATCACATGTGGGGTAGCGGCAGCCTTTCCACATGAAGGTGGAGTCCACTAACTCCTGGGAGGACCGCTGGCTCTGCAGGGCTTGGGGCTCCAGACACACACACACGCAGACACACACACACAAACATACACACACACACACAGCTCTAATGCAAAACCATCCAAATAGTAAAAATAACAAGATCCCCCACCCAGTTTTGGATAGGAAAGAGGATAACTCTATTATAACCTATTCATTTCCTCTCCGTCCCCCAAATACATAAACTACAAGAGGAAGATGTGTCCTCTTTTTATTTCAACCTTTAATGGGTAAATGGTTAGAGCTGTGGTTCTCGGTCAAGGACGACTCAACGCAAAAGCTGAGCTTTCCATCACAACAGTCACTCAGTTTTCAAAGAAACTGGGGAGAAAGGCCTGGAGAGGGAACAAGACTCTCGATTCAACTTTTCCAGTACGTGATCGCTGGGCTCTGCTTTCGTGCAAACCCAACTGTTCATCAAGGAAAGGTCACGCAGACGACCCTCAGCTAGACTTTGTTATCTTCACTTTATCCTCAATTTGTCCTCACCATCTTTTTTTTTTTTTTAAGAAAGATGTTTTATTTATTTATTTGTATATTTTATTGGTTTATAACATTATGCAAGTTTCACATGTACAATACTATTTTTCGACTCCTGTGTACACTACTGCGTGCTCACCACCAAAAGTTTTGTTCTCACCCATCACCATACTGTTGGCCCCCTTTACTGAAATTTTTTTGGTTTAGTTTGTCGAGCAGGGAAACTGAAGCTCAGAGAGGTAAAACGGCTTGTCCAGGGCCACCCAGCTCACCTCACCTATGATGGAACGTGAACCACTTGTAATTTGTTTTTTTATTTTCCTGTTGCTGTTCTAGATTGAGTCTGGAATATCAGGATAATGATGAAAATGCACTCACTGGCTGACCACCTTTAACTACAACGCAATTTAGCATCATCTCATTTCACCTCCACAACGGTATGCATTATCCCCATCTTATAGCAAAGGTTGTTAAAAATTAAGTATGTCAGTGATTTGGCAAGCCACACAGCCATGAAATCGTTGGGTCATTTAACCTCAACTAACCTCTTATTTGAGCCTGAAATTTCCTTATTTGGAAGAAATCCAGCTGTTTCTGGATTGCCCTTATTTTCCCAGAGTCATTTTATAGATATAATTATTTCATATGGGACATCATTGCTATTC
The DNA here is from genome assembly GCF_009834535.1 of Camelus ferus. Classification (NCBI taxonomy): domain Eukaryota; kingdom Metazoa; phylum Chordata; class Mammalia; order Artiodactyla; family Camelidae; genus Camelus; species Camelus ferus. Next base: position 8,113,406 of record NC_045710.1, read on the forward strand.
ACTCTGGCATTTTAAAAAGGTGGGGGGCATTTGATGGATTAAATATTAGTTCAACTGTAATCCAAGATCCCACTAAACCATGGCAGATTTGAATTTTGTTGAAGAACAAAAATACTTAAGATGACCACAACATTAAACTTTCAAAATATTTGCAGCAACGTTTTTTATAAGCTTTAGTATTACTCTTGAGTATTATCACATTTGACATAATTATACCTTGTAAATACCTCAAACTTGTAATGACATCCTTTCAAGAACTATTACTAATTATTGTACTTGACATGACAAACTAAACATGTTGTTTGACGTAATTACACTAAATAATTCAAAATGCTAATTATGCTTAGAAATAGCAATTAGCATAATTAAAGAAAAAAAAAAAAACAAACTGCTGGAAATTTCAATACTGATTCAGGATCACAAACTGGAATTTTTTAGAAGATTTTGATAAAGATTGACTGATGTGACTTACAAAATTGTATCTTTAATCAAGAAAGAAAAAGCATTTTTAATGGCTTTATAAGGCCTGGAAGAGACAATAGGAGAACAAAGGAGAGGGAAGAACTTGGTGTCGTGCAAAGGGCAAAGTCTGCAGAGGTGGCCAGACTTAAGTATTAACCCCAATGTGGCCATCACTAACTGGGTAACTCTAGTCTAGAAATAGAGCCTTTTTGAACATTTTTCCTCTACCAATGAGGATTATATTTGCCTCTAGACCTGATGTAGAAATCAGTCTCGAAGATATTATATCACACCTATGTTCGCTGCAGCACTATATTCACAACGGCCAAGATACGCAAGCAACCTTGGTGTCCATCAAACGATGAATGCATAAAGAAAATGTGGTATATACACACTGGGGAATATTATTTGGCCATAAAAAGGAAGGGAATTCTGACGCTTACAATGTGAATAAACCTGGAGGACATTATACGAAGTGAAATAAGCCAGTCATAGAAAGACAAATACAACGTAATTCTGTTTATACCAGGAATCTAAAATGATCAAATGCACAGAATCAAAGAGTGGAATGGTGGTTGCCAGGGCCTGGGGGGAGGGGAAAATGAGGAGTTACCGATCAGCATGTGTGAAGTCTCAGTTCAGCAAAATGAGGGAGCTTTCGAGGTCTGCTGTACAACTATGTGCGAAAAAAGGCAACAGCAATACAGTGTACCCTTAAAAATGTGTTAGGAGGCTGGATCTTATGTTAAGTATTTTAGCAAATAAAATAGTTTTTCAAAAAAATAGTAGACTAAGGATATAAAATGCCTGCCACCACACATGACCCCTAGGGAGAGCTCAATAAATCCAGGTTCCATGTCCCCTACTCATGAAAGGTAGAAATATGCTGGATGTGAAGTCCTAGGCTGCTTGGACAAGAAAAAAGGGTGGTATAAAGTAGTAAACCTCCCCCACCCGCCAAAAATCAACCATCTGAAAAGGAGGGGAAATGGTCTCTGATCTGTAGGTTTGCGAGGTTGTGATGAGGTGGTATTTGTAAAGAAAATCACCAGGGTGCCTGCACAGAGTCAGCCCTTCATAAATGATCATTTCTTTTTGCCTTTATAAAGACAGAGTTTTTTAAACCTAAACCTGGAAAGTTTAGGCTTGTGCAAAATTGGTAAGTTGAATCAGGATTTGAACCCAAGTCTGAGACCAAAGTAGTGGCTTGGCATTCTGTTGTTCTGTCCTGAAGGGGGCTGGCCTGCCCCAGTCAAGGCCCCTCCTGAACGTGCCCTTCTGGCTGTGCTCCCTCGGCCTCGTCCTGGCTCCAGCTGCCCCTCTGCCCCACTTCAGACACAGCCCTGCTTGGCTCTCCCGCGCAAGGTCACAACTGGAGAGGCAGACACCGGTCTTCTTTGCATCTTGACAATTTTCTCCTTATTTGTAAAACACTGTGATAAAGTAACTTTTTGTCCAAGACAGACAGCTTATCAGACATCTCATCAGGGAAGAATGACTGTCAAATGCACTCATTTATTTTTCAAGATAAAAAGACACAGAGACAGACTCTTATTATGATGTAGATGAGCTGACTGGCAGGCTCGCTCCCTGGGAGGTGGGGGGAGGGCCTGACTATGGGGCTCCGGAGGGGGGTGCAGCAGACCCCGGTCTGGGCTTCTGCTTCAGGTCAGCCAGCTCAGCTAGTGAGCAAAGGCTGGACTGCTCATCTTACCCGCGGCCTTGAACTCCACAGTGCAAATGGGTTTCTGCAGCCAAAACGAGAGAAGAACGAAACAACGTGGACACACATTTATTTAAGCCCTACTGTGTGCTAGCGACTTTGCTAAGCACTTGGTGGGCAGGAACAAGGCAAGACTGTTATAATGTTCAAAAGACACATTTCCTTACAAATTTATCTTGGGGACATAGGCTTATGCCACGCTCTTTATAGAACATGGTACAGAAAAAGAATCAAGAGAAATGACTTAGGTACAAAGAGAGATGGTGATTTATCCATTAATCTTTGTGTGTGTGTGTGTGTGTGTGTATGTGTGCGTGTGTGTGTACAGTTTCTAAGCTTTAAGGAAGATGGTGGACTGGGAGGAACTAATTTTGGAGAAAAAGAGGGTGAGGCACCTGTCTCTGCCACTTACTAGCTGGGTGACCTTGGGAGAGTTTCTGAACTTCTCTGAGTCTGAAGGTATTCAAATATAAAATGGATGAAGGTCAAGGTGTTGCTGGAGAATAGGTTCTTGTCTCACGCAGGAAAGAATTCAAGAGCAAGGTATAGGAAAGTGAAAATAAGTTTATTCAGGGAGATACACACTCTCCATAGACAGAGTGAGGTCCATCTCAGTCAAAAGGGAGCGCGGCCAGCAGGTGCTGGGGGTGGTTACTATTTATGGGCTGGATAATTTCATATGCTAACAAGTGGGAGGATTATTCCAACTGTTTTGGGGAAGGGGCTGGGATTTCCAGGAATGTGGGGCCCCGCCCACTTTTTACCCTGTTCCGGTCAGCCTGGGAGCTGTCATGGCGCCTGTGGGGGTGCCATTTACCATGCTAATGTATTACAGTGAGCATATAATGAGGGCCAAGGTCAACTGGAAGTCGGATTTTCCAGCCACCTTGGTTCTAACCAGCTTGCCTGTCCTCCATTGCTGTCACTCTCTCTATGGTTGCGCTCAGCCCCCTTCCCTCTTGTCTCAAAGGGAAAGATGTCTGCCTCACAGAGTTGTTAGAATCAATGTGAAGGGCCTCCTGCTCCTCATGTATACCCGAAGAGTCCCACTGGAATGCCTTTTCTGCAGGTCTCATTTTAGCTCCATTCCTCTTAAGAGCCATGTTTTATTCAGCAACCTAAGTGAATACGTTTAGTATTTATTCTTCACCTATTTCAAATGTATAAGATCCCCACCTTTCCTGGTGTAGGTACATACTACATGAAACATCCCAACTACGGAAATAGTAACTGTGGAACACAGAATTTGGAAACTTGCGTTTGAGCCTGGGCTTGCCAAATACATGGTAGGGAGCCTTGGAACCATCATTAAACTTTTCTGAGCGTGGGTTCCATTATCTGTAGAATGCTGGGCTGTTTCAGCACAGTGGGAGAGAGGAAACCCAGACATGAAGATAAAAGAAAGGGAAGACCACTCTATGAATCCAGTTGAGAACTAAGGCAGAGGCGGGGAGGTGGAGAAAAGGTGACAGATGCAAAAAAAAAAAAACAAAACAGTAACAACAAAAAATTCTAAAAGAAGAGTAGACAAGACCATTCCACTGACCAATGTGGGGACCTGGACAGCAGCAGAAGTCAAGTTTGATTGGCAGGTCTGCACAAACAGAGATAACAGGGAGAAGAAGGCAGATGAGAGGAAAGGGAGGTGTTTGGGGACAGAGATTGGGTCTCACGGTAGATGTCCTGAATCACAATGCAGCGGGCTGTTCAGTGGACATTAATCTAAAGGACCCTAAAGGGCTGCCTTGGCATTAAGGATGTAAATGTGAATTGTCCCTACATAGAGCTGATAGCTTGAATGAATTCTCCACAGCAGAACAAAGAAGCCCAGAGTTATAGCATCCATTGTGATGGGATGAGGGGGCAATTTGAGCCAGGAAGGTGGCAGAAATACATCAATCTATCTTCAGTTCAGTGAAGAATCCATGTACAGGAGGTTTGGGGACGAGGGTGAAATGATGTTCAGGGGAGATGTACTAACACTGCCGGGCTCCAGGCAGGATGGCAAGGAGGAAAAACACGGCACGACAGCAGCAGCCTTGCTGGTTTGTTTTGATTTCTGTTTTCTAAATTGGAGGAAACATGAGCATGTTATAAGGTCCAAAATAAAATGCCGTCAGAGGAAATAATGAGTTTAAATGCATTAGAGAGCTGGAGAGAGAGTGCGCCAGCAGAATGCCTGGGAGAACTTCAGCAGAGGGAGGTCTTAAAGGAGGAAACCCCATCTTGTGGAAGGTTGTAAATGCCGGTTATCACCTAGGGACTGCTGACGGAAGGAGGGGTGGATAGGAACAGACAAGGAATGATTCAGACGCTGGAGGAAGTTGGGCTCCTTCAACTTCAGCCTGGGAATCTAGGCTACATCAGATACAACAGAAGCAAGGAAGGGGAAGAAGGCAGAAAATGTATCCAGCACTTTCAGCATTTCTATCCAGTAGCATATTTAATTAACAGAGCGTTAACCCAGGTGTGTTCCCATGACTGAGAGAACTTAAATAACTGTCCTCAAAGACCAATTGTAGTTGGTGGCAGCCAAGATTTGAAGCTGGGTCTATCCAACTCCATCGATTCCATTTTCCATTTTTTTTTCCTCTCCCCCTTATAGATCCATGTTTCTTTCCGCTGCTGTCAACATTTTTTTGTTAATGCATTTATATAAGGTCAAGTGTTCTTTTATGGTCTCCTGAGCTACCAGCCAAGAAAAATCTTTACCTACAAATAAATAAGAATCTAATTTTATTTCTTGAAATCAAAAGACAAGACAAATCAAATAGCCTCTTCCTTTTGGATTTCCTTTCTCAGCTGAGTGCCGCCATGTTTCCAGGAGATCACGTTGGAAATCTATGAGTTGTCCTCACTCCACCCTCTCCCACAAGGACATGTCCCATGACGTTATCCCTCAAACACCTCTTAAATCCAGCCTTGCTCTCCCTTCCTGGTTCAGATCCCGTGCTTTACTTACCCACAGGCCCCTTATCTGCTTCTCCAGCTTTTCATCTTCCCAATCCTCATCTCCCCTTCCTCTCCCCACTGTCCTACATGGCCTCAGGACATTAGGATCTGTTTCTTATCCCCAAATTCCTCTGTGGTCTCATGTCCCTGCTCACACATGTCCCACTTTCTTTTTTTATTATTATTATTTTTTATTTTAAAATTTATTTTATTATTGATTTTTAGTGGAAGTACCGGGGATTAAACCCAGGACTCATGCATCCTAAGCACGTGCTCCACCACTGTGCTAATCCCGCCCCTCAGCTGTCCCACTTTCTAAGTGACCATCCAGCTCCCTCTTCCGTCCTGATACAACTGTCTGTCAAATGTCTATTTGGCCTTCAGTCCCTCCTAAGGAGCCTTTCTTGACCTATTATCTCCTCCCTGACCCCCAATATTCTGTTCCCTGTGCAGAATTCCAGGAGAGAGTCTACAACATACCCTTGTACCTACTTGCTTATGTGTCTCCTGCTCTTCCTAGCCTTGGGCACCTAGGGAGCAGAAGCCTTCCGATTCATTTTTGCATCCCAGGGCCTGGCACATATGTGCTGAATAAGTAAATGAACCTATCAATCGGTTAGTCAATCACAACGGACCTTTGGCTGAACAACCATCTGTTTTTCTGGTCTACACTGGAATTTGTCATGACGTTGGTTGGCATAAAAGCCTTTATAAATATAAACCTGAAACTCTCATAAAAACTCCTTTTTGTTTTGTTTTGCTTTATTTTTTTGGATGCTTTGTGCTGCCCATTAGAAGCTTGAGTGGGCAAATCAGCGCGACAGCCCTAGTGATTACGCCCGGACTCTGCAGCCCCTAAGTAGCAGAAAATAGAGGCCTTGGGTAGACTTTGAGTGTGTTTCCTTATTAGGAAATCACAGTGATTTTATGAAAGTCACAAAGGAAATGTTTTTACTGCAAAATCGCATGCTGTAACTAATGAGGAGAGGGGAAAAAATATGTGTTTTTAAATCTCACATGCTAACACTATGCGTAACAATGAAATTATGTATTCAGGAAATTCTAAGCTTACACTTGGCCTAGTTGAACAGAGAGATGGTAATTCATCTGAACCCCTAGTGTATAAAAACACATCTGACACGGTGACGGCCTGCAGCAGCCTGCTCCCTGTCAGTGTCAGGGGCACCTTCTCAGGCATTGTCTCATGCAATCCTCACAATGGGTAGGCAGCTTGTACATGCTGAACAGAAAAGGAAACTGAGGGTCTGATCTGTTCAGTGACTTGTCTGAGAGAACGCAGTGACCAGGAGATTGCCAGGACGCCCACCCAGGGCTGATTCCCACACTCCAGAGCTGTACCTCTTGGTGATGTATAGACCACATATTGAAGCCCAAATAAATAAATTTAGAGGTTCTATGAAATCACTTATGTGATTACTGAAAAACATGATTGAGGCTCCTTGACTCCCCTTGAAACTCTCTTCAATAAATCTTTCAAAAAATATTTTCAAATGAAGGGGGGAAAGGAGGGAAAGAAAGCTTAGGACACTAGGTCCTCTGGTTCTAGTCTGCACTTTGGTGACCAATTCATTGTTTGACCTTGAGTGAGTCATTTTTTTCAGACTTGACCCCAGTCAAATAAGTTACATGGGGTTAATAATTTCAAAAGCACACCTGTCTCTGAGTATCTAATGTTATGGGAAAGCAGATGGCAAAAGTAAAGTAAAAAAAGATTCAAGGTATCTTCTTAATGACCAGTTCTTAGAATGGGAAGAATCGTTTGGCAGGGATGTTAGTAGCTGATCTGTACCCAGTGCCCCTCAATGTTCATTTTTCAATCAATAAATGGATTCGTGAATCAGTTATCCATTCTTGCATTTTCCCATGGGTTTAATTTTTCAAGAAATTTTGCCTTCCTCTAGATGCTTTTGACACATTTCATATGCCCTGGTATCTACCAATATGGGCAGTATAAATTCTTGGTATCGGGATAACATTAAAACAAGGCAAGAGAAGTTGTACAGTGGAAAACAGAATTAACAGTAGATACTAGAGCTGTGACATCTCAGGTCAGCCAAGGCAGAAGGGCCTGTGTCAGGAGGGTTTATTATGAACTGTGACTGAAGGAGAGTTGATCCTTTTTTATCATCTTTAACATACAATCAAATCTTGTCTTCCTTTAAAGGCAAGGATGTTGTGAAGGTTGTTACTTTCTTCTTGGCAACTGTAAAGGAAAAGTGAATCCACATGGTTTAGGAGTTTAGTGGAAAAGTCTTTTGAAGGGTTGCATATCAACCATGATATCATGGTTGGAACTATTTCCTCGGTACTGTACACTGTAATTTCTCAAGGAAAATGCCAAGCTCTGATTATTTCTATAATGCCTCTCTTTCTGATCGTCATTGCATGCACACCTCTCTCTGATCCTAGGTATTGATCATAATCTCTTTGATTCCTATTAATTCAATTGAGCAACATTTGTGAATCAAGAATTTGATTCAAAACATTCAGCCAACATGTTCCAAATGCCAGTCTGTTCTGGGCACTGGAGGTATATTGATAAATATGCACACAATCTCTTGCTCTTTGAGGGCTTCTCCCGCTAATAGGGAAGATGAGTGCATAAAATCAAATCCCATTTCATATAATAAGTACTATAATAAAATAGAGTTCATGGCACAGTGAACACTAAAAGAAGAGTCCCCCAATTCAGAATCAGACAGGGTTCAGTCAGCACAGATTGTTACGTGATGGTAACCAGCAACCCCTAAAATCTCAGACACTTACAATAAGCCTGAATTTCTTGTTCATTTCACATGATGATCACAGATTGATTTAGGATGGATTCCACAGCATCTCTGTTCTGGAATCCAGGCTGAAGCAGCAGCCCCCAACTAGAACATGTGGGTCTCCTGTCAGAAGACAAAGAAGATGTGTGGTAAAATGTCATGATTGGTTACAAGTGCCATGTGTCACATCCTGTTACATTTCATTGGCCAAAGCCAGCCACATGGCCAAGGGCTGATTTGTTTAATGCTCCACACTGAGGTGCACAATGAGGAGTGGCCCTGAGTATTTTAAACAGTAATAAAACCTACCACAGGGAGAAATGCCTCTCATCTATTATGGATCGAGCATAAGGTAAGATGGAAGGTCAGTGAGAAACAATATTAAGGCAGAAAATAGATAATGAGGGACTTTATGGTACTGAGAAGCTTGGACTTGATCCTGTGAGCAATCATGCAATTGATAGGCTCTTGCCTGGGGGTGAGGGAAGAAGTGTAGTCAGAGTTCCCGTTTAAACACATCATCCTGTGTGTGCTGTGGAAAATGGTTTGTAAGCAGCACACTGCTGGCAGGGGCAGAGGAGCTGATAGAAATCTGAGCTCAGGCAGGGAAACGGGAATGAGGCGGACAAGAGGGTAAGGGGAGTTTGAAGAGGCAGGTGGCTTTACCTGCAACTTACGTGGACTAGGCCCACGGGTAGAATGCACTTTTTAATTATTTTCCATGAAATGATATGTTAACACTAGTGAAATGTATGCTTTATTTGCAAAATACGTCAGAGACGAGACGTAAATACTTGGTGTCGAGCTCTGTGTGGCCCCAGAGACCTGCCAGAGCCTTTGACTGTTTCACGGAGGCTCTGGAAGATGTACTATTGACAAGTGATGAGAAACCACAGCCAGATGTGCTCTGTACGAGAACCACCAGAAGGGTGGCCCACTCATTTGCATAGCATGTCAAAATTCACTAACTGGAACCGTGGAAGCCAGAGAGGCTTTGGAGGGAGAGAGACCTGAAATTCAGTCCGAGTATGACTACTTACAAACCAGTAGACTTTGGTCAGTGAGACCCATTTACATAATGGAGAGCAATCTGCTTTACTCCAAATTCAACCAGTTAAATGTTAATCTCATCCAAAAAAAAAAAAAAAAAAACCTTTCACAGAAACATCCAGAATAACGTTTAACCAAGTATCTGGGCACCGTGGTCCAGCCAATTTGACAGATAAAATTAACCTTCATAGAAGGAAAACGAAGAAAGAGAGAAAGAGAGGAAAACTTTAAAAACGTGAAGCTCCGGACCTGCTAGTAGCTCATTAAATTACAGTTTATTTTATTATGATTGTTACTATATTATTTTCATAATCCATCCTTATTTCACAGAGGATAAGACTGAGATTTTGAAATATTAAATCTTCTAAAGAAATGCAGTCTCTGTCTTTCCTCTGTGTCCTCCTCTTGAGGTCACTCAGTCAATCAATTGTCCAATGTTCTTGGTCATCTATCAGGCTGTGGCTCATTCTGAGATGGGAGGAGTACTTAGGTTTTGTATGTAACTGACTCAACTCCCCAGTCAGCAAGACCAATCAGAATGATCAATTGAGAATACAATTGAATTAATTTGTAAATAACAGAAACAAACACTGACCTAATTTACGGTGTTGAGTCAGACTCTGGAGCTCCCAGCTCCGCTTAAGGGGCTGCCAACATTGTCTTTGGGCTTTGTTTCACATGGACATCGAATTCATCCTGCTGATTTAACAGGACATAGTGAACATATACTATAAGCCTAGCACAGGGCTTGGCTTTGAAGGGACCCAGAGAAGCAGAGAACACAATGGGAATGAATTCTTACATTCCTGGCCTCTTATTCACATGTATGACTTAATTTTGTCCTCATTTCATTTTCAGCTAGATTCAACTTTGGGAGATGCTCATCTTTCCTGGCTTTGTTTGTGTTTTGTTTTGTTTGCTTGTTCTAACTGATGAGTAGGGTAGGATGCTGCAGTCCTGCCTCCTGATTACCCAGATGAAAAGCAGAAATTTCGGTGTAGAAGAGTTAAATGGCTGTGCTGGACAAGTAGTTGTGGAGAGGGAGGTGCGGGCGGGTAGGACTACCGAGTATCTGGGAAAGTGCTGAGCAGGGCGTGTGCAGCAATATGTAGATCCGCAAAGACAGGATAATAAGAAAGAGCCCCTCTGGAGGGCCAGAGAGGTCCAGAGACAAACCCAATTCACACCGCCCATGGGGAGCAAAGCCAGCGCAGAAGGTCTGCAGACACCGATGTGATGTGCTGCCCCGGCTTACATCCTAGCATCCTTCCCCACCAGAGGCAGCCCTGCCCCGCAGCCTGTACCCTGCGGAGAGTGGGGCAGTGCTGCGGCTAGAGAATAAACTCTGAAAAGAAAAAAACACCCCTTGGCTCCCAGCCCCCGCTGTGCACTTGCCGTGCGCTCTTAGGTAAGTGACCTGCTCATCCTCTAAAATGGGGATGAGCATCTGGCTTTGCGGTGCTTGCCCCAAGGAACGATGACGAGATTGCAGATCGTAAGGTGCTCAGCCCAGCACACCCTAGGTTCTCCGTATCGGGTGCTCACGCTCGGTACTTGCTTACCCTAGTCATGTCCAGCGCTCTTAGGGAGCTGTGGGAATGACATTTCTGCTTTGCCAAGAATTCAGCTGTTATTACCTTTCTCTCTGGAGGAAGCCATCCTCCTTTGATCTGAGGTTGACTAAGAGGCCACTCTGAGAAGGGCTAACTACAGAGCACATCTGGTGAGCGCCCCTTTCTTGCCCACACAGTTCTTGGGGCTGTAATGTGACATGCAGCCACCTTGCCGTGCGGCCCCAGACCTGAGGTTCCCGTTGGCAATGGCTGCCCACAGCGACAGCCGGCCGGGGGAGGGGAGCTGTGAGGGTGGGAGTTACTTGTTGTACCCAGTGTTTGGTTTGGTTCATAAATTCTTTTTGCGTTTATGCGTATCTATGTGAGGGAGGGTGAAGTTGAAAGTAGGGGAAGTCACGTGGGAGCAGCTGGAGGGGTACATCCTGTCTGTGTTCACTTGTAATGCAGAAATCCTAAAAAATTAAAATGTCCTGCTGGGAAACTGCTGGTGGCCATTGATTTGCAAATATGGATGCACGTAGTGAGGACCCCTGTTTCATCTCATTCCAAGTCATACTACTCCTTCTCAGGGAATAGTGCTAGAATTCTCTGAGCCTTCGGGAAGGTGAACTTGGAGAGAAGCAAAGTTGAAACAAGAATGATAGAAGGGGCTGTGGGGTCAGCCAGGAACTTCTCCCACAGGGAGACAAAAATAAGGAGAGTAAAAACGGGTCCACGGGTGCCTGCTGTGGGGTTTATATTCTCTACATAAAGGGGGTCAACAATGAGGCTCTCTCTGCCTGCCAGACATCATTCCTCAAAGCTTGTTGGGATTTATCAGGAACGTCTCTCAGTGGCACAACATCAGGTCACCAGCCTGTCAGGTCTCAGGGCTCAGAACTTTCATCCAACAGGTGGGAATAGCTCTTCTCCTGCTGAGTTGCTGAGTTGCTGAGTTGCGGTAGGATTCACTGCAATGGACACAGTTCCCAGCCCAGTGCCTGGCTGCTTGGCTTCTTTTTGTTTGTTTGTTTTTATCTTGCTTTGTTTTTTAGGTTTTTGTACCCAGAAAAAAACAATTGCACCTTCTTTTCCCCTCAGCAATGCACCCTATTTATTGATTTTTTTCTTTTTACTGCCCGGCTTTTTATGCAACTCAACAAATGCAAATGTTATCCCTTTAAGGGACTGTAATGCAGCAGCCTCAATGAGCCAAGAGTCAGAGCAATTTCCAGCCCACCTTTCTTACCCACCCTGCACAAGGGGCTGGGATCTCTTCCTTTCCAGACTTTGCCACATCCTGGCTCCATGAGGATGCAGATGAATCCTTGCACCTTCTGAGATGCCCTTTCCTGGTTTATCAGTAGAGCGCACGGAGCCCACCCCTGCAGGCAGCAGCTTCCTGACGATGGGCGAGCTGACATGCAGACCTCGCTGCCTGGTCCCCTTGTCAGGACCCAGCCTTCCTAACAGCAAAGTGTAACATCACAAGGAAGATGGTTTGGGATTCCATGATTATGGGGAGAATGTCTTGTGAATGTTACTGCTTTTCAACCTAAATAAAATACCATGTGAAGGAAAAAGCTGGGTTCATATAGGAGAAAAAGGACCACAGCCACTTTTTTTGTGGGGGTGGGGAGGATTTCCTGATAGCAGGGGAAGCAAGGAGGGGAAATTTGAGACGACACAGAGAGAGAGAAGGTGAAAAATATTTCTGCCCACAAGTTTCCATTTTCTCCGGGACCCTAAAGAACTTTATCTGACCCCACTTTCTTTGGTTTTATTATTTTTAATAATGGTCTTTTCTTTCTTAACCACCAATTAATGTGGGGTTTTTTAAATTAGAAAGTAAAGTAAAAAGAAGACACTAGAAACATGTCTCCATCTGGATATACATCTGAGCATATGTGTATCTTCCAGCCTGTATCTCAGCAGTATTTTCCCAAACATTAATATCATTCTTCAATAGCTTTGTCAAGTCCTAAATGTCCACCATAGTTTAACATTTTTTCATTTGTGTATGGAATCTTTGACTTTTCTTTGAAATTTCTTCTAATATCTCTAGTGTGTTCCTTGTTGTCAATGTGATATTTTTCTCTCCCCTCTCTGGCTTATTCAGTTTGGATCTTTAAAGTTTTAGGATGTGCAAAATTTTAAATTTGTATATGTTCAAATCTACTATTACTTTTCTTTGTGATTTTTTTCATCGTGATTAGAAGCTCTCCTCCAGCCCAATAACACCTAGTCAATTAAGTTATAAATGTGGATTGGGTTTAATTATTAAATTCAACAGGGATGTATTTTTGCATATGACGTGAGGTAAGAATTAATTGCAATTAAAAAAATTCTTAGCCAAATGTGTAAGCATATTGTATTGGACAACTCAGTCTTTTTTGGTTTATTATATATCCCTGATTACATGCTAGATTCTTCCACCCAATAGGGGTAGTTTGACTGCTGTATATTTTATGCCATACCTTTTATTGCCAATTTTGTGCTGTTACCATACTCTTAATTTGGTAGCTAGATAAAGGATTATTGCATTCGATGAGTCCTATCTTTTGCTCTTGTTTTCCAATGTCTCATCTGCTCCTATTTGTTTATTTTTCAAGATGCAATTCAGATACATTTTGTCTTTTAAAAACTCTAGAATTTTGATGTAAATTGTGTTCAGTCTGTAAATTAATCTGGAAAAGACTGATTTTTTTTTTTTTTTTTGTAGCTCTCATCACTGATTATCGTATTGTGGGTCTCAATCTCATCTCTCATTCTCTGGGCAGCATCCATCCCTGGGATTTTTCCCCAAATCAGGGCTCAGTATCTAATCGGATGCCTTGCATGCAGTAAGTGTTCATTACATGTGAGATAACACAGGGCTCCAGGAATAAGAAACTTTTTGGCAATAGTTCTATCAGAAAAGTGTTTCTAGAATTATATAACCCCCTAACCCATGACAATAAAGCATATGTATTTTTTTCAGTGTGAGTTGATTAATTATATTTATCTTGAGGAAAAATATATGAATGTATCATAAGTTTTGAGAAAATTACCACTTTCTGTAAACACCTCCCTTTCTCTGCCCCAGAACATCTGTCCAAACAGTGCACAGCACATTGCGTCCATAAAACCTTTCATTGAGGCTCTGTATTTTATATTTATGAGTGGACTAATGCTGATTATGTAAATAATTTTGGGATGAAATTGCATAAAGATATATTGTATTTGTCTGAGCCCAATAGCTCAGAAACTGACGTGAGGATTCTTACACAGCACACTAAGTGCCAATGAGGTTTAGCAATGCAGGTTACCAAGCAAATAGCATCGTCTTGACCAAGACCGGGAGGCTGCATCCGTCATTCCCTGGGCCTCGGGTCCTCCATGGGGAAATGTGGAGACTGGGTCCCAAGATCACTGAGGTACCTCAGGGCCTTTATTTCCCTGGAGCTGCTTCCTCACTTGTGAAATGAAGTTCATCTCTCTGGGGACCTTCCAACACTGGCATTGATGGGATTATATCTAAAACTGGAGACTTCAGGGGACCTCCCATCCATTTCTCTGGTAGTGGTTGAGTAGAGACAAAGAGCTGCTGAGTTTGCTAAACCCAATATCACAACCACCCACAAAAGTCATGCCACATCTGAGGGCCACCCAAACCAACCCAGAACAATCTGAAATCACTTTTTTCATGAAGCTCTGATGGCACTCCTGGACTGACATCACAGTCTCCTTGTTGAGAGAAAAGCAGATCCTCAAAGCCAGATGTCTTATGATTGTCAAGAAGTGGAGACGGCCAAGCACCTGGCTGTACCCAGACGTCCTCCCAAATCTCTTGCTCTCTGGGAAGCCTGGCCTCTGCTTCCAGTTCCTGTGAACTGACCTCTCCTGAGACCGCCTTTCAGAATTGTGCCTGTTTCACTCATTCAAGCCTGTGACAGCAGGTTCTCACTATCCTCCTATGATCCCCTCTCTCCCTTTGGTCCAATCCCCAATTACATGGCAAGCACACAAAGGGAGAGCCCCATCAAATGATGCTCTGTGATGCCCATGTGCCCTGAAGAGTGTCTTCACACAGTAGACTATGAAAAATACATGTCAAACTGGGGGAAATGCTTTATAGTTTAATATTCAATGTCTATATTTTCTCCAGGTAGCTAGGAAAGGAAAAGATTCTGTCCAGAAAAGCAGGAGAATGGGGAGATGGGAGATGGAAAGACCGGGGGTGGGGTCAGGTAGACGTGGCTGTGAATTCTGACCTCACTAACTAGCTGCAGTGAATCACCTCACCTCTCTGAAAGCCCATTTCCTCATCAAGACAGAAGGCCGATGGCAGTGCCCATCTCGGGGGTGGCTGTGTGTCACTTTTTTGGTACAGTAAAGGTTCCAGCAGGGGGGTCAGGCACTGAGGGGCTCGAGGACACTGCCTGTCCTTCCTCCCTTTGACACCAAGTGCTCAAGGAGGACGTTTTGTTGAGGATGCATTCTCAGGATGAGCTCAGCCTGATGCCAGGCGTTTGTAACATCCCCCACAAAGGGGGGCCCCTATGGGGTATAGCCTGCTTTACCCACCCCTCCATCACCAGGAGGTTGATAACAAACCTATTGGAATGTGCAAATTATGGGGATGCCCTTCTGAATTTGATCCATGCCTATGAATGAGGCACTGACTCTTTGACCCGGGAGTGGGCTAGTCCACTGGGATTTCAGTTCTCCTGAAGATGCTGAGATATCCTGGTTAGCCCTCTGCTCCTACACCCGCCATGGCCACCTTTTGCTTCAGGGACTCTGTGGTATTTCCTTCTGTCTAAGGTACCTGAATCCACGTGGGTGAAGGGGACATACATTTTCCACTGCCTCTCTCTCTCTGCCCCCACTTTCTGCTTCAAGCACACGCTGAGCACCTACTGTGTGCAGACACCATGCTCAGCAATTGTCAAAACCAAGAGGAACTATGCCCAGTCCTTCCCTCGAAGCTGACTGGCTGTTGAGATGGAAATGAGGATTTGAAATAAATTGTGAGGAAGACTCACAATTCGAAGTGATGGGAGGCTCAGGTTCTTTGGGAGCAGAGGTTGGAGTAATTACCTACACCTGCAAATTTTTTGAAAGATATGAAGGATTTACCAGAAAGCAGGGGTAGAAGGAGGTCACGTCAGGCAGAGAATGTGATACGTACAAATGCATAGAAAACTTTCCAATCAAGAGGCAATTATGGTTAAACCATGTCGAAAAGGGTTTTCATTCTCAGACAAGGATCAAGTTACCTTTGTAATGATCAAATACCTGTGCATAGTATCTATTAAATCATCATCCTTCTTATATGCATTGAATTGAATCTTACACTTTATTCAAAACACTTCAGAATATGTTATATTGTGGGGGCGGGGGGGAAGAACATGGGCTAGGAGTTATTTCCACCTTTTACCACCCAGGCAATCACAGTCAAGTTTACCTCTCCGACCCCATCATTTACGGCTCAGCTGCAGTGGTCCGAGTCCTCCCTTCAGGGCTGCTGTCAGGGTCACAGATGGTGTATAGTTAGAGCTCTGTTTGTGGCACACGTTGCAGGCAGCCCCGCCCCTTCATATACTGAGCGGACACACAGCGTGAGCAGGGCAAAGCACCAACACCGATCTCAGAGACATCAGGTTATGGTTGAAAGTTCTCCAACCAGATGCTGCCGGAGCATCGCTCCTTACTACAGAGCAGTCGATCCCGCCGCCTCCCACGGCAGCAGTATTTTCCCAAGGAGATTAACTTTTCGATCGATGTCACACTCCTCCCTGGTACATAACCCCCTGGCTATGACAGCTTGCAGGCTCTTCTAAAGACATTCAATCCTGCCATCGAATGAAACTGTATCATTTGTATCCAAAGGTGAAATAAGCACTACTTTGGGAGGTGAGAAAAATGGAGCCCCCAGAATAAAGCTATAATCAGCATGAACTGTAGCCTTTAATTGTCTGGGCAGGTGAGAGGTATTCTTTAAAGTGAAACACCAGACACTTACGATCATCCATCCCAGCAAACCCTTGCAAGCAAGAAGACAAGTATGTGTTTATTATTTATCACCACAGACACCGGAGCACAGGGTTAATACTGCTTTTCTTCTTTCTTAGATTATGCTTGCTGACTGATATTTTCAAAACTGTCACAGTCTTTCCTGGGTGTAGGAGACACTGGGGTCTTTAGAGCATTAGAAGTGCCCCGGAGGGAAGAAGGCTTTCCCAACAGAGATCAGTTCACTCTCCTTGTGGGTTTCTGACTCGGACAACAGACTATAACAAAGGTAGGTTAGAAAGGACCAACAGTTTTGACTTTGATGATGTGGATTACTGCTGATTGGTCATATTTGTTTTTTCTAAGTTGAGTTGCTTGCATCTTCTCCGTATTATCTGTATTGTGAGCTCAGGAAGGGCAGGGGCTGTGCCTTACTTTTATTTCTCAGCACCTAACATAGACCTATCATATCGCAGCCCTCAGTAAACATTGGATTTCTTTACATTAAGAATATGTATTTACTAAAATCACACTCACTGTGTGTCAGGCACTCTCCTAGGAGCTGCTACAAGTTTCCTGCCCTGCCCCCTCCCCAAATCAATATTTAAGAAGGTGAAACAAAAATGCTTCGGTGTTTGCGTGTGCACGTCAGAGAAAGAAGGAGGACCCAAAGACTGCCAAGTGGGTGGGGCAGGCTTCCCAGAGGGAAAGCTTGACTTCGTCATTGAATACTGTCTTGAATTTGCCACCTAGGCTAATGAGGAAAAGACACATGTCCTAGTATGTCTTTAATGGCAAATAAGTGGAAAATTACATGAGTGGTGTTTCTGCCAACATAATTCTGTCAAACTGAAGCATGTTACAACCCAGAAGATTCCTTACACATTGGGATGCAGTGTGACTAGAAATCATTCTGATGCTAACAAAAGATGGTTTAGTTGAGCACATCTGTGAGGCAGGGGTGGCCCCAAGAGCCACACTGGAGAAGAGGAAAGTTCAGGAAGCTTGCAGTTGCGTGGTGAGATCAGTCCCACCAGCTCCCCCCCAAGACCAGCTCGGCACAGCTGGGTTCAGGGCAGGCGTGTGACTGTAAGCTGCTCAGTCTGGCTGAGCATCAGCTGGACGAGGACCCTGCGAGGGAGTTGGCCGAGCCGGAGGTTTGTGAGGGGCTGGCTTATGTGAGATGAGAGAGGAAGGCAGCTGGGCTGGACCCGCGAAGCTTTAGACCGCGATGCAGCTCTGACACCTGCGAAGGGACGGGTGGAGGGCAGCAAGGCTCGGCCATTGATTTGGGGGGGGGGGGGGTGCCAGGGAAGAGCACAGCCCTGACTTGAGAGGTGAGGCAGCTCCTGAAATACCTGGCAGCTGAGCAACAAGTGCCTTGTTTTTTTGTTTGTTTTGTTTTTGTTTTTGTATTTGTTTTAACTGAAGTATAGTTGCTTTACAACTTTGTGTTAGTTTCAGCATAGTGATTCAGTTATACATATATATTCCTTTTCATATTGTTTTTCATTATATACAAGATACTGAATGTAGCTCCCTGGGCTGTACAGTAGGACCCTGGGTGCACATCCAGGCTGCCCGGCTGCACAGCACGGGGCCACCTCTTCAGCAGCTCCTGCACCATCGCAGTTACCCCATCCTCAGCCTCCCTCTGGGCCACGTGACACTCTCTGGCTGTTGATCCACAGTCCAGTCATGACCCAGATCCCCCGATGCTGATTCTGCCTGGCAGCTCGCCCACTCTATCCACACACCCTTCTCATACACGGACCTCGCCCTTGCCCTGGGATTAAGCTACCGCCCTGCCCCAGTTCCTGGAATGTGAGACCTCCGTCCCCCACACCAAGATACCAACCATGAGCTCCAAATACGGGGCTCTTGTCTTTCATGTCCTCAGAACTGAAGCGCAAGCTACTTTCTTTTCATGTATAAGTTGCATGTTACCGTGCCTTCTTCCCAGGCTTCTGGAGAGGAGAAAATAGGGCAGCAGCTCTGAGCGGACATCACAACCCAGAGGATAAAATGGTGAAGGATCACTCCTGCTTCCTCCTCCGTCTGCTGCAGGGCGCCCCACCCACCGCTGGGCAGCGAGAGCCACCTGAGCGGACCGTTTCCCAGGTTGCTCTGGGTGAGGGATGCTCGCAGATACCTCAGCGTGCTTCGGCATTTGCCTTTTTTGTCTCTTACTCCCCGCAAGTTTGAAAGCGCCATGACAGTTAGGGGAAGAGCTGAATTCTCATATTTCATGAAACAGGGCCAGACAGATAGTAAGCTTTCAAGAGATGTTTGCTGAATAAATAAATATGACATTCTCAGCAACCCTCAGGGGAAAGCATAATATTAACTACATATTATAGGAGGGGAAACTGAGGCTCAAAGAGGCAAACTGACTCAACGGAAGTCACCTGCTGCTCAGCGCTGCTCCAGATTCGAGATCTGATTGGCCCCACGTTCAGTATTCATTCCACTCCTGACTCCACATTTTACAGGTGTTCTGCCCAATTTTTTCTCTCGAACACCTGCCTGCCCAAATGCTATAATCAGAGAACTTTGGGGGTGTCCAGTATGTGTCAGTTATATATCCATCTTTATGCCTCATTTAATATCAACAAATGAGTAGGTGCTGATTTCGTCCCCATTTTACAGATGAAGAATTTGAAACTCTAATATGTACTGTCAGCTAGTTAGTGCAATCCTCTCTGTCAAGGCTGCTGACTTCAAACCCCTGCATTTATTGTCCTTCCTCTGAGGTTGCTCCTTCCTGCTCTGTCCACTTGGTTGCTGCTTTTTTACCCTCGAGGTCAGAATTCCAAAGGTGCTTCCTCAGAGGGTCTGGACCACCTGGACTATCCCGCTAAGGCAGCCTCAAGTCTCTCCTTCAAATTACCTTATTTCATTTTCCTAGTCTCATCACTATATAATATCCTCTTACTCATTTTTGGGTTGGTTTCCTATCACTAGAATCAAAATTCTGTCTGGAGGAGGACTCTGTCCCATTTGTTGCTCCATCCTTGGCATCTGGACAGCACGGGATATAAATTGGGGTTTATAAATACTTGCAGGCTGACCACCTCTGTCTGCTACTCCAGGCAGCTTCTTTTCTCCTCCAGGCAAGCTTTGCCTCTCCAGGGCTTCAGGGACCTATCTTGTATAAAGAGACCTGGAGAAGATGCAAAGCTAATGCCTCTGCTCCTCAGACACAGAGGAAACTTGCCCGAATTTTCTCATCCTCCAAAGATGAAAATTACAACTTTGCTCAGGAACTTGCCCCATTGTCTTACTGCCCTGCCAGGAAATTCTTCTCCAGATCTGACCTAAATTTGTCCAGCTGTGGCTGAGACTGACTTTGTCCTGGGTGGTCCTCAGTGGGGGCAGCTAGCGAAAGAGCTCTTTGTGTCCAATGACCCAACGCCCCACTCAGACCTCTCCGCGAGAGGGAAGACGGGGCTTAACGCACGCTGACAGCCTAACTAAGTTCGCCAGCTCCTGGGAGGCAGCCAGGGAGCCGTAGACAAGGCCCTGGGGAAAAGCTGGATGATCTGGACTTAGCTTTAGCCCTTTGCCTATCTGCTGGGTGATCTAGGCTAAGTCCGGCCTTTGGGAGTTTCAATTTGTCCCCAGTAGTGTGCATAATAACACCTGTCTTACAGGTATGAAAGATGATGGTGGTGAGTTACTGTTTGTTCATTTCTCCATTTATTTTAAAAAGTCTACTAACTCCTAAGAATTATGAATCCAGAATAGAAAAAATGACCTATCCAAGCTCCCTGGGTAAATTAATGTTAAATTTCAGAACATCTCTGTCTTCAAAGTCACGACATTACTTTGTAATTTTCCCTTATCCCTCAGAGGGATTTCAAGCTCCGTTTGACATTTTCAAAACAGGAGGAAAGGTTTTTGTTGAATACAGGGAGGGCTGCAAAGCAGGATCATTGTGAAACCACTGGGTCTTGCCCCCAGGGGGAGGCAGGAAGCCTTGGGTCTACCTAGCTGACAGGTCAGGCTCGTTTCACCTCCCGACAGCCCCGCAGCCCCTGTAGCCAAACTCGCTTCAAGCGAGTCCATTCAGTCCGTTTAGTCCTCATCGCTCCCCGGAAACCGACAGCGTGGAGCTGACAGCGCAAAGGAGCAGGACCGCCACGGCTTCAGACGGGAGCTGTCCTGGCCTCCGTCGTGGGTATATGCAGTCATTTCAGATACCTTCCAGCAAAGCAAAGCCAGCTGGGACTGGTATTGTCACTGTTTCCACCTAAAATAAGCATGTTTTTCAAAATTTTGCCACAGGCATCAGGCACAGAATAAATCCTCAGCCTGTCATGCAGCTGGGGAGGCTGAAAGGCACGAGGAAGGAGTGATCGGCTCCTTGCTTTCAGGACAAGGCAGGGCTAGAACCCAATGCTGCCCAGCTCTGAGTCCCTCCCACAGCACCGCACTCGACCACCAGATGAGTCTGGATGAGTGAATCTCGTAAGCATGTAAGTAGTTTCTGTTCCCTCTTAGTTTGGAATCACAGAACTCTTGAGCCACTGGATTCTAGTCACTGGTGTGGCAGTCAGTTTCCTCTAGGCTAATTCATTGCATGTTGCTAATACCACTGCGTTTAAGAACGTGGGCTGGAGAGCCCACTAACAGGGTTTACATCCTGGCCGTCACACCCACGAGCTGTGTGTCACTGAGGAGTGAACTATGTCATCTTTTCTGTGTCAGTTTCCCCATCTACAAAGTAGCGGAAGTAAACATGAGTGGCCTCATAACGCTGATATGTTGAATGAATTACTAGACATTCGCTGGTTAGAACGCCTGGCATTTACTAAGCACAGAGTAAAGGCTAACTCTTATTTCTATTTAATAGATACAGAAACTGAGATGCCCAGAGGCAATGTCAGAAGATGGATGAATGAAAATGTAGAAATTAGCGAGAGGCTTTCCCAACCTGTCCCAATGCCCTTTCCTCTGTATCAGTTAAATTAATAGACACAAAGCGTCAAGGGCTTTGGACTCCCTCTGGCTCAGTTTCTCTGTGGTGCGGCAGGAGAACCGAGGCCCAGAAAGGAGCCCTCCTGTCTGAGCACTGGAACCACCTGGGGACACGGCAGGAAGGGACGGTTGCTGGGCCCCACTCTGAATCTATGGAATTTCCTGGAAGTGACACCTGACATTTGCTATTTCTAACAGTTCTCATGAAGCTGGATCAAAGCAGATCTGTGGAACGATGTTTGGGAGTCCCCGAATTACCGCGTTCCAGTTTGCCTTAGAATCAACTTGGTGGGTTGGATTTGTATCTCTGGACCAGTAATATACTAATGATCTGGTTTTACTTCTTTGATCCAAATGTTTGTTTATAAATTATATACTCAAACAAATGCACTCGAAATATTACGTTCATCGTTGAACGGACACACACACAAAAACCATAAAAATGTCTACAAGGAAGGAGTACAAGATCAACATAAGTACACTGTCCAGTATCGTCGTCTTTCCATTTATAAAGGGCCATCTTGAGCATCACCTGGGTGAGCACAACCCGTTTCCCAGACCACAGCTCTATCAAGCAAGATACCGTTTCTTGCCGGGGATCAAGGTGTATGTAATCAATCCGCTGCTTCCCAGTCTCCAGTCCTGCCCTGACATGTGTGAATGCACAGCCGTGAAGGAGAACCCGGGGGACTATCCCTGACAGTCCTAGCTTCTCAAACTGCAGGAACCACTAAACTGGTCAATGTGAGTTGGGGAAGCGCCCCAGACTTCTCCCTATGCCCCCGCTTCCCACCCCTTCCCCGAGGAGTGGTACTAATCTAATTGGTCACTGCACCGAGTCATGTCTGCAAGTGGATGGGTCACTGTGCGTGGGTCACTGTGCGTGGAAAGGTCACACACATGGGCGTGGCTCTTCCTGCTTTGTCCGTATCTGGCTAGAGGGGTAACTGACCTCGGGGCGGATGGGACCTGCCTTCCTTCTTTAACTCCAGATATTCAGACTTGTGTTTGGGGACTAAAAGACATATGTCTTTGGCCACAGGCTTACTTGAGCTCTGACCAGAACTGTACCCAGCACAGCCCCCGCTGCACTCTGTCAGCAGCTCATTGCTCTGCCCCACCTGTCCTCCTGGGAAAGAGAGGTAACCGGCTCAGGGAGACATCAGCCTCCCAGCCCCACCGTGAACCCCTCTCTGCATCATCCAGATCGATCTCTGCTGCTGCATCCCCTGTACCCACCACAGGTCAGCCTGATTCCAGTAACATTTTCCTCGTAGTCTTTCCAACAGGCAACTCAAGTTCCAGACTTGGATAGTACACATTCTACTGGCTTTGAGTCAGACCATGTGGGTTTCACCACTGAATGCTTGGGTGACCCTGGACAAGTCAATTGCTCTAACTGGGTCTATGTTCTCATCTGTAAAATGAAGATACTAAGAACTGCCTTGTCTACCTCATTTGACTGGTATGCGAGATGAATTTGTAATTGTGTTTTGTCAACTAAGAAATCCCATCCGAATGAAAGTGATATGAGGCCACCAATGAAAGAAAAAATGCCTTTTCGTTTTGTTTTTAATGCAATGCAATCTGAGACTCTGGGCTTTTTCTCTTTAAACACAATTCTCATTGGAATGAGCTTACCAAGAAAATTCAGAAAAGACCTTCAGAGAGAGGGAAGTTTTGTATACATGGTAATCATTCATTCTTCATTTCATGGTAAACATATTCCAAACCCTATTACATCACACAGGATCTGCCAAATACTAGAGGAAGAAAGGTGAGTGAGACATGGTTCTGGCCCCCAATGAGCTCACAATCTAACAGGGGAGAGAGAGAAAGAGAGAGGGAGAGAGAAGCAGGCAATCACAGTCCAGTGTGGCTAACTGCTGTGCTGGGGATGTGAACCCAGAGCTGCAGGGAGTGAACAGGAGGGCCAACAAATCCTGGGAGACATTACTTGAAGTAAATGCTCAAATACATAGAAGAGTAAATAAAACTAAAGTTGGGGAGGGAACATTCTGAATAGAGGGGAGTGCAAATGTCATGAATTTGAGATAGGAGAAGACTTTGCACCTTCAGCAAATTACAAAGTGCCCTGCGTGGTCCGAGCACCCTCTGCACATAGAGTGTGAGGAGGGAGGTGAAGACGGACCTGGAGCAGGGGAGGATGGAGCCTGAGAAGCGGCATGCTTTTATTTTCCCTTGAATTTTTTTAAAATTTATTTTTTATTTTATTTTAAAAAATTCTGGTGGGGGGGGTGGTCATTAGGTTTATTTATTTATTTTTTTAATGGAGGTACTGGGGATTGAACCCAGGACCCTGTGCATGCTAAGCACATATTCTACCACTGAGCTATACCTTCCTCTCAGAAATGGCATGCTTTTGATCTGTGTTTTAGGAAGATCATTCTGGAGACTTCTTAAGTTAATTGTGTACTGGTACAAGCTCTAGGCAGTGTTTTCCAAATCTGGCTGAGCTATCAGATTCATTCAGGGAGCTTGCTCTAAATTCAAGTTCCTGGACCTCATGTCTTCTAAACCTCAGTCTAGAGATGTGTCTTTTGAACGTGAATCCAGGTAATTCAGGTGAAGCCATATCGGCTAAAGTTGACTTAATGGTGGGCCCCAAAATGATATATCTGTATCCTGAACCCCTGGCCTGTGACTTGCCTTATCTGGAGAAAGGGTCATTGTGGCTTACCCCGGATTATGTGGGTGGGCCCGAAATGCAGCTACACATATCCTAAAAGATAAGCGATCAGGAGGAGGTAATGTGACCCTGAAGGCAGAGATCAGAGTGATGCGGCCATAAGACAAGGAATACCTGAGCCACCCGAAACGGGAGCAGACTGTCCCCTAGGGCATCCAGATCGCGTAAGGGCCTGCCGGCTCCTTGATTCTACATTTCTGGCCTCCAGAGCTCTGAGCGGACACGTTCCTGGTCTTCTGAACCGCCCAACTCGTGGGCACGTGTTATAGCAGTGCTGGGAAGCGGAGCCGTCAACTGGCAGCACTTTTGTGTTTCATTTTCTTAGTGCCACGAAGGAGGGGGAAAGGGTGGCACAGACTGAGGCAAACTGAGTCAACTGTTTGATGGAGTTTGCTGAGAAAGTAGCAAGCGGCAGAGCAATGAAAGACACTTTCAGCCTGAGCTGCGGCCACCCCGACCTCGGCTGCCGATTTGAACGTTGCCTCCCTCTCCCTTCCCCTCCGTCCTGCACCTCCTTCCAGTGAGCCCTGCTTTTACTCTCTGGGGCTGGAAGTGGCTGTGTGGATGGACAACCTTAAACACAAACAGACCTAGTTCTGTCTCGCTGGAGGCCGGGCTCACCGACACCCAAAGGAAAACTCGCAGTTACTGACTGTGTGAAAACACAGGCCTAGGGGGTGCAGGGGGCTGACCGGGCGGCTCCCTCCACGCTGGGGCTGAGCCACCACAGGTGCCGTGCAGGTCGGAAACCAGATCCCCGAGCCACCCGGGACCTCTGGACCAACCTCAGGGACTTTCTCTATTCATTATATTAGGCTATTAAAAAAAGTTCTCTCAATGGGCTGTGTGTGTCTGCATGTGTGTTTGTGTCATTGTGTGTGTCTCTGCGTGTGTATTTGGGTGTATGTACATGTTTGTTTCACTCTGTGTGTCTGTGTCTACTTGTGTTCAGTCCCTTCCTAGGAGCCATCTATTTCAGAAGCATCAATTTCATGATACTGAAGACATTTCCTGAGCATCGAGTGTAGCCCCACTGAAGACAGTGAAGACACAGAAATAAATTAGACTCAACGCCTGCCCTGCAGAATGCTCACAGCCTAGTGGAAGAAGACACAGTGTCATGTGAAAGTGGAGAAAAACAACTTTGGATCCAGACAAACTTCTGCTCAAATTCAGGCTCTGCCTTTCATTAACTGAGTGATTATCAGCAAGCTTTCGAAGCCCTGGAAGTTTTAAATCTGTAAAACTGAAAATAGTAGTATCTTCTGCTCAAGGTTTTTGAAAGAATTTCATGAGTCAATATGTGCAGAATCTGTCTGCTACATCCTGGGCGCTGAGTGAAAGAGAATGACTGTTATTTTATTTGTGCTGTAATAGAAATGGGCAGACGATTCAGTGAACACAGCAGAAAAGAAGGAACTAAGCTTGGCAGAGTCAGGAAAAGCATCCCAGAGCCATTGAGGAGAATTGAGAAGCTGCCAGCATCTCTGGTGTGCTGGGTCTAAGCAGAAAGAAGAGTTGAGTCTGGGGAGGTAGAATCATCAAGAATCCTGGCTGCCATGTTAACCTTGACCTTGACCTTGATGGGAAACTGGCATGGCTTTGTAATTGATGTCAATTGAGAACTAACATTATATTCCTCTAATTTCATACTCAGGAAACAAAAACTATTCATTCGAATGGAGTAGTGTTTGGCCTCATAAAAGCAACATGAACATCAATCAGTTGAAGAATTAAGGTATTGCTCTTCATTTGGGGAAGGAGTCATTTCTCTTAGGAAAATTTCCTAAAAATTGATTTTTATCCTATTCAAGGATAAAGCATGAATAAAAGAATAAATGAAACACACAAAAAATATAAAAAACCCCCAGCTTTTTTAGAGCAGTCCCTGATGAATTCCACGTATCTCACTTTTTGCCAAAAAAAAAAAAAAATACCATATTATCACATTTTCTGAATGACACAGAGTCATCATCACACACATGCTGTTACTTAGTGGTGCCACTGGTGGACCCAGTCTCAGCCCTTTGCCCCTCGTGAAGCGCCCTGACTGCCCAGCTCTTACACTGGACACGTCTGCTTTTGTTTTTATCCTAATCGTCCTCTTTGGCTCCACTCACTGTGCTCTTATGGAGACCGACTTTGGGTCAAAAAGTGTTTGATCTCATGGAATCTTAATCCTCACCATAGCGTTGGGAAGTCAGCACCGTCATCCTCATCTTAAAGAATAAAAATCAACTCAAAGAGATGGAAGTAACTCCACCAGTGGGCACCACGCTAAATGCTGACGCTTACCCTTTGAGGTCTTACTGCATCCTTCACATACTCTGGTCCTCATTTTATCCCCTGAGATTTAGAAGACTGTCTATTCTTTCAGATTCCTGATCTTGGATATTGGAGGTCCACCATCATTCTCTTTAACAGTATCTCCTATAGCTTGGCATCCAGTTACCACCCAGTCCTGGTATCTTTTCTCTCTCTGACGATGCTTCTTCCATCAATGCTGCTACAGAAATAGCGTACAGTGTTCAGATTCACACAGATTCATCCCAAATCCCATTGACCAATGCAGACCTACTCCTGACTCATTCTGAGGTGGCTATCCCTAATTCAGGCCAAGAAGACTCCAGGAAGATGGACTTTTAACCTAAAGCAGCGTTCCCCTCCTGTCTTTACAATTACCTCCCTTACACGCACGAGGCCCCACTGAGAGAATGAGAAGGAGGCAAATCAAAGCAGAGAAGAATCATTAGATGCAAAAATTAACCCCAGCCTTGGAACCCACAGACATCTGAATTTTTTTTCCCATTAGCTCAGTTCACTGAGCTGCAGATTCCACAGTCTACTGTTTTAATAGAACTTTCTCCCAACACTTCAGTAAGTCTCAATGGAGTGCTGTTCTGAAAAGCCCAGATGCTCAGGGAAGACTTGTTTAATCATGGTGCTCCATGTTTTTAAATAAGATGAGGGAAGCGATAGCCAGGATTCCATAATTCATGGTGTGCACCCTTTCAGAAAGCTTTTTTATTGAGAATTTGATTGCTAGTCCAATCATATTGCACACACAGATGACTCAGAAAGAGAAGACACATCGCCGGTTCAGGAAAAAATTCAGAATACTTGCAGAGGCCTTTTGACCCTCTAGGATGTGGTGACCTAGAAATTGGAATGAAAAGGCAGGCAGTGGAGTCTCATTTGTTACGTTCAGGAAGGAATACTTTTTGACGGGCCCGAGTCAGCTGAACATTGGGTCTGTTCAGCCAGTTCCTTTCCCAAGTGGCAGAGACAGTCTGGCACAATGCAGGCAGTGGGCAGGCCAGCCTGGAAGGGACTCCAGGCTCTGCCACTTGGACGGAGCCCACACAGAGGATGCAGCCTCGCTGAGCCTCCATTTCCAGTTTTACAGTTGGGAGCATTAAGTCAGGCATCACTTACAGACTTCCAGCTTCATGGCAGTTGCTCAATGAATGGCAGCTGCTTTGAGGTTCAATGTTAACTGAGTTATCTAGGCAGAAAATCACTTTCCATTTTCAAAGAAAAATAGGCAACTAGATTTTCGCTAAATGCTGGGCGTGGAGACCACCACCATTTGGGAGCAGTGTCTGTATGCCAGACACGAGGCTCACATGTTTAATCTTCACATTTTCTGCAGTGGGTTAAATGGTGGGTCTGTGAAAATTTATGCTCACATCCAAATCTCCAGATGCTGTGAATGTCACCTGATTTGGAAAAAGAGTCTTTGTGGAAGTAATTTCATAAGATCATCTTGGATTATCTGGTGGGTCTTAAAGCCAATGAAAATGTCCCTCTAGACAGACACACAGAGACAGACATACAGAGGAAAAGGTGATGTGAGGATGGAGATACAGAGTGGAGGGATGTGGCCACAAGCCTGGGAATGCCAGGGAAGCCGTGAGAAGCTAAAAGAGGCAGGAAATTCTTCCCTGGAGCTCCCAGAGGGAGAACGTCCCCACTGAAGTTCAGACTTCTTAATAATTTTTTTTTTTTTTTGCATTAAGCCACCAAATTGGTGATGATTTGTTATAACAGGTTAAGAAAACTAATAAACCATCCTTCCTCTGTGGACATTTTGGAGCAAGAAACCTCAAAAAAAGGTCAAGTAACTTACCTAAGTTTAGAAAGCAGAGTGAAGCTATGATGCAGACGTGGGCTCCCTTCACATGAAGACACACATGTGTCTTGTTTGTTCCTCCTGTTAAACGATCATCCTTGAGTCATCCGTGAAGTCTCGGATTTGGGTTAAATTCTTATTACTCAAGAATGTTGGAAGGTTCATCATGAACATCCATCTCACCATCTCCCATCCAACGTAATACAGTCTCTCCAATAAATCCAGTAACAAAGCTGATGTCCTAACTTGGCGTTTCAGAGGTTAGAATTAAGAGATATAAACACAGACAGAGAGTTATTTGGAGGAGCACCACAGTTGGATGATCCATCTCTCGTTCTGGTCCAGAGTAACAAATAGAAAAGCGATGCAATAAGGAAACAGAGAATAATCAAACACATTGAACTGGAAACCAAAAGATCTGGGAGTTGCCAGATGGGTCAGATACTCATGTGATCCAGAGAGAATCATTAAGTCTCACAGGACTTCATTTTCTTCATCAGGAAATATTGTGGCTGGAATCAATTGTTTCTAGAATGCTCTTCCAACAAAATTCCCAAGAACTACTTTTCAGGACACTTCTGGCAAATACCTGGAGCCTGAATCTTGCTCATTTTGCCTTGCCCAAAGTTACTGGTTAATACCAAGTCCAATCAAAACTTGAAAAATACCATTCAACAAAAGATTTAACTAGATAGAAAATCTAGGTCCATCCTGAACTTTAACAATCAAGGAGAGACTAGTTTTTTAGATATCAGTTTGTCCTCTACCCTGGGCAGGTTTTTTCCTACGTAAATACCCCCTGAGATTTGTCATCACCCTGCAGCTAACGAAGTGCTGTCACTCACGCATAGCCACTGGTGTCCACCCTGTGAAGTGGGCAGGTGTTGTCAACAGTTGACAGAGGAGGAAGCAGAGCAGAACCCCTGAGGCATGTCCAAGGTCACACTGCTGGTAGAGGTCAGAGCCAAGACCGATCCCAGGCCCTCCAGGAGACAAAGTCTCGCTTCTTTTCACAGTAGTCAGTGCCTGTTGATGACAGATGGACCTAAAAATCACATTATAACACCACCATGTTTCGATTGCATGAGTTAGAGAAGAGACTCGCAAAGCTTGCAGTCAACGCCTAATTATGCAATAATTGAAGATCACTATTTGTCTTTGGAGGCAATGGCTTTACTTTATTTTCCCAGCATCTGGGATATGAGTGACATTCCACAGAAACTGAATGAACAAATGACAGATGAAATTAATTCATTAGTTTGGGAGTTGAAGTCCAGAGAGAGAAAGCAACAGGACCAGAATCACCCTGCCAATATCCTGGGACAAAATTAATTTCCAGATGCCTCATTGCAAGGGGAATGCATAACTAAATCTCTTATATTTCATTTAAATTTAATTTTCCCCCCAAATCTCTTTTTTTTTGAGTCTTTCTTTAGTTATGTTAAGTAGTCTGAAATCTATCTTGTATTAAGGACCTGGACACTTGAAAATGATAAAATTTTGCAATATAAATGAAAGATGTGTGGCAGAAGAAGTCAAAATCATTGTATTTGTAGTCTTGGAGTAAGGCCAGAGGGTATGACAGAAGAACATGCTCGCATAAGCTGGAAAGTTTCCTGAAAATATAAGTGTTGCCCTGTGGATGCTGGGGCCCCGACGTGACGCATGGGATCTCTCTGGCCTGCTCACTAGTTCCTCCGTGTTCTGGGCTCCAGGCCCATCTCCTTTTGTTTTTATTTCCTTCTGCATAACTGCTCCGATTATGTAATTGTTCCCTCATGATGAGACCTCAGAGGTCACTCACGATAGCATGATGTCAAGACGAGAGCGTATTGTGCAAACGGGACGGGGGCAAAGAGCAGGTACCAGTCCCTCCTTCTGCCTGACGCTTGCCACGCCTGCTTCTCATCCCTGCTCAGGAAGCTGGTGCTGAGAATTCTGAGTCTGGGGAAGGAAAACTTGTCCTGGTAGCAGCTAGGGAAGGATTGCTGCCAGCTCTCTGCATCTCCCAGAAAAACATAAAGGTGGGAGAAGAGGGAGCCCTTTTGTGGCACCTGGATCACCCCAGTGGGGGCTGGAATATTTGGGGGCTGGGGTTCTTGTCATTCATCAGCTCTGATTAGCTTGACCATCCTGCCCAGAAACAAGGACAGCATTCCAGAGATGAATAGGTTCCTAGGGACCAGTTTAATACCTTCATTTCCTTTGCCAAGAGAGGAGAAAGGAAATACCTCAGGTCACCTGGTGAATTTGTGGCAGAGTTCAGTCCAGCCCCATTCACCCAGCGTACTCAAGATTGATTCAAATCAGCACCAATGCAGCAAATAACAGGACATCAGAACCAGAGAGTCAAGGATTTAATGCCTTATAGAATTAAGCTTTCTATTCCTTTCCACCTTTCACAGACTTGGCAAACTGTAGGCATGTAATATGTAGACTCATGTCTGCTTGAACTACCATGTAGATTAAAAAAAAATTGAAAAAAAGATGCTGGAACACACAAGCCACTTGGAATCGCCACGCGTGTTTGTTTATCCCATTCTTTGCCATCCTCTACCTCCCTCCCTCCTGACCTCACCTCATTTTCCCCAACGACACCCCCCAGATGGCTTTTCCAATTTAACAACACTACCTCATTTCTCTCACTTGGACCTTGACCTCTCGCACCTCTAATCCCATTAGTTCAAATTTCTTCATTGTCCGGAGCCCAGAAACCATGATCTGCGTGGAGCTGTATTAAATGGAGCCCTTGACCAAACCATTTTGCTGATTCAAAGAATCATAAAAGAGAATCAGAATAATAGCCAGGAAATTTAGATTCTAGCCTCATGGGTTCATTTGGTAGCCCTTCTGTCTTAATCTCCATTTTCTTCCTCCCTTAAAGGAGGCAGTGAAACTTGAGTTCTGGGTTCAGTGTTGTACGAGTTTATGAATTGGATGAGATCAGACAGGTAAAGAGAGAGGCTTTTCTGAATCAGTGATGTCTCCTGTCAAATCCAGCATGAAGAAATGAGCTCCCAGGAAACTTAATCAGCTAAGCAAATGCTATGTAAACAGGAGAAACTGCATTGATTTTCTTAATGTCACAAATGGTAAATTAATTTTTAATAAAAGAAAAATGAATTGTCCTAGTCTGGTGGGAGCCATTTTCTCTTGTGATTTTTTTTTTTTCTTCCTCTGAATGGAGCATCCCATTCTAGAATATTCCAGCATCCCTGACTGGAGAACTTTTGAAGATGCTGATTCTGTCATTAGAAGAATGGATGAAGTAGAACATTGTCTTGGTCTCTCAAGCTCATGTGATGCCTACCTCACCAAGTCTCAGACTTTCTCTGAGTTATCTTTCACTGTTTATGTACCTGTCTACATCTCAAAATAAGAGACAGCACTCTTTTGTGTGAAATACACTTGGCCTCGTAACTTTGGATCCCACCCAGTCGTTAAGGACCCACTTCTCTTTCTAATTCTTCCAATATCTTCCTTTTAATGGATTCCTCTTGAAACCCCCCTCCCACACTGTAAGAAACCCAGACAATCTCCCCAACTTGAGATAGACCAGCTCTCTTCTTCGCTCATTTACAAACACTTGTAAAAAAAATTGACCTTATTCCATTGAAACAGGGACCTCCTGCCCCTGCATTGCATCTGAGTCCCCTCATTTCTTCTGTGATTCAGCACAACACCTGGCCTGTGACCCAGCCCCAGACCTACTCTGCCGCTACCCCTGCCCTTTCTTCATTCTGCACAGCATAGCCAGTGTGAAATGTAGTTTCCTTGGGTCACTCTCTGCAAAACATCCCCAGTGATTCTTCACTGTCTCCAAAAGCCCACACTTCTTGGCCTTCGTCATGTGATTTGACCCTACCTAGCTGATTCTCCCAGTGAAGGTGTGTGCACCTGTGTGAATTCAAACCTGCCCTTCCTAGTTCAGAAGGAAATGTCTGGGGTGCCTTTCTTAGCATCCCTCATGTAGCTTAGTTAATGGTGGGCACCTTTAGCTTCCCCTCCACCAGCCTCTTTCCCCATGAACTGGGAATGTGCAGAGCATCCTCAGGAGGGTACGGCCAATCCAGCACCCCTCCACCTCCGACCACATACCAAAAACATCATCCCAAGTCTGGGCGATGGGGCCTGTATTCTTAGTTCTTTCTCATTCTTTACTTAATGTTTACTCTCTCCATAACTGCTCTCTTCAATGTTAATTGCACTAATAATAGTGATAGTAGGAAAAAGTACTATTAACGTGTATTGTACGTTTTATGTCACATTCATACACTAAGTTGAACTTTTTATTTGAGATAATTGGAGATTCACATGCAGTTGTAAGAAACGATTCAGTGAGATCCCCTGAATCCTTGCCTACATCCCCCTGGTGACGTACAATTCTGCAATGGTATTACAGTACCAGGATATTCACATGGGAGCAGTCAAGATACAGGACATTTCCAGCACCACAAGGATCCCTCCTGTTACCCCTTTACAGTCACACCCACATTCCACCCAATCCTCTTCTTAACCCCTGGCTCACTGATCTGTTCCTTAATTCTAAAATGTCATTTCAAGAGTCTAACATGAATGGAATCATACAGCACATAACCTTTGGAATTGCTTTTTTGTTTTTTTTACTCCACATAATTCTCTATAGAGCCATCCGAGTTGTTGCATCCATCAGTAGTTCTTTTCATTGCTGACAAGTACACTGCGACATGTATGTACCACGGTTTGTATAATCAGTCACCTATTGAAGGACAGCTGAGCTTTTTTCAGTTTTTAGCCATTAAAAATGAAGCTGCTATGAGCATTCATATGCCGGTTTTGTGTGAACATAAGTTTTCATTTCTCTGGGAGGAATGCCTGGTGAACAATTTCTGGGTCCTATGACCATGGCACGTTTAGTTTTTTAAGGAACTGCCAAGCTCTTTATCAGAGCAGCTACACCGTTCTGCATTCCCACCAGCAATGTACGTCTTCTCTAGTTTCTCGACATTCTCATCAGCATTTGGTGTTATCAGGTGCTTAAGGGCACATCTAACTTAAGGGGATACTGGGAGGTCTAACCACTGCAATAAGACAAGAAGAAGAAATGAAAGGCATACGGATTGGCAAAGTAAAAATAAGACTCTGTTTTTGCAAGTGACATGATTTTCTATGTAGAAAATCTCAAGGAGTCTCCAAAAAAACAAAAAAAGAAGTTTTAGAACTAAAAGTAATTTCAACAAGGTCACAGGATAGAAAATCAACAGAAAAAAAATTTATATATACTGACAAGGAAAATGTGGGAACCAAATTGCAAACACAATATCATTTACAATTAGTCCAAAGGAAATAGAATACTGAAGTATGTGCTCAGAGCAAGTGCAGGATCTCTCTGCTGAAAATTATAAACTGTTGATTAAAGAAATCAGAGAAGCCCTAAAAAAGTGGTTTGAAAAGCTCAGGGTTAATGGGTTGAAGAGTCAACTTAGTAAAAATGCCAGTTTCCCCAAAACTGATCTGTTAGTTCAGCACAATTTCTATCAAAATTCCAGCAAAGGTTTTGTAGACATAGACAAACTTGCTCCATAATTTACACTGAAAGGGCACAAGCCCTGGCATGTTTAAAGCTGTCTTGAACAAGGTGAAGTGGAGGAATCTTTCTTCCCAGTCGTCAGACTTACAATAGGGGAACGCTATTCAAGGCGGAACAGTGTTGGTGGAGGGGTGGATACAGAGATCACTGGAACAGGACAGAGAACACAGAAATAGACCCACACAAATAGAATGCACTGATTTTTGACAAAGACATGAAAGGAAGTCAAATGAAGGGGGGATAGACTTTTTAATAGATAAATGGTGCTGAAACAATTGGGCATCCACAAGCAATAAGCAAATGAATAAATGAACAAATGAATAAAACTTGGTCTAATCTAGGTGAAGACATTGAGCTCTTTGAAGAGAGAAAGTATTTCTGATTCTCTGGAACCTAGCACAGTGCCTGGAACAGGCAGACACTCTGTGGACAGTGAATAAATGAATGATGTGTGAATACTTTTGCTAAGTGGCACATAAGTGGCCGAAATATGTATTTGAGTCTCTCTTGAGGAAGGAACATCTGAGCCGAAATTTCAAAGCTGCACAGGATTTGTCCTGAGATGAACTCTGAGAGAGGCAATCCGTTCGGTGGAAAGAACACTGACATCAGATAATTTTGGAGAAAGATCAGCTCTAAATTTGAACACGAGTTTAGCAAGGTACGTAGCAAGGTTCTTCGCTCTGAAATAGTTACTATCACTGGACCTCAAATTCTTCATCTATAAAGTGTGAAAGAAAATATTTACTCAAAAGGGTACACAAGGATTTATGTTCACAAGAAGCACTAACAGAGTACCCAGCATGTGACAGATGCTCAATTCAAGTTCTCTCTTATTCATTCAATGATCATAAAAAGTGCTAAACCAGGATCTGTTTTTACAAAAGAATGTGAATTATTGAAAAAATTAGTACTAAGTTGAATACCTTTTTTGTTTGGTTTTATTTAAACAGCTTTTTTTCTGGTCTGACTCAGAAATGTCCCTAGTAAAGTTCACAGCTCACAGCCAAAGTCATGTCTATTACCGCTTGGATTTCTCTAGATAATTTCTACTCAAGGAATCTCAGCCAATAGCCAGTGACACGTGGATGAGTGACACTCTTCACTTCTCTCAGGCCAACTCTGTTTTGAACTACTTAAATGGAAGTATCTTCATTCTAAATAAGTCTTGCCAGTTTGCCTCTTGAGAGTGAAAAATCTTTATGAAAAGTTTTAAGTTGTCAGCTCCGGGAGGGCTGCGGATAAAGCCAGCGCTCAACACGGCTGCTATTTTGGTTCCATGTGAACTCTTCTCTTCTGAGCTTTGCTTTAAAGTCTGTGCCCTAGACAGAACACTACTCCAGAGAGGGGATCTAATGAAAAGGGAAGAAGGGAAAATTGGGGAAGGGAAGAGAAGACCTCAAAGCAAGATGCTCAATATTACAGCATCATCGCACCTGAACTTGTCTTCTTGGAATGAACATCCTCCTCATCCAATCTGTAGATCCAAAGCAGCAGACAGGTGAGAAAAGATCATCTGACTGAGAAGTGGGACTCCTACGTGAGCCTGGCCAGCAACCTTTCCTCCAAGGCTCTCAGGCTTCAACCCATAAAAGACACAGCTGCAAAAACGAATCTCTAAAATTGCTTCAAGATCTGAATTTCCCTGAATTTTTCACTACTGTGATGAGATCTTCCAGCCCATGTGTTCACAGACACCAACTCTCCAGCACTTGGTGAAGCCACATAGTTTCAAAGAAAACCCAATAAATCCTTATGTTCAAAGATGAAAAGACGAAAATGAGCGTTGAATTCCCTTGTCATGAAAATCCTTTCCTAGACTACTGAGTTCCTGTGTATTTGAATGAATTATCTAAGAATCAGTGTTAGTGCTTAATTGGAAGACAGAAAAAAAAACCACAAAGAGCTTGACAAGAGAGGGCAGACGAACGAGAAATGTCTTTAGGCATTGAAAAGTTTGACAGGCAAGAAGAGTTTGTGATTTGAAAGGACATGAGTCAGCGTGAGATAACTAAAAAAAGTGAAATAATTAAGCTTACATAACCGCTATCTGATTGACTATCTAGATTTGGATTTAATTAACATTGTTAACCTCTCTTTGTCAGTAACTCCATATTATTCCACTTAAAAGTGGAGAGCTTTCATCATTATGAAAAATCATTCATTGACAGAGTGTCTGGGAATTTTTTTCTCAAGTTTAGCAAAAAGGTTAGTGCCCTTCCAATTCCCTTCCCACCCTTCCCTTAGACGCAAACATTTCACAATCTGTTTTCTAAGAGGAGATGAAATTGAGGACCGTGGCTCCTCCTCGCATCATTTTCTGTGGGTAAATTGGAAGGTAAATGTTAATTCATTAGCAGGTTTTGCTGTGTGGGAGCCCTTTCCTGGACAAGGGTCGGAGGTGGAATTCCTCAGTACTGTTGCCACCATTCATCCATCCCCTTCTACTCTGGTTTTAATTCATCCAGCATCTCTTATTTACCGAGAAAGATGAAGGACAAAAGATGTTGTCATCTATCACATGCCAATAATTTTAGTCTCTATGCTGCACAATTTACCAAACTAACAGTATTTAGTTCTCATAACAAATAACCTCTAGAAGGTGATAAAGATTATCTCTTATATTAGATGAAAAAACTGAGGTTCAAAGTGTTTTTATGAAATTGCTCAAAGAACTAATAAGTAGTGGGTGGGATTCAAATGGCAGCTCCTTCTAATATAACATGCTGACTCATAGTGTTACCTCTGAAAGGTGTTATTGGAAACAAAATATATAAATCACAACTGGTTCTTCTCTCCGAGGAGATTACCGTCCAGTGGGGCAAGTGAGCCCATAAATCCATCTGAAATGGAACAGTGTACCAGGCGGACAGACTTTGTAGCATTTCAGAATTCAAATCGGACATCCATTCCCTGAGAACTGCTCCACAGAGATTCTAGTCCGAGGACGGTTATGTGTCTTATGTCTAAGTGTCTTATACTCTAATTGGACCTCGTATGCGAGCGTTTTCATGTACTCGTAGAAAATGGCATTACACATGACGTTCGTGTGCTAAGTCCTCAATCACTATATATTTGTTCAAGGAATAATCACTGAGTGTCTATTAGGGTCTAGTTTCCTCCCTAGGTGGCAAGAGTATCAGTGCAAACACGAAGCGAGTCTTGACCTCCAGTGTCTTCGAATTGGCTTAATGACTTTATAAGAGCGCATCGCGCCATTCTAACCAGATGTCATCCTGTTGATGGGGACTGTGGGCTATATTTCTTAACTAGATCATAGCACTTAGCGCTTTGCCAGGAACACGGAGGGTATGCAGGGAATTCCTGCCAACTGAAGCTGCTGCCCCACTGCTGGGCTAATTCAGCGGCCAGGCGGGAAGCAGGAAGAGGGGATCACCCCGTTATTTGGAACATAATCATGAAGGGTGCTTCTCTTGGTATGTATTTGGTATGAAATCATTAGTGAAAGAATGGAGTGATGAATTTCAAATGCTCTAATCAGGCTCTCCCTGAATGAAGCATGCTTCCTCACCACTCTCTTGTTGCTTCCCTAGAGATTTTTCTGGCTCACGTGATGGAATATAACACAACTTTGCAGCTTTCCCAGCCTTTCCATCTCAGCATATTTGCAGGTATATATCAGCATATATATTCGTGAACACTAGCAAGAAAAAGACAATAAAAAATCCACATTTTTAAAGGAAAAATAACAGCTCATATTTCCCTTTGTCCTCAGGAACACAATTCTGGGTGAAGTGAATTTACTTGCAGTACAGAAGCAGAAAACAGGTGCCTGGTGTGTTGCCCCAGACGGTGAGCCTCTGCCAAAAAAGACACAGGAGCAAAGCCATCTCTTAGACCCCCTTGGTTTCAGGGTCACAGGTGCCAAGTCCAGGGGATCCCCCAGATCTAGTTCTAAACGGCACATCACGTGACTGATTCTGGCCAGAGGGAGCCCAGCCAGGTCCACAGTCTTGGTGTGCGGTCTCCAGGGGCAGCCAGGCTCCTGCTGTGACAACCCAGGGTGGGGGTCATCCTGTATCCCACCACGCACTCTGCTTCTGAACCGAAGCATGAGCTTCCTGGAAGGGGACACACCTCATCGAGAGACTATCTGCCAGAAGGCAAGGCATCAGGTCTTCTCCAGAAAGTGAAAAATCAAAACCCTAAAGCCCAAGATGATGCTCTGTGGAACAGTGGAGAAGACAAGTGGTCCGCAGCAGCCTTCTTCTTCTGTGCTGGCTGCCGGCGCTGGCACCATGGGTGCTGATGTGTAAATGTGACCTCCCCGAGCAAACTTTTCAAACATTTTTCACAAGTCTCCCTCCACCATGAAGGTCTCTGGAAGCATTTCAGAAGGAGGTGATCTCAGTAAGATTTTTGAAACAGGAGGGCAACTCGGTACCCAGACAGGGCAAGGGGTTTGCAGGTGGATACCTGCATTTAAATCTTAAATTTAAATCTTTAAATTTTTGTACCAAGCAACAGATCACTTTATATCTGTGAGCCTCAATGTCTTCATCTCTGGAATGGAAGTGACAATAGTCTTACAGCCTTGCTCTAAGAAGACGCCCTTGCTTGTGACCACTAAAGACTGATAACAGTACTGGTCGTCAATTTGAGCATCTTCTCTTTTCCACACTAGTCACCTTTTCCCTGTCTTTCTGCCAGAAACTCATGTGATTCTGAGGGTGACCCTCGAACTGTCAGAGAAGGATCCTAGGTTACCCAGCACAATCAAGGCAAGTTGCTTTTGAGGTTTCAGTTTCTAAAACATGGTAGAAAGAACTCCACTATGGGGCCAATACAGTGGCCTCCTTTGGGAGTTCCATACTGGTAAGCTCTTTAGGTAGCATTTATCTTGTTTACTGGTCTATTCCCAGCACACTTCCAGTGTCCAGCTATATTCAGTAAATGGTGGTTGATTAATAAATGTATGTTTTGGGGAGCCTCAAAGAAACCCAAAGCATGACTTCATGTATCCACAGGCTTGTTACTGAATCCACTTTATGTAAGAACCCTGTTTCTTCAAGCTCTCTTTCTACAGTGAATATTTTCTCAACAAGAGTTTATCTTCACTTAAATGAAGTTTCCAGCCTCTTTCCTTCTTTTCAATAAAGTGATCAAAAGAACCAAAACAAAACACAAGACAACCATGACAGAACCCTAAATGGAAAGGGTGACCATTAAGAAGCCCTGCTACCTGATCTGGGTTCAGGTCCTAACTCTACGACCAGACGATGGGTGACTTTGGGGCAGTTGATTCAACTCTCTGAGCCTTGGTTTCCTCCTTGATAAAATTGAAATAATATAAATAATAAAATATAAAATATTAATTATAATAAAATATAAACCAGTACCTACCCTCTGGAGGGTAGTTAAAGATCACAATGTGAACATTACTATCAAGCTCCCCAAGTAGTGTCTGGCCTGTGGCTAGTGTTCTCCACGCTGTTACCGTGAGCACTTCCCCTGAACATGGAAGAACAGCCACCTCGGTCTCCATGCGACTGGAAGGCGGAGGGTCCCAGGGCCTCTGAAATTCATGGCACCCTGGAACAGGACCCACCAGGCCATCTGCTTCTGATGGGCACAGGCACAGCTCCAGTAGGTGCCGCTTGTTGAAATGATGTCCTGGGCGGACTTCAAAGTCAGCATGTCAGAGTGTGAACCCATCATCTCTCAGAGTCCTTGTCTTGGCCAGTGACATCATCACCCCGCCAAGTCGCTCGTCTCAGAAGCCTGGGACCCTTCCTGGCCTCCTCCCTCACGCTCTGAGCTGTGTGATCGTCGAATCCTGTGGAACTGACCTTCTTTCAATGTCCAGAACCCCGCACCAGCCCTCAAGTCCCTCTGCCTGGCAAGCTTCATAATCCTTCACATCGCTGGCTGGTCTCATCTCCAGAACTATGATCAGGTACAGTTAACAGGCAGCCCTTCCCATACCCAGCCCTGGAAAGGGTCATTCTAACAAACAAATATGATAATGCCCCACTTTTTACTCAAAATCCTTCCTTGCTCCCCACCAGCTCCCCAGTCATGGTGTGTGAAGCCCCCTGTGCTCTGGCCCCGCACACCGGCCAGACTGTCTCCCACCACAGCCCCTCCCACCCTTCGTTCCAGCCACCAGAGGACACCACTGGGCTTGTCACTGAACAGGCACAGTCCTCTGCCTGGAAGGTCCTTCCTCCTTGGTCTTCCTAATAAAGTCCCCTTCTTTCGTGAAGGCTCACTTGACCGTCACCTACTTTGTGCCTCTTCCCTCGGCCTGAGACCCTGACTCTCTTGCTCTGCCCTTTGGGGTTTAGGAACATCTCCCTGGGTTGCGTAATCCCTTGAGCTGCAGGGTCATATAGTAGGGCTCTCGTGGATTTACTCTCTGTCTCCCCGGCGACACTGTGAATCACACAGTAATCGCCAGGATGGGGCATCCGTCATCTGAAGCCATAGCATGCAGGGCAGGGCTCGGAACAAAGCAAATAATCATAAAATGCTTAATAAATGAATGAAAATGATTACTGAATTCATCAAGTGTAAAGGTAAGCTTCTTCTCTCATAAAAATTCAACGTGAAGCAATTAGAGGACACATAGGAAATGGTCTGCCAGGGTGCCTTCACCCCGGGGAGCTGTGGGGGGGCTCCCTGACCCCTGCAAGTCCCGGCGCAAATGGCACCTTCTGAGCGAGGTGGCCACCGATCGCCGAATGAGACCCCCTCCCCTACACTCCCCTCCCCTTCCCCGCTCTGTGTTTCTCTAAAGTTTTGTCATCGTGGAGCAGAGTCTGCGATGTATTCTTTATTCTCTTTCTGTCTCTATCCCCCTGACTAGGAGGTGAGCCTTCTGGAGGCGGGAATTTGGTTTGTTTTGCTCTTTGCTGTACCTGGAACCGTAGGTGCTCCGTGCATGTTATACTGACAATGAATGAACGAATGAACAAATGAATGACGAACATCAGTCATTCACTACTTGCGTGGTAGCTGGTTTGTTAGAAAAGGGAGTGATCCCTTACCCCAAGGCTCATGGCTCCTTTGAAGTTCAAGGTCCATTGATTCAATTTTAATAGATTCCATTTATTTAAAAAAGAAGAAAGAATATCCTTTTGTGATGATCATAACTATTCATTATTAGTTTCTGAATAAACGGATGAAAGGGCCAAATGCTATGAATGTAGAATTCAAATATTAAACCAAATTGTTCTGGAAACAAGAAATAATAGCAATGAGACTGGAGCTAGCACTTGTGCAGCTTTTAGGATGTGCGAGGCTCAGTCCCAGGCATATGCCATCTATGAACTCATCTAATCATCACACTGACCCTGTGAGTCAGTTTCATTACTGTCTCCGTTTTACAAACAGAACTTGCAGAGAGGTTAAGGAATTCACTCGTGGTCACAGAGCTGCAGTGTGGGGGTCCAGGATTCTGAGATGAGTGACTTGGCCAGGTGATGACGTCACTGACCAAGGTATGGACTCTTGGTCAAGCAGAGGAGATGCAATGGTTAAGGCAAAGAGTTTGGACTCAAGTTCTGCCTCTTAATAGTCAGATCATGTGAGCAAGTAACTTAATTTTCTAAACTTCAGTAATCTTAATGGTCAAATGAGGATGGTAGCCATTCACATGGTCACTGAGAGGCTGACAACCATAGACGAAGGTGCCGTCAAAATGCGAGCTACTGTTACTCACTGGGTAATACTATTACATTAATGTTTCTATCCCGTTCAATCTTACGACACTGTCACAATGATTACATTATTGCCTCCATCCCATGCCAGGAAATAATCACTGCTATCGTTGGCCATTCATTCATAGAACATGGCCACCAGTGGTTTCCACCTGCCCCTCGTGTCCCATGGCAGCTTACAGACTAGGCTGAGGTTAAAGTCTTTTTCTGGGAGGTGGAGTCGGTCTTCTCAGACCACACCCAGACCGAATGCTGCAAGATCTCTTCATTCTAACAGCAA
The DNA here is from genome assembly GCF_009834535.1 of Camelus ferus. Classification (NCBI taxonomy): domain Eukaryota; kingdom Metazoa; phylum Chordata; class Mammalia; order Artiodactyla; family Camelidae; genus Camelus; species Camelus ferus. The sequence continues at coordinate 8,155,285 of NC_045710.1, forward strand.
GAGAACCTGGCAGTTGGAGCAAATTTAAGGACATCTGCCACCAGGTGAAGGTCTTCTTCTTGTGCTCAGACAAGTTCTGCCTCGGGCCCTTTCCCCTGGCTCGTCCCTGTGTTTGGAACATTCTCCCCTTCTCTCCAGGATCCAGGTGATTCTAACTGCACCTGCTGCTTCCGCCGAGAAGCATCCTAGGACCTCCAGGACAGAGTGGCACCCTGCTCGCCGTCACCACGTGCATCTCCACGGCAAGCTGTGACGCAGTCATCACTTAACTAAATAGTTAACAAATGTCAGTCTTCTCCCCTGGAATAAAAGTTTGATAAGGTCAGAGACAACTTCTGTCTTTTTCAACATTGGGACCCGGTGTCCACTGGAACTACAACACCTTACTTGGATGAGGTCACTCGGGGAAGCCCGAAGCTGAGCCTTGGCTTCCACGCATGTGATAGAATCTCCCCGGCCATCGCTTTCTCGCAGAGAAAGCTCTTCAGACCCAAAACGTTAACATGCGACCAGAGACGGAGGTGCCCCAGTTTCCATCCAGAGCATTTCAGGAGGTGAGAAATGCATTCCAAGATACAAACAAATAGCCCTACACATCAGGCATGGAGTTCTTTGGAGCAAAAGCAGCCAGGAGGAAAAAGAGGACAAGTGTTGATTTTGAGGGCCCAAGACATTCCAGGCTCTGAAGTATCTTTGGAATTGCTGGAGCCCTTTCAGTGCGAATCGGGTTACACCGGAGATATATTTGGGTTTTGCCATCCACTCGGTGGCGTTTCACATCGGCCGTGGAGATGAAGTCCAACTCACTCTAAATAGACTGAAGAGAGCTTTGTCGCTAAATTATTCAGCACGCATTACATCTGGCCCTGAGCCGTGATGTTTTTCGGTTCCGCAAAGGTAGCCGTGTATAATCTATTGTCATTACATAAAGGAAACTCTGACAGTTCAGATTATAAAATATAAATTATCTGTTCATCAACCAGCGACTAGCGCACAGGGCTATTCTATCGTGTCAGTGCGGGAGACTAGAAATAGATTTCCGCATCTTCTCCCAAATACTCTGTCCGCATTTGCCATAAAGATCTACGAATCAATTTTTTTTTTTTAAGTTCTGTAGACTATGTGAAAAGCAGAATCTCCTCTGTTCTGCCTGATGGAAATTGTATGGTTTCCCTGTGCCTGCAGAGAGAGCCAGGCTAAGAGGACTCTCCTAAATACTCGGAAAAATCCCCTCAGAAAGCTTCACGTTACAAAAGACAGACTGAGAAAGCCCACACATTCCTCGCTCTGACTGCAACAGGCCTGAGGTTGAGCGAGATTTCTTAATTGGGAAACACCCCGTATTCCTCCTTTCTTAACAGATGCAGATATGTTTCTTTCTAAAGAGGCACCTTTCAGGCTCCAGTTTCTATTCCTCTTCTTGTTTTGACCACCCTCAGTCTTTTCCTTCTGTCAGTTAAATGATGGGCTCATTCCTTTGGTCATTCATTGAGCAAGCGTGTATTAATCCCTATTTTGGGTTAAACTCACTGCGTATACACATAACCGCACTGACCTCCCTCCAGCTCCACCTGGGCGCCTTGAACACCCTTCTCCTGAAAGCCCTCTCTTCCTCCAGTGCCCTCATCCTTCAGGTCTTAGCTCAGATTTTACTGACTTGGGGAATCTTTCTAGATCTTGAAGCTAGATCTGATCTCATTGGCGAAACCACACCCAACACACAGACTCCATGCTTCCATCTTCATCGTCATATTGGTCATGATCGATACTACACCTGGCCAAAGGGTCACAGATGAGAAAGACATGCATCCCTTCCAGACTGAGGTGCCCTCCTGACACGCCCTGCCCTCCATCAGCCCAGCGTCACACCCCGGCCATCCAGTTTGGGCTGGTCCTGGCTTTCCTTCCTGTGCTAGTCTCTGGGTTGCTTTGTTCTATTTGTCATTTATTCTATTTGGCTTCTCCAATCTTTCATCACCAGTGTAGCCAAATCCCTGTATGATATTCCTCCTGTTTTAAATTCTGAAGCTGGCTCTCGCATCTCTTGAATGACACACGGGTGTCCTCTCAAACGATAAAAGCCACCCACTCCCGAATGTGCCACCTTAAAAACAGTACGAGACAGGATTCAAGTTTTGAAGTACTTGCCATAAAGATAAGTTCCACTGATAATGTAACGTGAAAACTTCATTTGAATAGAAGTCAAAGTGTTTACAGTCAGAAAGGCACTTTTGAAAGAATAGTCATTCATTCCTTTAAAAGTTTTTATAACGAATTAAGACACATTATCATCCGCAACTTTTCTAAAAGAGTCATCAATATTTCATTTCCTTCTAAAAACCACATTAGGATTAACATTACAAAGGAAACAGGTTTTTGTTCAGAGGGAAAATGTATCTCTGAGATGTGGGGTTTTGAACTGATATCCCTGTTAGCATAAAACAGTGGAGGGGAGTGTATTTATACTCACAACAGATTCTTTTTCTGAATTTCTGCCCCTTGCTACTTTTACAAACTAAGCATCACTTTACCAGCAGGAAGACACAGTACATAAAACTTTGTAGCAGCAGGATATGTTCCCTAATATTTGGCTAATCTTTGGATGATCTCAAGAGAAGGTAATGGAAGAATTTTAATAGTTAGCAGGGGGCATGTGACCATCTCTTTTTATTACCTGGGTCAGCTAACACTTTGCAAGACGTCATGGTACAAGAACCTAGTCATTATGTCCAGAATCCCCGCACCGCTCTATTCAGAACCGATTTGTGTCTGGTTCCTAAGTGCTAAGCTTGAATAGTCATGCTTTTAATAATTAATCTTTTCCTTAAAGTGCTTTGATTTTTCAGATTCATATTCAGCTGAGTATATATTTGGCAACTCTAAGCCTATTGTGCCAAAATAAGAGTGTCATGTTGAGGGGTCGTGTTAGATTCCAGATCCCATGTAATTCTAATGGAAGAGGCCAAGTTCTGCTCTCTTAACCCTTGATGAGAGGCTTGGCAGTATTCACCTCCCCAGAAGAGGCGCATTTAGCCTGAATCAAAATACTCCCTCCCGCTGGTCCCCACGTGAGCGGTCCTGTGCCTGCGTGCCTTTGCTTGCGCTGATGCCTTCTTCAATTTACCCTGCTGCTTGTCACTCATTTCTGAAGATTCAGCCATTGCCTCCTCCGAGAAGCCTTCCTTGACTCCTCCCCTTGCCCCAGGCTGACTCTGGAACCTTGCCCTCAGCTTTCCTGCAGTTCCTCTGCCCTCTTCTGCACGTCATTCCAAGGTGATCTCTTTGTGGGTCTGCAGTGACCGGCGGACTCCAGGCTCCTGCAGAGAAGAGGCTGCCTCTGTATGTGAGTGCACAGCCTCGACAGCTCCTCAGTCCACGTTCCTTGAACACAGCTGAACTGAGCCGAGCAGAGTGGCTGATCATTTATGAAGTTGAGATCATGCCTCCGGCAAAACTGCAAAAGTCAGCAATTCCTCCAGCCCCATGCTCCATGACCATTTCAGGACACAGCTGAACATTCATCTCATTTCTGTAAAATCGCCTGTGTGCCGACGTGGCTTGCTGTGTGCCTTTTCTTTTTGGCTTTCTTCCTGAAAGAATTACACAACCTCCTGTCCCCCGTTTACCTCCTTCTCCTGCCCTGCACTGTACCTCCAGCTCCACTGCTCTGAATAAAGACAGCTGGGACTTCAGGATCCTGTTACTAATTCAATACGCGCATACCTTTCCTGGGAGTCCTGCAGACTTGCACTTTCTCTTGAGAATGGCAAAGCCAAACAGGCCTTTCCTCTTCCCCACAGAAAAAGACAGGTCTTGGAAACCTGAAAGGGCTTGGTGAGCTCAGTCAGCATTGCCCGATCCTTAATGGGAGTGTCATGGATAACATGTGGCCGGATCTGTGTTAGGAAAGTTCCAGAGTGTTCTTTCCGCCATTTGCTTCCTGCTGGTGACCCCAGGCCATTTGCTTTCTGCCGGTGACCCCAGGCCGTTTGCATTTGCTTCCTTCTGGTGACCTCAGGCCATTTGCTTCCAGGCCAGCTATTAAAACTCCTTGCAGTTTGGCCTCTTCATTTCTAAAATAAGGTCAATACCATTTGTTGCATGCTGTTAGAGGAAGATTAATAAGATAATGTTGTACAGAGTCTAGCCCCCTAATATTCAAAACTGGGTTAAAAAAATAATAGTAACATTTTTATTCCTAGTTGTTACAGGCCAAATTGAATCTACCTCAAATTCACATGTTGAAGGCCTAACCACAGAATGTGATCTTATTTGGAAGGTCTTTGTACAGAGGTAATCAAATTAAACGAGGTCACCAAAGTGGGCCCTAATCCAGTATAAGCAGCATCCTGTCCTTATAACGAGTGGGAATTTGGATGCAGACATGCGCCCATGGAGAACCCCAGGGGGAGATGAAGGCAGAGGTTGGGATGATGCTTCTATAAGCCAATGATGCCAAAGATGCCAGCGAACCACTAGAAGCTGGGAGGGAGCATGGTACAGATTCTCCCTCACAGCTTGGGAGAGAACCAATCTTGCTGACACCTTGATCTTGGACTTCCAGCCTCCAGAACTTTGAGATGATGAATTTCTGTGATTAAAGCCCCCCATCTGTGGTAGTTTACCTGTGCTAACAGCTAGAACAGAGAAGTCAGACCCATGCCCGGGTGCAATTGCAGCAGAGGAAGGCAGAGCAAGACGACCTTGCTGTTCACTGCGGTGTCTTTCTGGAACAAAAGGGCCTGCTTCCATCTGCAGGTAACATGTTGATTGCCGAGTCTCTCCACACCGTCACATGCCACCTCCTCCAGCTCCCCTTCCCGGGCCCCTTCCTCCGCATACTCAGGACATGTCATCTCCTTTTCCGAGTAACCTTTGGCACATTCTCATCTCCTACCTTGCACTTCAGTTAAAAATACATCCTTCCTGGGAGAGATTCTGATTGAATTGGTCCAGGCTGAGGCTCAGTCACTGCATTTCTGAAGAGCTCTCCGGGTGAGTTCCATGCGCGGTGGGGTGAGGATGCCGCATTAGACCACAGGCCCCTTAGAGCAGATCCACAGCTGCCTTCCCTGGTACCCACAGCATGCCATCCAGTGGGTGCTCCAGTGGGTGGGGGACAAGTGAATTGAGTTTCAAAGTAACAGATGAAAATGCACAACCACAATGCTCCAGACTACATTGCACCCATTAATCGGTCATGTGGACTTGAAGCCTTAGGGAAGCAGCCTCACTGCTCACCGCCTGTCCCCTCTCACTCTCACCCCGGCTCCATGCTGCTCCAGGGCCCTCCTTGCCTGCCCGGATTAGAAATCACTTAACTTCACACGCTAGGGTCTGACTCACCACATCTCGGGTGGTACCCAGTCAGGTGCAGAATGAGGACTTTCTGGTGTGGCCAGAGTGTTCTTTCTGCTATGACAACAATAGTAACAAAACAATCGAGAAGAGTCAAACAAACAAACAAGACCCCTCCCTGCTGAAAACAATTAGTATCTCTCCATCTCCTATTTTAAAAAGTCCAGATTCCTTTTGTGACCCATCACGGCCTGTGCCCTCCTCACTAGCAGACAAGCTAACCCTTCGCCTTCTCTCTGCTCTGCAGTGTGCTGACAGGTGGGGAAGCTTCTCTTCCCACAGCAGCTTTTATCCAGCCTCAGGGCTTTTGCTCAGGTCTGTTCCTTCTGCCTAGAATGTGTCCTGGCCCATGGACCAATGTGGACCACTCCTTCAACACTTGGTTCAGGAGTCTCCTTTCCTGCACCCTCCCGCATGAAAACTCTCCGTCCTCACCTGACCCCCAGGCAGCATCGGGCCACAGGGCTCCCGTTAGAGCCCTGCTTTGCTTGGGTGGCCCTTGTTTGTGATGACGGATGTACATTCTCTCACCCCCACAACGCTCTGTCCTCTGGAGCACACTGACCGTCTTATTCGTGTCTGTACTGCCAGCACTGAGCCCAGCATCTGGTAGACCGACAATGCCCAGCAAATATTTGTGAAATGAATGAGCAAACCACATTCATTGATATTTACTAGTGCATTAAAGTTTACAAAGTGGTTCCAATGGCAAATAGAATGAATAAAAGGGTAAGAAAGTTCATGCTGATCTAGTGGCCTTTCCACCGGGCTCCTACCAACCCTGGCTCAATTTTAGATGAGTTACTATCCTCCTAGGCCTGCAACGGAAACACGGCTGCTAGGCGAGGGTGCTGGTTTCGGACTTGGGCAAGGGAGGGTAAGTTCACACGTGCTGGGGCAGATGGTCGGGGGGTGGCTTCAGCCCATGGCAGTGTGATTGAGGCTGTGACCCCCGGCCACTCCCAACTCCAGGCAAAACCCCTGAATTCTGCCATTTACAAGGCAAGGTCAGCACGATTCACAGATGTGCCGATGGCCACGCAGAGGGAGGGGTAATGACGTTTCCATCTGTGAACAGACAGGTCACATCCTGAAAACAAAGGGCTGTTTCCTTCCAGTTTATTCAACCCCGGAGCCGTCAGGGAGTCTCAGTGTCCATTCTGAACGTTAAGGCCATGGCCAAGACTCCTAGTTAGGCTGTTTGGAAGAGGTGAGGGACAGGGAATTAGGATCACACAGAAGGAGAACTGGTTTCAAAGCAGCCCCAGAGAGACAATCAGGCTGTTCGGGAGCAGGCACTGCCCTGGGCCTGTCCACCCTCCATCCATCTGCTCCAACTCCTCAAATACACCCAGCATGGCCCCACCCACCCAGCCCACAGGTGACAGTGAAAAGACATCACATTCCACCTCTGCGTCTGTTCCAGACCGCCTCTGGTCTGTCTGCCTCATCCTGCTTCTGTTCTGCTTCCTTCCCAGGTTTCACGCTCACCTTTTGCCTTTTGGCTCCAATTCTTCATCACCTCGCGTGGCCCAGCAACCTGATTTCAGATTAACCACCTCAAGGTCAGTGGCCACCAGCCCTGCCTCCCACCTGCGCCTCCAGCGGACGGCAGGCCACGTCTGCCAGTCTCTGCCCCGGGGCTTCTCGTGCTGAAACCCCGGGAAAGGGCTGCCCAAGCTCCACTGAACCCCTGGTCTAGTCCAGTTTCTCCCAACCCCGCCAGGCATTCTGCAGGCGCAGGGAGATGGGCCCATCTCTGAGGTTATTGTTGGCCCAAGAGGTGGCATCCAGAGCAAACTCATGGCCTAGCTCCACTCATATCTGAGATGCAACCTTGTCTATGAAACTGGGTGGCTCCCTCCGAGTCCCTCTTCTGTCTCTTAGAGAAGCTGATCACTAAGCAGCCCACAGCCAGGGAGGTGACCCACCCAGAGACTCCCGCAGACTGAGTCCTTCCTTTAAGATCTGGGAACACTGTGGGACATTCTCCTGGAAGGTGACAAGAGGGGTCTGGGGCACACCTGGCACTGAGCTGCCCCACAAAGGACCAGGTTCACTTCTGATTAGGTCCTATGGCCCTGCCCTGGGCTGGAATCAGGAATGTTCCAAAGAGCGATGTCTTTGCGTGTCTGGGTTACTGACATTCCCCTGACCTCGCTTGACTTGTTCTGCCTTACTCTGTTCTCTTTTGTTTCTAATTTCTAAGTCCTCAAATCCTTAGGAAGGAGGGTTAAACAGGAGCAAATCTATTAAAAAAAAGGATTAGATTCATCAAAACAGAGATTAGCCATAACGTGATTGTGCTCCGCACTCTACAGAAGGTCTCCCCCGCGAGAGTTAAGTGGGGAGTTTGAAATGAATCGGGTAACCAGACACTTCAGTGTATCCTGGAATCACAGAGAGACACCAGTGGATGGGGCTTTAGAGGTTTCCTAATCTAATATTTGCATTTTAAAGATGGAATATAAAAACTAAAGATGGGGGAAAAAACTCACCCGAAAGTCATGGGTGAATGTGTGTCAAAGGTGACATCCTTTTGTTTATCGATCACTTCCAGATACCCGAAGGGGCAAGGCAGCAATGTGGTCGAGAGAATGGCCTTTGGATTTAGACAGCCCTGAATGTAAATGCCTGTTCCACCAGGTCGTACTGAATCACTCCCCAGGCTCTGTGACCTAAGAAATAGACTCCTCTCCCTGAAATGTAGAGCGCAGGACTTACTTCAGAGGGGTGTCCTGATGCCAAAGTGAAGCCTTCAGCGCAGGACATGGCGTCCCACTAAGCTAAGGAGGTACCAGCTCCACCGTCACGGTTCCCGGGCTCCCGGCGTGCCGCTCCTTCCCCACATGATGAAGCAGTCGCCACACACCAAGGGCCGTGGAGATACTGGGATCACAACACCCAGATGCTGTCGCCCTCACAGCCTCGGCTTCGGATCCCTCACACAGGGAGGTCTTGAGTGACTTGCTGATTAAAAAGCCCTTTCCGTATTATCTAATGGTGATTAACAGGACGAATTTATGTCAGAAGAGCAGCATCAAGCTGGGACATACAGCTGGGCTCAGTGCTGGAGAAACAATGATTCCATCACAGGGAGAAGCCCCGCAGCAGACTGCTGCCAGGGCAGCGGCTCAACACAGGTGGTTAAGATGCTCCCACTGGCCCCACGAATAGCTGCTTGCATTTCATGCAAAGTCACCAAACGACTCGAATGTTCTGCAGGTAGCCTAGAATTTTATTCTATTTTTGTCTCTCTATCTTCAGATAATCTACCATGCTGACTTAACCTACCAGAGACGTAAATGGTGCAAATGAAAAGAAAAGAGATCGTTTTTTCAATCACTGTCAGTGTGAACCTTTGGTTCTGGCAGACTGGCCTCCTCACGTTGCCGCGGGTTATTTCATGAACCCTGGGCCAGAGAAGCGCCACCTCTTCCCAGCCATGCCAGTTTGGGCAAGTCTTTGAATCTCAACGTCCTCATATTTGAAATGGGGAAAATAATAGCCACCTTGCTGGGAGGCTGGAGGGGCAAGGGAGGCAAAAACCTACGGCTGCCAGTACACAGTAGGAGCTTAATAGTGGCTTGTTCATCCCAGCCTCTACGTCTTTACCTGTATAGTTTGCTCTCCTGGAATGTGTTCTTGTCCGCTCTCTATTTTTCAAGACCAGATTAAGGCCCTGATCCCTCCAAGAAACTTCCCTACCCGTTCAGTCCACACAGACATGGCCTTTCTAATTCCTGGCATGTGTTGTGGGCAATGTGCCCATTTCTAAGATTAGGGAAAGGTGCTCATATCTGGTATCCAAGATGGCAGCAGGCTGATATTGAAAGTCACCCACTTCACTGTCATGCTAGACCAGCCCACCGCTACACGACTTGCAAACACTAGAATCAGTACACGTCTTTTGAGAGGCAGGACCATATCTTACTCTCTGTAGCCCTAGAGTCCAGCGCTGGTCCAGAATCACAGCAGAATCCCAGATGCATTAGTTTCCTGGAGCTTCCTTAAAGTCCTACAAGATGGGTGGCTTTAAACAACAGAGGTTTGTTCTTTCACGGTTTGAGAGGCTACAAGTTCAAGTAAGGAGGGCCAGGCTCTTTTCAAATCCTCTCAGGGACGATCTTTCCTTGCTTTTTCCAGTTCCCAATAGCCCCAGGAATTCCCTGGTTTATATCAGCGTCGCCTCCATCTCTGCCTGTCACACACAGTGTTCTCTCTGTGCCTACCTCTGTCTGAGTCAGAATCGCCTTTAGTATCCTAACTTCTACTAGTCTCTGTAAGGCAGTCTAGGCTTTTTGTAGCATGCATCACAATAGTCTTCCAGCCTCTACCCATTATCCAACTCCAAAGCTGCTTCCACATTTTGAGGTATTTGTTACAGAGCACCCCACTCTTGATACCAAACTCTGTATCAGTCAGGATTCTCAAGAGAAAAAGAAGCGATAGGTTGTGTGTGTGTGTGTGTGTGTGTCTGTGTATGCAGATAGATAAACAGATACATAGATAGATATTTATTTGAAGGAATTGATCCATGCAATTATGGGGCTGGCAAATATGAAGTCTGTAGCACAGGCCAGCAGGCTGGAAACTCAGGCAGGATTTCTATGCTGCAGTCTTGAGGCAGAATTTTTTCTTCTCCAGGAAACCTCAGTGTTTGCTCCTAAGATCTGGGACTGATTAGATGAAGTCCATCCACATTATAAAGGGTCATCTTCTTTACTTAAAGTCAACTGATTGTAGATGTTAATCACGTCTTCTAGACACCTTCACAGCAACGTCTAGTCTATTGTTTGATCAAACAACCGGCATCAAAACCTAATCAAGTTGTCACATGAAATTAACCATTACATAGCGCGAAGAGTCGTGGTTACCTTGTGCCTTTGCTGTTAACTTACTTGGACTCATTGCTAATTCGCATCGCTTTTCCTTTCCTCAACCATAAAAAGGAAGAGTTTGGAGCAACTCTAAGATTCCAGCAGGTGCAAAAATCTGTAGTTTATAATATGTCGATTCTAGGTTGTCCTGAATTGCTCCCTTTCCTTCAGGGCCCCTTCTGTCCATCAGCCATCTACTGCACCATCGTTCCTGTCCAAGTTCCCCTCCCTGAGCCCGCTCATTCCTCTAAGTGCCCAACTTAGCTAACACCATGGATCTCAGAGGCACAGTGTGGGGAGACTTGATGTGGATTATAATAAACACACCACTCTTGAGGGAAAGGAAATACATCTTGGGAAGGTATTTATTCAGTTGGGTGAGAAGAGACAGACTGTCTCCTTGAATAATACAAAATAAAATAATAAACCACTTTGTTAGGCATAAACTGGAAGCAAGCAGAGTGCCTGCAGCACGATACAGCTCCAGCCCCATTAGGTGTTTGAGTTACCTGGTGAACACACCGAGCAGATACAGGGTGATGGGCTTATAATGAGCACACACAGATGCCACTTGAATCCTGCACATATGGGACCTTTTTTCCAGACATTTTATTTTCTTGAGCCCCCAAAGTCTTCCTAATATTTCAGATTCATGCTGTGATTTTTTTTTTTTAGCAGAATGGAATGACAGCAGCTCCAAATTATATCAATAATTATAATCTGCTCAGATGAGAATGATTATGTGTTCCAAGCTGCTAGTAGGACCTCTAACAACCATCAGGAAAATAATTTCTCTGTGCCAAATATTTAGGTAGAGCATTTTAGCAAAAAAAAAGTGAAGAGAGGAACTTTATCTCTGTTGTCCACTAGCCAACGGTTAAGTCCCTGAAGTCTCAGTTTTCCTTTTTTTTTAAATTAGAAATCACAATAGATCCACCTCATATAACTGTGATGATTGAGTGAGAAATATATCATCACACATATGGTGAAGTGTACCACAACAAGATGGTGCATAAGACATAGCCACAAAATGAAAAGTGACAACTCTTAATTGGGGCTCCCTGGAGAGTCCTTAGGTTGGAGATTAGGTTACTACTCAAACAAAGTAACTTTTTTCTCCCTTCTTTCAATGGCCAACTATCTCTCCATCCCTTGACTCTGGAGTTGGCCGTGTGGCTTACTTTGGCCAGTGAGATGCTAATTGATGTGACTTAAGGCTTGAGGAGCAATTGGTTTTGCCCAACTCTGACTCGTTATTGCCTTGAGCAAAACTCACTCGGGCTAGCCCTCCTGTCCCAGGGTGAGGACAGGAGAAACGTGGTCAGTCCAGCTGCAGTGAGCTGATCCCAGGTGACTCTTAGAAGTGAGTGGATGCCCAGCAGAAATCAGATCCTCGCCTGACCCACAGAACCATGAGAACAAACGGCTGCTGCTTTAGGCTACTGAGCATATCTCAGTTTACCCAGAACTGGCTTGGTTTACATCTGTTTTTCAGTGTCTCATTATGATTTAACACACGAAGTGGCAGGAGGTGTATTTGTAAGTATTTTGTGGAGTGTGACTTTGAATTTGGATCAAATCACAATTCCAATGAAGTTGGCTCATGCTAGATTCTGAGTTTTCTTCTGCACACACACCAAATGTGAAACTATGCTTGTTAATGCATTGTCTCTATTAGCGGAAGTTCACAATGAGTTAAATGAGTCTGGTTTTACATCAAAAGATAATTCAAATGGAAAGGCAGATCATTTTGGTAACGAATTTTTTTTTTAAATCATGAAATCAAAGTAGGGCTATTTAAATGTTCCTGCAAATTCAGTTTAAAAGTTCAACATTAAAGATCAAATTATTTGGTTTTACAATGTAATGTAAAAACAAAATTTTTATACTGTTTAGCACAGGGAACTACACTCAATATCTTGTAGTAACTCACGGTGAAAAAGAACATGGAAACAAATGTACGTATGTTCACGTACGACTGAAGCACTGTGCTGTGCACCAGAAATTGACACAACATTGGAAACTGACTATACTTCAATAAAATACATACACACACACACACACACACACACAAAGCCTATGGAACAGAACTGGGTTTGGAACTGTGAGGCAAACATAATTAGCAATGCCATTCATGTACCCCTGAAACTGGTATAATATTGTATGTCAATTATACCTCAATAATTAAAAAAAAAGCCATCTAGAGAAGCTACAGTAATCTACCAATCAAAATAAAAGCTGTAGTGTCAAAATATAAAAATAAATATACACACAAATTAATATCCCAAGTAACTGAACTACAAAACTGTTGACAAACCTGTTGAATGTTAAAAAAAAGTCAGTGTATGTGTGTCTCCATTTTTTGTTCTCTTTCTTTAATCAGATTTTACAAAGATTTGATTTTTGCAAAACTACTCTGTCAATGAGCTTAACTACCCTACAGTGAGATAGGGTACTTTTTGCAAACAGGCCTCTAAATTTTGGTTATATTTTGTTCAAAAGGAGATGGAAATCTTTAACCAAGGTATTCAACAAATGGAATACACACACGTCCAAATAAACATCCAAATAACACTTGCAGCTGTTGAAGTCCTGAGTAAGTTCCAGGTAATAAAACAAAGCTTTCAAACCAGAAGACATTAAAGTTTATCCCTCCAAAGGGAAGAGTCGAGCCAAAAAATGATGAAAGTATAAATGATGTGCAAGTTTGAACTCTGAAATTCCTCAGTGTGTTTGACAGAATATTCTAAATAATTGAAATGAGAAATAACTTATTTGAGGAGTCTTGTCTAATAATACATTGGAGAAAGAAAAAGTACTCTGAATGAGGCAAAGTTAGAACCTGGGAAAATATCTAGATGAAATACTTATACCCTTCAGTATGAAGGACATGTTTAAGGATATTCTTTATGAGCAGAATTTGCTCCGGTCCTACCAAGTACTGTAGTGTCCACAAGGGCTTTCACAATTAAAAACATGCTCTAGATAAACAAGTCAGTTTAAAGCATCAAATTTCAATTTGTTTTACATTTTAAAATGAAACTTTGAAGAGGATTGAAGACAATTTTATTAAAATTAAAATAATAAGTTGTGATTTTTTATGGCTGAATAGTATTCCATTTTACAAATATACCACAACTACAGGTGTATATATATAGAATAGATAAACAAGTTTATATTGTACAGCACAGGGAAATATATTCAAGATCTTGTAATAGCTCATGGTGAGAAAGCATATGAAAATGAATATATGTATATTCATGTATGACTGAAAACTGTGCTGTACACCAGAAATTGACACAACATTGGAAACTGACTATAACTCAATAAGAAAAAATTAAAATAATAAGACTAATTTCACAAATTCAGAAAAATGTTGACATAATTCTAGAGACATAAATAGCTTTAAAAACTGTTTAAAATGTATGCATGTACTCAAAAGCTATCTTTTCAGCTTAGGCTGTTTTTGGCTTCAGATATTTGATATAAAGACATTTGCTTTAGTGGATATATGGATGTATATCACGTGGATATAGATTATTTTTCCCAGGTGTGTTATTTTTATCTTAAAAAGAATTTTATTTTTGAAAATGGTTTTGGATAAAACTATATTATAAGCAGTCAATATTATGAAATTAATTTGTCAGCCAATAAATAAATGTTTCGAAGAATATCAAATTTCAATTCTTTCAGCCTCAAAATATAGCCCGGCTTGAACAATCAACTGGAAGCTCACCTCTATTTTAAGATCCCTTCCAGTGCAATATTGTTTGTTTTTCATTCTAAGCAGCAGCAATCAATGAGTGCTTCAAAATTCCTATTTAGATAGTGCAGAACTAAGGATTACAGAACAGAGTTTGGGTGTCCAGCCATCCTGGCCCCAGGAACCCCAAATAATGCTTCTAGAGAAGGAAGCTGAGGTCTACTCCTGGCAGCTTCTAATTTCTCTTCTATTTATGTATTTTTGGACTTTCTGTTTCACCCCACACCCCGCTATCTCAAAATTTGCCCTTTTTCTGAAACTCTTTAAAAAAGTCCAGGATATCGGTCAAGCCAATTCTGCGTAAAGATTTTCAATGGCAATTTGCCGTAGTGCAGGGTTTTGAATGTTCACAAGATACTACTTGGCTTCTTTTAAATGTCGTTAAAAATCACGATTCCCATTTACTCAGAAGAACTTCTGCAAGGCAGTGAGAATTGTTAATGATCTGTGGTAGAAACAAGATGCTCTTTTGTTGTTGCAAACCAAAAAAGGTTTTTTTTTTTTTAATTTACTTTAAGGCTGTATCATTACCTATGCGCTAGCTACCAGCTAAGTGGAAAGCTTTAAAGTAATATCTTGAATGACAAGTCTGTGTCATGCCTGTTCTTAATTATATTACACTGGTCTAGGGGGAAAGTGATGGGTTTCTGGGTGTTTACCGCAGCATGCAGCCATGGAAAGTCAGAGAGAAATGGTCACGAGTTTTAGAGAACGTTATGATGAGCTGCTGGCACAAATACCAGGGTTTTCTCATTGTTCAAACCGAATAGATGCGTCACAGCAAACAAACATGTTACAAAGTGTTTTCTATAAACCGTGAATCATGTGTGGTACAAGAGTGTGCTTTTCTGCTCTATATGTCTATGAGTCATTTCCATCTTCGTTGTATATTTATTAATGCTTCAGGGTTAACACCTTTCAAAAATAACTCAGACAAAAATGCTGAGATCAATTTAACGTGACAATGGATGAGTTGTCATGTGTGGGTCTTTGGATGCTAGGATCTATTTTTCAGTATAAAACACACACGTTCCAAAGGTCCTGGATACTCCCAAGAACGCTGCAGCCAAAATGAAGGCAATGTTAGGGTCAAATATCCAATAGTGATCATGCATGCAATTCTTAGGACGTGTACCTTCTAGACGCAGTTCCAGCAACACGCCCCCTACAATCATTATTCTTGCGTGGCTGTCATCCTTCTTCTCATTTTAGGTGGCACTTCTGCAGACACCATTTCACCGAATTTACAATGTTATCTCAGAGGAGGATAGACCAATGTTACAATTCTTTCTATACTTAAATGCAGGGAAAAAAAGAGCCACGTTTTCCCCTTTTCAAGTTTTACATTGCTTCATTTGATCCTGAAAAATCTAATAGGGAAAAGCAGCATAAAAATTAGATTCCTTCTCTGTCCAAGGCTGTTGAAGTTGGAAGGAAGAAGAAATCGTGCAAAAACAAATACATACATACATACATACTAGAAATTGTGAAAACCTAGTCAATTAAAAGGAAAATTTACTGTAAGGGTCACCTTGAATTTCTTATTTCTGCTTTTCTTCATCTCCTGTTTGGCTCAATTGACTTCCTCCAGGACCCACCAGGGCAGGCTGCCCCGAACTCCCTGTGCACGGCTGCAGAGTTACAGGTCCGCCATCATTGTGGAAGTAGTCTCAGGGTCTCACAAAAACACAGAAAACCTGGATGGCTCAGCCCTTCCTATGAGCTGGTTTTCTTGGGATAGAGAGTTTATCATCAGCTGTGGAGGGGCATGTAGGAGGTGTGACAGCAATGTTGGGAAATTAAATAGCTAATTAACCTCTATTAATACTTTTCAGTACCAGACACTGGGCTGAATATTCACTATGAATTTTCTTATTTTATCTAGTTGAGAAACCTATGTGTAGATATTATTATTATTACTATTATTTTATAAAAGGAAGAAATGGATTCACTTGACTTGACAAAGACGGCAGGTCAGAAAATTGTAAAGTCGTTCTTTTGTTTCTGGGCATTTAATTCCTAAAACTGCATTTTTATTCACTGTGCGGTATTGTATCACATAATCTCTAAATTTAATACCATCTCAGCCTTAAGCAATCATTTTGAGATGTTTATGGAGCTTAACATTTGAGCCCAATATTTATCTGGATCCTTAAATGTCTAAGAATGATTGAAAAACACTGGGAATAAAAGAAAGACAAAAGTGGGACACTCATATCACCCATTCACACATGCTGATTAAAACAGTGTTGGCCCTCTGGTAAGACGCAAGGTAATAAAATAAAGATTACAGAAAATGATCCATTTTACATATGAGTACTTAGTATATTTTGAAGCTGATAATTCAAATCATCAGAGAAGAATCAACTACGAAGCAAAGACATTAACTATCAAGATAGAGTCCTATTTCACAAGGTACAGAATTTTAAATTTGAAATTCTGGTTGCATTAACAGTATACATCATTTATTCAATCCATATTTATAAAATACCACTATTACCTAATTCAGTGCAAGGCAGTGTTAATTCACATCCAAAATGATTCTTACGTCAAGTTTGTCATTTCAATAAAATTGATTCTGCTCGAGTCTAATTTTTTTTTTTTCATTCAGCAAACATTTCCTGAGCACTTCCTCTGGACCATGCACTAGGATTGCGAAGTTGAACAGAGTGGTCTCTGCCCTTAATCACCACCTTTTGCTATTCTTCTGTGTTTCCCATAGTACCCAGTTTAATCCTGGTCTATAAAGAGTTTTGATACTCACTGAAGGTCAAGAACTTCACTATACCGTACCTTGAACATATAGAAGAAGCAAAAAGAGGGAAAGGAGATAGAGGAGATGAAAGAGGAGGAGGAAGATAAAAGGGAAGAAGAAAGAAAAAAGGGAAGAAGGAAGACTATTGTTTAGCCTCTGCTTTTAGGAAAAATTTAATGTATTTGGACAGATATACAATTTATTTCATTTTAAAAATGATGGATGCCAAAAAAGGATATAAGGACTGACCATTAAGGATGCACAGAGGAAGGGCATGTAGCTGAATGTAGGAATCTCAGGAAGATTTTTCTTAAGGTCACGATGCTGGAGCAGGGCTCTGAAGGCCAGCAGAAGGCCAAAAGTCACCTCATTATCACAAACTCGGGTATAATTGAAAGGGGATGGTTATGAATGACAAAAGACACCCGTTTCACATTTATTGTTCTGGAGCTATTTCAGGAACTGAGGACAAAAAGAAATATTCTAACAAAAAAAAAAATGTCTCCAGATCCATTGGTCACTTTGTATCACATGGCCTGGCTTAGCTGCAAGGAAGGCTGGGAAAAAAGGCATCTGGCATTTCAGTCTCTATAGAGGGAACTGGACTTGACCATCTCGAAGAAGTGTGGGAGAGTGGCTGGTGGCTCTTCACGCCACAGTGTCATCACAGGAGCTAAGTAAGTACCAAAAAGGAGAATTGCTAACACACACCTGTGACGATCCTCTGCGTCCCGAGGTGACACATGTGCACATCAGTTCCTAGATACAAACTGCAAGATGTGTTCTGTAATTTTGACTATTTCTTACGTTTTTCTTATGCACAGGATTGTTCCCATAATAAAAAGTGACTTTCTTTTAAGTGTGACATAGATAGCAATGCAAGAAATGTCTTCTCATCATTGATCTCATGCTATACATCAACTCTAAGGACATCAAGGACTCCGCTAGAAAGCTGGAGCTGAGAAGTCATCATCTATTTCTTGTTGGGCTCATGACCAGGAACTTGGCACAATCATCTCATTCATTTCTTACACTGACCCTACAAGGCAGCATTAAACCACACCTGAGGCTCACTGGGTCAAGTATTTGTCTCAAGCCAGAGAGCTGAGTGATGGTGGAGCTGGATGTCCATCCATCGCTTGTTGACTCTAAGGAACATCCCTCTATTAGAACATCTACCTGTCAGGAGGTGATTTCATGTGTATTTCAATGTGCCTAAACATTCCAATTTTGCAAGCACTCCTGCTGGGAAAACTCAGCCCTCAAGAAAGCAGAAGATGTCTCTTTAAAGGCCCCTCTTGCTTATTCATCTATTATAATATTGGACCAGGGTCCACTTTCAGAGTCCAGGAAATTTACACAGATTGTGCAATGATAACCATCGATCATATTCAAAACAACTATGAAGGCAAAAATACTAAGGGTTAGCCTGAGGTTTGCAGAACCTTTTGTCCAAGAGATTACATAATTTGCTTTGAACTTACACATTCATTATTCATTTGACAGATATTAGTAGAGCATCCACCATATGTTGTACCCTGGACACTTTGTAGATGTTTATAAATGTTGATTTGTGATCAATATTTAATTCACCAAATATTTCCGGATTATCTACTATGTGCCAGACATTGTGATAGATTCTGATGGGTTAAAGAAAGAGCAAAACCTGGTCCCTGCCCTCAGGAACTCTGCTACTTGAGATTTATTCTCCAATTCTTCAATCACTCCAGAAAAAAAAAAGAAAAAGTGTTCTGCCCTTTTCCCTAATGTAGAGGCATAATAACATGAATAATGTCATCAAATATGTGCCAGCATCTCTGTCTTCGCCCACTTCAGTTGCATGCTCTACCCTTCTCTGCGCTGCTCCAATCCCTGTGGCCTAGCCTGACCTGGCTGATGGCACCCAGTTGGGTATGGCGATAAGGGCACCCGCAAGAAACTGAAGGGTGGTGGGGGAGAAGATACAGTCCATGTTTTTCCTTTTCCGTCCTCTCCTTGCATCATCATTGTCACTGGGGAGCTGTGTCCCCTGGGGACTATGGCTCCAGGGCCCTGGGTGGGCTTCTCCAGAGTTCCAACTCTTACTGGCTTCCAGTAACACTGTTTTCCTTTGGTCCATTTGGCCATGGAGTGACAATGGCTTCCTGCCTTTACTGGTCTCCAGGTGCCTCACTCTTTCTCATTTGTTCTCCTAACTTGGCACAGACATCTTCAAAGAGTCCCTGTATTAGAATCTCTTTATTTGAACCATCCAGGGCAAATTCTGTTTCTTGTGGAGACCCTAGATAACCAGTGTATCAAAGCTGACAAAATATTAAAAACCATCTGCTCGCTCCTTCCCATTTTCCGAGGACAGGAGTCGGGTCTGGAGAGCACTGCGCTTGCCTGAGGATGCTCAGCCTGCCGGAAGAATGCTCACCCGCTCCCCTGCCTCCCCAGCCCCTGCTCCCGCGTCACGCACCCCAGACCACCTCCTGGCACGAGTCATGTTTCCTCTGTGGGATCTGATCTTCCAAGCTCTGGACAACAGCCCCTTCTGCAAGCGTTTAAACCTGCAAGCTAAGGACATGAATGAACTGAGTCATCCCCACAGAGCTTCGTTAAGTTCAAGGCAATTCAAGATTTCTGAGTCATAGGTTTCAGTCATTTAGACTTTCCCAGCTGGTACTGTACTTGCCTACACATATTTTTCTCTAAAGATTACATCTGGGTCTAGATGTGTGGCTTTTCCCACTCCTCAACAATTTCTGAAAGAAACCAGCCTCCCAGCACGATCTGCGCTGGATCGTGCCTTTCGCGTTGGCCGTGTGCATTTGCGTCTTTGCATGAGCGCTTAATGGCATTAGCAGTCTGCAGCTCGCTCCAGACTCCAACCACCAGAGACACACACCCTTCCAGATTCTATATCCAACACAATATCTCACCCAGCCTCCCCAGGAAACTCAGTTATAACCATATGGTGACTCCGCTCACTGAATAATATTTAGCAACTTGATGAACAAGGACTGAATCATATCTGAACCATCTTGGCCAAATATTGTTTTATATAGCAACAGTATTAGTAATCTATATGTTTTACTTTTTTTATACTTGTACTTCCTGCTACGCCCACTGGAAATTAAGAGCGAGACCTCACTGAAAGTAGACGGCACAATAAAAGTGCTCTCACTCATTAGCGAGCTTTGGTTCAATATTGCATTGTATGTAGGATACATTCAGAATGTCTGCTTTTTCTTTTCCTCCAGAACAGCTGCTGGGGTTGAGCAATAGTCTCCCAGGGTAACACAGCAGGGAATCCTGGGGCATTTCCCAGACACAGAACACAAAAGATATGTATCCATGGGGAGGGGAGGGTGTGAGATCTCTGCCTCCCACCAGAGAGAAGCTCTATATTCTCAGGATGTGGGGAAGAGTTTTAGCAAGCATCTTTGGGGAAGGAGGGCAGTGGTTAGGTAATCTGAAGAAGGTCACTTGCCTCTCTTCATAGGTCAGCAGGGATGATAATGAAGACCTTTTATAAACTGGAATCCAGCAGACAAGGGCTTCTTCAGCCATTTACCATGTGCAGGCGCGGTTTATGCCTTGTACATGCAGCCACAAGCAGGATGCGATCCATACTTTCAGTGAACTAACAAGTTGAAAATAGGAACATGCAGTGATCATTTCAATAATAGATGGCTTGGCTAGGATGGAGCTCTGCACAGTGGAGGGGCTCTCCGCTCAACCTGAGAATTCTTGCAAAAGCTGGTGCTCACAATGCATCTTGCCCAGATTTATGGAGCTGAGAAAGGTATTCCAGAGAGTCGGGAGTGTGACCATCAATTACATATAATGCATTGCACAGAGTGGTAGGAAATAAGGCCACGTGTATAGCGGTTAAGAAATACTTGTTATGATTACTACAAGCATCGGTATTATTTTGAAAATTAAGAAAGGTTTCTGGGAGGGTCCTCCTGGCCTGGCTGTACCTCTCCCCACAGCCATGAAAAGTACTGAGCCCATCTTTATGGGAAAGTTTTGGCTGTAAAGTGCTGATCTCCCTAGAATTAGACAAAGGAACCCTCTTGACTCCACGTGGATGATCCTTGACATGTAATTCCCTAAAGAAAGGAGCGCACTCTCTTCCTTCTTGGAGAAATATGCGTTGCTGTCCATGATCTAGTGATGTTGTCTATGGCAGCTGGACTAGCAATGCTTGAAAAATAAATGAGTACACAGACCCTTTCTTGGAAAACTGACTCTCAGAGATGGAAGGGGATTAAGCATCATTTCATCTAATGTCTTTATGTTACAGATGAGGCAGCTGAGTTCTAGCGAGGGAAACTGACCGGATCACAGGCACCTGGTACCTCAGTGGCAGACCAGGAGATGACCTGAGGTGCCCTGAGTGATGGTCAAGGCTCTTCCAAGGACTGGATGAATTCTAAAACTTCTAGGTCAAAAGCAATCACTGTATTCTTAATGGAACTGCATTTTCTCAGCATGCATGTGTCCCCAGCTCTGTGACGAGCATGGAAGAGAGGAGTAAGAAGATGCAACCCTTTCCTTCAAGGAGCTCCTAATGCATTGAGGAAGTCAAGTTCACCGCATACAATCATGGCAGATTAATCAGAAGTCATTATACAATCATTGTCAAAGGATTCTATACACATCAGGAGTGGGGACATGCCGTTAGCCAGAGCATCAGAAGAAGGAGGGCTTGGGAGTCACTCAACCCGTGTTTATCAAGTATCTTCTTACTCTAGGAAATTTTTTTACTCCTCTGGGTGAGACCTCCTAGGGGAACTGCCTGGCAGACCCAGTAAGATGACTATCTGCACTGTTCCAGTTTTCTATCACTGAGTCAAAAACTGACCTGATACTGAATGGTGGGAAACAACTACCACGTTGTTATACCATGACTTTGTGGGGGAGGAGTTTGGGCAGGTAGAATAATGCCATTCACTCAATGGTGTCCTGTTGGCTGCTGGTCTGGTCTGGAGGGATCGAGATGGCTTTCATTCTCATGCCTGATGTTTGTCAAGGTCTGGCCAGAAGATTTGGCTCCACTGGGCCCCTCTCCATTTCCAGATCATCTTTTGGGCCTTTCTGTGTGGTTTCTCTTGGAGGGTAGGTGAATGGCTGTATTGCATCGAAGCTCAGGGCTCCAAAAGACTGAGGAAGAACCTTCCAGTCTTCTCAAAGGCAAGATCATGGCAAGAACTGGCCATGCATCACTTCCACCATTCTTTATTGGTCTAAACAGTCCCACGTGAGTTTATATTCAAGAGGAGGGGGCTGAACCCCACCTCTTAATGGGAGGAGTGTCAAAAATCTGTGGCCGTCTTGTATCTGGTACATTTATGCCTCTCCTGTGGTCACTCCATGTGTGTAAGAAAGTCTTGGTGATTTATGGCCCAAGTGAAAATGTAATAGGAAAAGAGAAAAAGAAAAAACTCTCCAATGAGGAAACAGGGCAGTGTGTGAGAGGTGCCTGTCATTAAATTGTGAGTTCTTGCACGATCCACTGTGCCCTGCCTAGAACCTGGCACGGTGCTTGCTGCTTAGAAAGTGGACTATCAACAGAACCAAGCTTTGACAGGCATTTGTTGCTATATTTCTAGTTACATGAGTGAATGTCTCACACTAAAACCTCCCAGGAAAGGAGCCAGGGGAATCTTATTGCAAAACTAGCAGTTTATTGGGTTGACAAAGAGAACATTCAATTAAGTAGATTTTCAGAACACAATGAAATCATTTTAGTTGTGAAATGTGGACATAAAAAGTAATCATTTAGAAACATCCAAGAAGCATTTGAAGACTGGATGACAAGATGCAGCCCCTTTCACTCAAGCCCAGACGGAGGGTCCCGGGGTGTCACAGAAGTGCAGAGGCATGGGCAGATTTGCATCCATCCCAGGTCTCTCTGCCCCACTCCAAAGTCCAGACTCTTTCCACAACACCAGGCTTCTAGAAGAAGGCCACTCACAGATTGATTTATCCAGAAAACAAGATAACCACCAACATTCATCCATCACTGTCCTGCCACTGTGGGTACAGAGGGAAATTCAAAAGTGGTGCTAGGTCTTCAGGGCCTCCAAGTCTCCAAATGGGGGCATTCTCTGCCTGGTCTTAGATTCCAGGGAAAGGCTTGGGCATCTCAAGGTACATCAAGATGGGAGGAGGAGACACAGAGATAGTCCATTGCTCAGCCATGGAGCCACCATGCCCGAGGGAAGAATTCTTGAAGAAAATCAGAAGTGTATCACTTCTCTTGGTGTAGTCCAGCAGCTTCCAGCTTCCACTCCTTCCTGTTAAACATAGTGATTGTCACCCCAAGATTCTAATAGGCCACCCCAGAGAATGCCGGGGCAGGCACCTTCTGACAAGGCTCTGATTATCACTGGTGGTCACACCCTTGTGGAATCCTCTCTTGTGTTTGGGATGGCCTTGGTGGCTTGCTTCTAACAAGCAGACTATGGCAAGATGATGTGGGATGTCATGTCCAAGATTAGCTGTAAAATCCTGTGACTTCCGTCTGGCTTGTCGTTTGTCACTGGCTCTTCTTGGGTGTTTGCTCTAAACAAGCAAGTTGTCATGCTGTAAACTGCCCTTGGGACAGGCTCATGTGACTCAGAACTGAGCTTTCTCAGTCTACCAACATTTAACGACTTGAGCCCTGCCAATACCTATATGAGTGGCCTTGGAAACGGAAGCTGTGTGTGTGGGGAAATCTGTTATGCAGCAACAGATAACTAATGCAAGAATATAAAAGAAGAAGAAAATTCAGCTAGCACAGGGTCTAGTGCACTTTCCACTACACCATGTGACTTCTGGCCAATAAGGATTCTTCCATCTGGAGGCCAGGGGAACAGCTCGTCCATGGCATGAAATCCTGGCATCTTAGCTCAGCAGTAACATCCCCCTATGGCCTGACAGTGACCTTGGCCCCCCTCTCTGCAGCCTCTGCTTCTGCCTCAGGCACACCTTATCCCAGGACTTTCATGGTATCTTCTCTTGGACACACTCTTCCGTCTTGACCTGCTAATATTCTGTGAAGACATCAAGGCTAAATGCTTTCCTTGTTTCATGTCCTGGTTAGAAAGATTCTTTTTCTTCTCTGGAGCTTCCAAATGTATTTTAGGCATATCTCTATCTCCCCTGCTTTTTGCCAAGGATGACTCTAAAGGATGAAGTGGCAAACAAAATTCCCTGCTTGCTTTTAGTTGGTTTATATTTTATAATTGGAGTTTCTATAGCTGACTTGATGGTAGTATTACTTTATGTAAATCTTTCATGACTCAACTGAATCATAAATTCTAAGGACAGACATATGGTCTTAGTAATCACGGTGACATTTGTAATAACAAAGTCCCACAGCACAGTAACTGTCTATTATAGACTGAATTGTGTCTCTCCTCACCCCCAGATTCATTTGTTGAAGGCCTAGCCTTCCATGTGACTGCATTTGGAGATAAAGCCAGTTAGGAGGTAATTACGGTTAAATGAGGGCTTAAGAATGAGGCCCTAATCCAATAGGGTTAGTTACCCCTATAAGAAGACAGATGAGCTCATTTTCTGCAGAGAAGACACCAGGGGAAGGAGTCTGAATTTGATGCTATGGCACTAGGGAGGCAGTGTGGACTCCAGAGCAGAGGAGGAACAGAGATGCCTGGAGGTGGTGAAAAAATCTCCAGGAGTGTATTCACTGAGAAGAGGCCATATGAGGACACAGTGAGAAGGTTGTCACCTGCAAGGCAAGGAGAGAGGTCTCAGAAGAAACCAACCCTACAAACACCTTGATCTTGGATTTCCAGCCTCTAAAACTGTGAGAACATAAATTCCTGTTGTTTAAGCTCGCCAGTCAGGGGTATTTTGTTATGGCTGCCTGAGCTGACTAATACACTGTCTTTTAAAAGAACTCAGCCACCACCACTTCCTCTGGGTTTGAATTCTCTCCAGCCTGTACAAGCCAACAACAGTGACTTACCTTTGCTGCACCTTGGTTTTTCTCCCCTGTAAATGGGATTAATCCTGTGTATCATTCACTGCCACCACGAAGAAAATGGGAAGTAGGGTTTGCTAAGTGCTTGTCATAATCTAAATGCGGAAAAGAAATACTGCTAATTTCCTTCTTTCTTTTCTCCCCTCCTCTGGGAAAAGACAGGATCAGTAACGGGGCTTGACCAGCCATCTGGAGCCTGAGGCAAAAGGAACATAATCAGAAATACTGAGTTACTCTTTATTTAAAATCTGTATATAGTTTTCATCATGGGTTTTTTGTTTTGTTTTGTTTTTTACTTATTGCATTAAAATATTATTTCCCTTGACTTCTGAGGGTTTGGTTCCCCTTTAAACTTTGTGCCTAAGGTAAGCACTTTATTTCCCTTCCCTAGTTTGGGCCCTGGCTATGTAAAGCATCAAGAAAGCCTCCCTTGGGATCTGCAGATACACACTACTGTATATAAAATAGATAAGCAACAAGGTCCTCCTGTATAGCGCAGGGAACTATATTCAATATCTCATAATAGCCTGTAATGAAAAGGAATATGAAAAGGAATATATATATCTATGTATAACTGAATCACTATGCTGTACACCAGAAATTAACACGACATTGTAGATCGACTATACTTCAATTTAAAAAAGCAAAAGTAAAGGGAAAAGGGAAAAAAACCTCCTCTGGCTTAAGCAGAAAGCCTGAAGTATCTTCTTGAATATGCTTGTCTCTGAAATGGCCCCGTACCTGCACGCTGTGTCTAGAACACTGTGGTCTACAATGAGGGCTGATTCTCTCTCACCATCTGGGGACTTAGGGCTTCTTATAAGCATTAGGCTAAATTATTTTTTTTCCCCTGAGATGACCTAGGAAGGGCCCTGGTCGGAGGGGAGATGATGAGCTAAGGAAAGAGTTTTCAAAATATGCTCTTGGGCCAGCTTTGCCTGTGTTTCCTCCAGAAAGTTTAGTGAACTCTGAAAAGAGGGAAGTGGGAGAGACCCTTGGTCTGCCCTGGTGAAACTCTGTGGCTCCTGATGGATCCCAAATTCCCGGCGGGGCATCCCAGCAGTGTCTGTCTCATACTAAGAGAAGCGGTGGTGGTGCTGGCGGTTCAGGCGCCCTCCGTATCCACAGTGGGGAGGCTCCAGGAACCCCCCTGCTCCCTGTCAGATTCCAAAGTCCACAGATGCTCAAGCCCCTTACGTAAACATTTTTCATTTGCATATAACCTATGTACATCCTCCCATATACTTTGAATCATCTGCAGATTACTTATAATACCTAACACAATGTAAATGCTGTGGAAATAGTTGCTGATGAAGGCAAATTCAAGTTTTGCTTCTTGGAACTTTCAGGAATTTTTTCTCTCAAATACTTTTGATCTGTGGTTGGTTGACTCCATGGATGTGGAACCCTCGGATATGGAGTGCTGACCGCACTGCGGTCAGGGCTAACCCTCACTGTGCCTACACGTCCACAGTCCTCACGACAACTCTATAAGGTCTGTGCTATGCCGGTGCCATTTTAAAGAACCAGAAACAAAGGTTTCAGGATATTCTGTAATTGCCCTAAGGTCACAGAGCCACGGAACCCCGGGGTAAGTGCTCAATAGACATTTTCTCAACCTCTCGGGTGATGGCTAGTTGACTTTTGTGTTTAACTGTTCTCTAGATGCGGTTCCTGAGGCTGTCAGGGGTCAAGCTCTGTGGTCACTGAGCAACTGTGTGGTTTGGAAAGCGGCTTACTTCCCTGGAGCAAAATACTCTAAAAGTCGTATTTGTTAGCAAGCTCTCTTATTATGCAGATGAAGAGAAGGAAGCCCGGGCCTTGATGCATACCTCATATTTAGAACCAAGGACTTCATTTCTTCAACCTTCCTTCAGTTTACACATCCAAGATCTTACACCACCGCTCAGGTCCACATGGACAGCAGGACACATTTTCTAAAGCACTGGGTTAATTGCTAGGAGCTAGCCATCTGGCGGAAAGCAAGCCAGTGAGTCGCCATGATGCATGTGCTCTGCTCTAAGCCCACCGGGGGATCCAGGGCTCATGAGGCAGAAGCTACTATTCTATAGATGTTGCCTTTTTGTTTAGAGATGCTTTCCTGATTTGCAACTGTCAGATGAAACCATCAAATGAAATGCTATGCAGGAAGCCCCAACGTAGGACCCTCAAACTGTTTTAAATTTAAAACGATCTGCGGAAGGAAACAGAGAGAAGACAGAGAATGAGGAGGAAAGGGGACCAAAGGAGCAAGGATGCAGCAGCAGTGGGGCCAGTGTGGGAAGGACACAATGTCACACAGCGAACACGGGCTTTGCTATCAGAAGTACTGGGTTTGCGCTGAGTAGTGATTTCCCTTCCTTGAGCCTCAGCTTCTTCCACTGAGGCTAGTCATGGAACCTCCTTTATGGCCCTGTTGTGGGGATTAAATGGGACACAATACATAAGAATGCTTTGCAAATTGGCAAACCTACTGCACCTACGAACTCTTAATAGACCTTAATCTGAGCAGTCAGGGCCATCCGAGGCCATGTTGTTAATTGGCCAAGTCAGGGCCCAAATGGGACGAAAACTCAATGCATCGTTGTTCAGACACTAGTTTACTGCTGACAAGCTTGTTTTTCTCAAACTGAAGGTTAGCTTTTAAAAGCTGAAGAGGGACGTAAATGATCATTCGATCCAGCCAATTCCCTTTGTAAGGAAGGTACTGGTACCTCCACTCCATGAAAGGCAAGGGATCGAAGTGCCATGGGGGGCCCTAAATGGGGCCAATGGGGGGCCTAAAGCTCACGAGACAGAGCGGTGGGACCCCTTCCACGAGGTCTATGTGCCACGTATGGAAACACATACAAGATTTTCCAGAACACCCTTCAGACTGAACTCATTTTTACAGGAACCTAGCACTCTAAGTAACCTGTAAGTTTGTAGCACGTCCTAGACTAGCTGGATCATTTTACCCATTTTCATTTCTGTTCGTTAGCTGCTCAGGAATACCCGACAGCATGGCAGACACTTGGCCGTACCCAGAAAATTCCCATATGTTAGGTTTCCCACTCTCCTCTAAGAGCAAGAACAATGAAAATTCTCCTGTATTCATTTCACTTGTAAGCACTCAACAACTCTTTTCCTGTATGGGAGGATGAGCTACAACACCAGGGCCTGGGGGGGAAAAAAACTGGTTCCAACGTGGCTATTGCTGCTGCATTTATACGCTAAACTTTGACTGGTGGACCATTTAGCCAAAGAGAAAAACATAGCCCCTACATAGCCAAGGTCAAACAAACACACAAACCCAAAGTCACCTTTTTAATAGCCACTGCTAGAAATCACATTATACAGAAACAACTACTTTTCAAGCCCCAGCTGTTTGGGAAAAAAAAAAGATTGAGAAAAGAAATCACTGTTACAGAAGGATTTTAAGTGGGCCATTCAAGCCAGAGGTTTAGACATGTAAAACAGTATGACTGGCAACATGACGCAGTGAATATTATATAGTTTCAGAGGAAATTCATCCCCCTGCCCCCTTTCTCCTCAACACACACAGGCATATACTCACCAACACACACGTGAGCAGCACGGCCACTGAGCAGTGAGCGACTGTGGAAAAAGTGGATTCGTTTCTCCGGGTCCTAGTTCTTTCATCTGCAAAGTGGGGGTAATAATACCTATTTTGATAAGTTGTATAAGAACCAGAGAGAAAGAAAGTGCTGGTGTAGCACTCAAAAGACACGATTAATGTTTTCACAATTTTTAAAGTTAGTAACAGAGAATGATGGAGCAATTTATGACATGAAGCTTGGAAGCGGGCCACAGGCCATGTCCCCACCGGAAATGCATCTCTCCATCATGAGGGTGTGTGAATCTTAGGATCACAGTGAACTTAGCCAAATGCATCTCTGGTGGCTGCAGCACCCTCTCCCCTGGATCTCCCTCTTCCTCCTTACACACAGGAAGGACAGAAAGTCTTTCTGGAGTCAACACAGAGGAGTCATTAGAAGTACTTATCTTCTTGGTGACTTTTACTGACTCTGATGTTAAGAAATCTGTAGATTCTCTTATCAGAGCAGCTGGATTGCAACTCATGCGTTAACACCACAGACCACCTCATCACTGACCAAGCACACCCATACCTCCTGGATGCTAACTATACCATTTAAAACCTGAGGCAGCCATAAAGCCAAATAAGAGAACTGGGAAACATGACTTAAGCTGAAAATTGTTGAGCGACGTGGAGGGGACACCTTGGAAAAGAGTAATTTCAGGGAAAAAGAGAGGCATCAAATATCAAGGAGGGTCTAACCCAAGTCTTAGGCATAGAGGTGGAAGTCTGGAGTCCACAGAATGGTGAACAGCTCGTGGGCATGTAACCAAGAAGACTGGGAGGTGAAGTCCTTGGGAAGTTCTTGAATTCTAGCCCCCAACGTTCCATGTATGGTCTAGGAGATTGGGTTTTGCACAACTCTAAGGGTGCCATTCACAACGACCTCACTGGGGAATGGAATGTTCTGGACATGTGTGGTCCGCAGCCTGCACATCAACATGCGGTGACATTGTCTACAATTTGTCCTAGAAGGTTGTCACAGAGTTTTGAGCCTAGGTATGACTTGCTGTAAAAGTTGTTTAAGAAAGATGAATGTCATCACCTGTGGTATTTATCAGTCTTCAAATGACGCAGTGGAGCCTTAGGAACTGTTCTCCAAAACCGTTTATTTGATTAACCAATACAGTGCTTAGCTTAGGGCTTCACACTTAGAGGTATGTTTGTATGTTTGCTAAATGAATGAACTAATGAGTGATGAAGTGGTTTAAACAGCAGTTAAATACATTGCAAGATAGAGAATGTTCTGGAAAGCATATACAGCAGGCTAGTGATGTATGGCACCTGGATCTGACTGTCCTACAGAGTGGACTGGTTAATATTTCCATGTAATTATATTATCCTTATTTATTTTTACTTTTAAATTTTTTTGGGGGGAGGTAATTAGTTTCATTTATTTATTTATTCTTTTAATGGAGGTACTGGGGATTGAAACCAGGACCTTGTGCATGCTAAGCACACACTCTACCACTGAGCTCTAGCCTCCCCTCCTATAATCCTTATTTCAATTGCCATATAATCTTTTATCATAGCTACATAATTATATTTAACCATGCCTACAGCTGTATATTTAACAACTCCCATACATTTTGTTGGTACTGTAAGCATCTTATCTATTATTATTATTATTATTACTACTACATGTTGGATTGCTTTCTGTGAACATATTCCAATAATAATAATAACTTTATGTTATATGCAAGACATTGTGCAAGTTGCTTTATAAAGGTATCTACAAAATTTTCATGTGTTAGTTAAAATTCAGATTAGAATTCCACTTTATAATTAAGATATTCTAAATTCATCTAGTCTTATAGCTAAAAAGTGAATGAATAAAGATTCCCACACATGTCTTCCAACTACATGTGTTTTTCAATCTGAGATGAATTATTGTCAATACACATAAAAATGTTTAAGACACTTGGTATAAATTATGTAATTTATCCTGCCCTACAGTAGTTTTCAAAGGTCAAAAGTGGGTAGAACTGTGGCCAATGTGTGATTCATCGGAAGTAATGAATGTATTGTCAATTGTGTATGAGCATCAGTTACACATCACTGTATGCTTGCAATTTTCCTCATCTCTCTAGGCGATGGCTCTCTCTTCCCGGAAGCCCACTGATATTTACTCCGTGTGACCTCCAGTGTGATCCTTCTAAAACCCCACTCAGCTGTGCCACCTTCCCTATTTAATGTCAACCTTGACTCTACAGCTCTTCCACCACTATGGTCTCTGGTTGGTCTATCAGCCACTTCGCTTTCTAATCCCAATACCCTTTCCCGGCCACGTGCCTGGCCGCTGCTCCCAAGCTGCCATCCCAGAGCCGTGGGGAGTTACTAGGAATTTCAGAACATCCCACTCCTTTGCTTTTGCACATTTTTTTCTCTCTGCCTGAAATGCCAATGACAATCTCTTATTCATGTTATTTTCTGACTCACAGAACTTTTTCAAGATCCACAAAGACAGGAAATACATTTCTTAAAATCATTGTCTCTCTATACTCAGTGTCTGGTGCCTAGTAGGTTTTAATATTATTTGCTGCTGATTAATTCAAGGTGAACAAAAAAAAAAAATCACACTTTCTGGGAAAGCTCCCTGAAGCCCAGGAAAAGCTGTTTCTTCCTCTAGGCTCCCCTGATGCCTTGATATCTAATTGCCACACTGTTACACAATGAAATGATGTATTTCCACGTGTTTCTCTGAAGCTGGACTCTCAGCTCCTGGGTGGCAGAGACCAAATCTGACTCATACTTGAATCCTTAACACCCAGCACAGGGCCCGGCTTATAGTAAACCTTCGTAGATTTCCTGGAATTGAAAAAATATAATTCTAAAGCAATCACGTGAGCTGAGCAGGGCGGGTGTTAGTCTTCTCATCTTACAGTTGAAGAAAGGGGACGTAGGGAGGAAAAACAAAACGTCTTGACTCAACTTTCATTTGAAATCAGAGGCCCAGATGGGGCTGGAACAAGGCCTCCCTGCCCCTAGTTATAAGGTTGGTGGCCACTGAACAGAGGAGCCTGGCACTTTCTTTCTGATCCAGCAGCAGAGGCTGCCTCAGGTCTGTTCCTGAGACGGGCACCAGCACAGGAGCCTTCATGGGACAAGACGGATTAAGGGATCCTGCTCAGCAGTCACGGCGATGGCCTGAGGGGACAGATGAGTTCCCTGAAGGTCAGGGACTGAGTCCTAGGCAGCTTTGCAAGAAATTGGATGGTGAGATGTGCCAGGAGGCATGAGACCACTTCTCCACCTTCTTTTCCAATTCTGCGGCACTGTGGTAGCCGGCTGAACGGTCCAGGTCCTCTCTGGCCAACCTCCCAGGAACTCATGATCACTAGAGTAACTTGTTTGTGCATCATTATAAACTGTAAATATGCTCGAGTGGACATAATTATACAGAGCTCTCTTTTTTACTCAGAAGTGCCCTACTTTGGGCAATAAATTATATGGTCCCTTTCTCTCCCCCACTGGAAAATATGCATACATGCATGTAAAAGCTCAGAGGCCCTCAAGAGTCTTCTAACCCCTCTTTCCCAGTCTCCCAGTCTCTGGGCTTTTTTTTTTTTTTTTTTTTTTTTTTTTTTTTCAGTTTAACCCCCAACCAGCTGGCTTGATTTACCAGGATACATTAAGTTAAGGCCTCTTCCTGAGTTCAAGCCCCTTTCCTGGTATGTTTCTGCCTAATCCAGGGGACCAGCACCTCCTGGGGAAGCTGAGAATAACCAGAGCAGAACGGTGGCCCCCACATTCTCAGTACTGAAAGTCTTTATGGTCCACGTGTGTGTTGGGAAGCGGGCGCTGAGGGAGGAGCTGGAGCCTTGAAGGAGGTGTGGGTGCTGGGGTGTCTTTCAATGGGCCAAGGCCCTCTGGGCGCGTTGAATTAGTGAGTCAATTTGGTCTGAGTTAAAAAGTGTCTTCAGTTGGTCTTCTGCAGAAACGACTCACAGCGTTGGTGAGGGGCGGGAGCCGGAGGGTGACACCAACAAAAAGCAAGCAATCGATTTCTTTTTAAATGAGGGGAGGAGAATGTTGGGAAAAGATAATGAAACTAATTTTTGAAACTCATTGCGGCACCACAGATGCGAGCGTATTCTCCACAGAGAGCTACTCGCTGAGTGCAGCATCTGAGCAGCGGTGCCTTGATGCTCAGAGGATGTCTGGCTTTCTGGGGAAAAGTGTCAGGAAGATGAACTGGGAAGCAAGGAGTATATTACGGCACCGCTGGAGCTGCTTGGGTACTTGTGGCCCGGCGACTCCTGCCCAGCCGCCTGCAGCAGGGCGCGCAGTCCGACCTGCGGCGGCGCCGGGACTCTCCTTCCCCGCGGCGGGTGCGCTCCCTCCCAGACCCGGGCCATGGATGGATGCTGCACTTTGTTTACATCGCCCCGGCCCAGCCAGCGAGCGGGGAGGCTAGCGCCCGCGCCCCGGGCCGGGAGCTGCAGCGGCAGTGGCAGGGGCCCGCGGGCGCAGGGAGCCGCCCGGGGACTGGCAGCGGCAAGGCTGATTGATGGGCCCCGGGTTCAATGAGGGGGGCCCGGGCCGGGGCGGGGCGGGGCCGGCTCTGGGCTGAGCCAGTCGCTGGTGCCGCGGAGCCGGGGAAAGGGGGGCGGAGGCTCCGTAGAAATATGTCGGTGACATTGAATGGGGAGACCGAGCGGGAGCGAGGCGCGCGCGCGCACACACGGCCCGGCTCGCTCCGAGATCCCCGGCCACGTAAGTAACTATTAATACCGCCTCGCCGAGAGATGCGGGCGTGCTGAGCTCGGGGATTGGCCTCGGGCACCGTCGGCCGTCCCCTTCAATTT
Organism: Camelus ferus; assembly: GCF_009834535.1. Taxonomy (NCBI): domain Eukaryota; kingdom Metazoa; phylum Chordata; class Mammalia; order Artiodactyla; family Camelidae; genus Camelus; species Camelus ferus. The sequence goes on from NC_045710.1 coordinate 8,188,431, forward strand.
TAAATACACATTCCTCTTACCTCCGAGTGGGGGAAGAAAAAAAATAAAAGAAGAAGAAGAAACGCCGTCAATCTTCTCCAAAACAACCCCCGCCTGGCAATTTGGGTTTAGGGTAGGGGGAGTCGGAGTGGTTGCAAATTATTCCAAGGCAAGATCCAGTTATCGAGCGAGAAAGGAACGGCGCGGGTTGACTCGGCTGGGGGTGCAATCCCTTCCAGCGCCGGCAGGACCCCCCGGAAGCTTGCGCCGGGGAAATCGGAGACCATTGATCTACCCTCGTCCCTGCGCGCACTTCTCTCTTTATTCGGAGGACAATCTGGAGCGCGAGCGAGCGGCGACGGCATGAGCCCCTGCTGACCTCCGCCCGGAGGGCCAAGCCCTGGGCTTTGTCGCGGTACCTGCGCCCGGCCAGCAACTCCGTGCCCAGCTTTTGCAGTCTTTTGTTGGCAGCGCTGACCGCTCTAAGTTAAATGCTCCCTTGCTATTTTTTTTTTTTTTTGGTCTGTTTGTTTAAATTTTGGAGAGCTCTTGCGATCTTGGAAAAGCCTCAGACGCCATCTACAGTTTAAACGTAGGTAACTACTTTCTCCGGCACCCCCCCTTCCACGCCCCCCACCCTTTCCACCAAAAAAGGGGGTGCAGCGCGGATTCTGTCTGCGGTGCGGCGCGAGCCGGTACCCGTGCTTATTTCCTTTTTCTTTTTGTTTGGTTTCTAACGCGCTGAGACCAGGCAGCCGCCGTGCGCTCCCCGGAGACTGCACACAAACTACGGCAGGGCTCCTCCGCCCCGTCTGCGATTGGGAAACCTGCGTGGGGATCGCTTCGGGAGACCCGGCGCTGCAGCTCCCCACCTTAGCAATCTGGTTACTCGTCTAGATCCACGTTGGAAAAAGGGAAAGAGAGAGAGAAACTAAAAGTACGAAGATTCAGCAAATCGCTGGCTGCTTTGGGGCAACAAAAGGACCCGAGTTGCTGCCGACCGAGGACCCCCGGGAGCCGGGCTCGGAGCAGACAAGGTGCCCGGCGGCGCCCGTTTGAGGGCTTCTAACTCTTTCTCCACGTAGCCCCCTTCCCGTTCCCTCCCCTCTCGTTCCCTTTTAAAATCCGTGACCCGGAGGCGCCTGCAGCCGCACTCGCCAGCGACTCGTCTCTCCAGCGGGTTTTTTTGTTTGGCGAGTGCGATCCTCACACTCATGAACATACACAGGTCTACCCCCATCACAATAGCAAGATATGGGAGATCGCGGAACAAAACCCAGGATTTCGAAGAGTTGTCGTCTATAAGATCCGCCGAACCCAGCCAGAGTTTCAGCCCGAACCTCGGCTCCCCGAGCCCGCCTGAGACTCCGAACTTGTCGCATTGCGTTTCTTGCATCGGGAAATACTTATTGTTGGAACCTCTGGAGGGAGACCACGTTTTTCGTGCCGTGCATCTGCACAGTGGAGAGGAGCTGGTGTGCAAGGTAAAGAGCCCGGGCTTGGCTTTTGCTTTTTTGTCCTTTAAAAAGCTCCGCGGCCTTTCGGAGGGGGCCGGAGGGGGCGGAAGGTCGCCCAGCCCTGCAGTCGGGGGGGAGGGAGATTCGCGGGGTAATTAGCCTTGGTCTCGTTAAATGGGGTTATTTATTTATTTGTTCATGTTCGACTAGTTGCGAAGTTTTTAGAGCGTTGCAGACAATGGGACGGGCTGCGGCGGGGGCGTTTTGGGGAGAGCCCGCGGCGGGGAGGGCGGCGGGACTGCGCTGGGGCCACGGCCACGCGTGCTCCCGGAGGCTCGTGGAGCGCCTGTGCGCGCCGCGGGGTCGCGCTGCCAGCGGGGGTCTCCCTCGGTCTAGCCCCCTCCCCTGCCAACATCGAGGAGGGAATCCCCCGCTAATTTTAAGGCACTGATGACTGGGTTCCTTTTGCAGCCATTGTTCCTAGCAGCGTGCAGGTGTTGAACCTTTGTTCCGTAAGTGTTCTTTAAAGGAGACACACAAAGGTGTCCCCTCTGGCTGAGCCCAGGGGCCCAGCGCGGGGAAGGAGTTTACAAAGAGCTTTCTTCAGCCCGGAGCCTTGAAAGGAGGGCTGGGGGTGGAAATCAAAGCCGCCGGCGCACCTTTGGGTGTAGGAAATAGTGAATCCTTTGGGTCGTTTGCTCTTGTCTCGGTTTCTTATCTCCAGACCTTCGTGCTTGAAACCCCCTCACCGCCCCCTCCGCACACGCACACCTTTGCTAATGCGGTTTAGAGGCCAGAATTTGGAGCCTCGGGGGTGTTGGGGGGGGATCCACAGTGCTGATCCAGAAATGGGCACTTCAGTTTCCTTTTCGTCTTTGACCCTGAACAGGGACTGGTTTGTGTCTGTGTTGAGTGTGTCTGTGTGTCTTTGTGTGCGTGCGCCCACAGGACTCCGGATTAGGGGATGAGCCGGGGAATAGTTGCAAATAAATAAAATAAATTAATTAATTAAAAATACATACATACATACATACATACGGTAGAGCATACCCAGGAATTGGACATAGATCAAGAATTCATTGTCACTTAATTTTAGATTTGCACGCAGTTGGGTTTTTTTGGGGGGGGGGTGCTGGGAGAGGAGGTGGTAAGGAGTGTGGACTCCTGCTGTCTTTGGAATGGGCACTCTGCACAGCCATGCTCCAAATAATGCATCACACTTTCACCATCAACCCCAGACTGCTTTGTGAACTTGCTTTCTTTCATAGAGGACTGGAGTATTGCACTGTGAAAAATGGATTTTGTGAAGGTCTCCAAGGTTTTGCAATTGTTCAGTTCAGACCTCAGGGGAGAATCAGAGACTCTGTAAATATTGCTCTCTGCTTGTACTGAGCATTTGATATTTTGCATCTTCTCCAAGTTATTGAGACTCAGAGCAGCTCTTCCCAGTTAACTAAAATTCAGTAGGCTATTCAGAGCCAGACTAAATTCTCAGAAGACCTACAATGTTGTACAATAGGGTAGTCATCCTTTGAAATGAATGAATTCCACAGAACTGCCACTCTCATATGAAATAGCCACAGTCACCCAGCAGTGAGTGTTTTCACTCTTTTTGCTCAACTTCAGTGCCGCATTTTAATATTTTTCAAAGGCTGGAGACGCTTTTAAGTAAAGGAACTCTGCCGCCAAATTCTGCAGGAGCATCTCGCCCGTTATTTCTTTGTTTAAAGGCAGAGGTGACTCTGGCCCCTGCCGTTTCTTTCTCCCTTTAGATTTTTCAAGACATATTTAACTTTGGGTTGACCTTACAGTGTCATTAGTAGACTTGCTCTCTGGCCTGAAACTGTACTTAAATCTGCTGGTTTAGTTATTGTAGAGATTGAATCAGCCCCTCACCAATTACTGTGTGGCTGCAAGTGGATTTAAGTGCAGTATCATTGTTGTGCTTGACAGAGGTCATCCCTTTAAGACAGAGCAGCTTCTGTTTCCCTGCCTTTTTACCAGAGGTGATGTGGGAGGCTTCTTATGCAAGCAATAGTTGTATACATCCCTGGAAGCTCCCAGCGGTTTTATAAGGCTTCTTCTATGAACTACTCTCAAATAGACACTGTGGACCTAGTTTACTGCAAGACTCAGTGCAATCTGCACATAGTATCCAGTTTCTTTTGAAGTCTTGGAATATAGAGTTCCTATCTCCTGCCTCTGTGTTGACCCAAGGAAAAAGTCTGCAAAAACAGATCCAATGCAAAGATGCCATGTACAGAGAACTGTAGAGAATTCTAGAGGACACTATTTTGGAGGAGAGAGACTGGACAGTCATTTAACCCAAATAATCAAGCCTGTTTATTGTCTCCATGTGCCTACTATAATCTAGGCAAACGAAGGAAGGGGGCTTTAGAGGGCTCTTGATTTATCGTTTTCATGGAAATGCTTGTGGCTACTGTGCAGATTGACGTAATTACTATCTTGGCAAAATGGGCATTTTTTTTTTTTTGCAAATGCTATTAATGATGGCCTAATCTCACTGCCTTATCTGAACTGTCACATTATATAACATGGCTCTAAATTAAACATTAAAAAAAGCAGTCAACCAGGCTTATGGCTTGATTTTGCACTTGAAGGTGATACTTTAAATACCAATCCAAGCCCATAAATGCCTGTTATAGCTACTAATAAAAGTTTGGTTCCTACCCATTTGGGAAAACGTAAGTACTTGCTTTATTTTTCATGCTCTGTCCACCATCTTGGAATTTGATCTCATCTACAAAGGGTAAGGCTACATTTTGAAGCTGCCATGAATATGTTTGATTTTTTTTCTTTAAATTTCAGTATCCATCCAGTTTTTCAGCAGTGGGATAGGATAATAGACTAAAGGTGCTGAGCAAAAAAAAAAAAAAAAATCACCTTTTATTTATTTAAAAAATGCAGCTTGAAACAGGAAGTATGTTATAAATAATCCTAACTCCATGAGCATTGGCGACAGAGCCTGCCGTCTGGTGCTTCAGAACACAACATCCCCGTTATGTAACGCAAAGTATTTACAGTAGCCACTGCAAAGCGTTTATAACTCTGAAATTTTTGAGGCTTTCCTGGGTTTCTGCTGCCTGCAGTCTGGGTGTTAAAGTTGACTCAGGCATTTCAGATTCCAAATTGAACGGACCTCTGAGGTCACTGCTTCCAGGTCATCATTTGACAGTATCAGGGGTGTGATTTGTGGTTTCTGGAGACATTGAAGAATTCATTCTTAAATTCTAGGTTATAGTGGCAGCAGCTTGCCGCCTTCCTGAGATGCTTCATGACGATTCATTCACAACGTTCCTTTGCTTCCTTGCCCAGGGTTAGCACCAGACCTCCTGACATTCTTACTAGCCCTGTTTGACTCACCGATTTTTTTGTTTTTGTTTTTTTGAAGCTAAGAGTGACTTAACTCACGGATTTCAAATGGCAGCCTGGGGCCTGGGATGGGTTTTGGAAAGCCTGTGAATCCCCTGAAAACAAATCCAGCCTCGTGCATGCATTTGAGGATGGGCATTGTCAGCTAAGAAGGGACAGACCTTTAATCAGATTTTCGGGGTAGGGGGGGTCTGGACCCCAAACCGGTCAACAGTGCTGTAAATCAACATCTTCACTTTAGGAAGAGGAGGGAAGCCCAGGGATTCTGAGTGTTTTATCCACCTCATCCAGATTGTTGGTAGCCAAGCCAGGATTAGATGCTCAAATTTGATGACTTCTAGGCCAGTATTTCCCCCCACCACAATGCAAAATGCTGGTCAAGGAGAGTATGTTCTAACTAATGAAAAAGAGATTTAAGAAACTAAATGATGGTGAACGGATAACATTCAGTGCCTTGTTGTTAGAGCAGTCCTGGCCTTGGATGCTCTCAGCACAGCACCCCCACCCCCGCCCCGACTCCTGCAGTCACCGAATAGACTCATCGCACCCACATTCCCAGGCAGATAGTAAAACCACATTCCAAACCCAGAGATTTGTATTCCTGGTGTAGTGGAGGGCTTGAAATGATTGACAGCATTTTCTTATAACCTCAAAAAAATCTCTGCAGAATTAATTCCTTTTAGGTCTGTTTCCAGAAGGTACTGAGGGTGGATTTTCTTTCTAAGGAACCCCACAATGAGGTGGCATTTCACCAGCTAACTTTGATTCATAGAAAAATCATTGCATAACTGATTCATTGAGCTAGATATCTTGGAGAGAAGAGAGAAAGGAGTGTGTCTGCCTTCCTCGTAGGAAGGGCTGAGTCCTTTCCCAGCTCTGCCACTGGGGGCCTGATTTGACATGTTGTCTGAGCTTCAGTGTCCACATCTGTGAAATGAAGGTACTGAATTTGGTAACCTGTAGGCAAAGTCTACATATTTAATCTATGAATTGCTAGCATGTTGTGTATTGCTTATAATCCAACTGTGTAGCACAAAATAGGTTGTATATAGTTGTATGGTGTGAGTGTACTGTTTTTTGGGGGGAAGATAAATAAAGTATTGTCTTTGTAGGATGGGATGGATCACTTTCTCTCCGCTTTTTGCCTTAATTCTTCTATAAACAGAAGCATTTGGGATAGAGAGAAAAAATAATCCACCTTACCATCTGGGAATTGTATTACATCTTGCAAAGCACTCTTACCTTCACTTTCTCCTGTAATCCTCCCAACACTGTGAGTCAGGTATCATTTACTCATTTTACACATGAACATTTGGAGGCTCAGAGAGGTCAAGTGACTTATTCATTGCCACACAGCAGGCAGGAGGCAGGTGCTGTGTGACCTGGGTCCAGGTTCAGCATGCCTTCTGCCGTCTCAAAGGCCTGTGTCTGTGGGAGGGGTCCGCGTCCCGCGGTTTGGTGGTATAAGGGGCACCTCTGACTCTTGGTCTTGTTGTGAATCCTGTTCCAGGTGTTTGATATCAGCTGCTACCAGGAGTCCCTGGCCCCCTGCTTTTGCCTGTCTGCCCACAGCAACATCAACCAGATCACCGAAATTATCCTGGGGGAGACCAAAGCCTATGTGTTCTTTGAGCGAAGCTATGGGGACATGCATTCTTTCGTCCGCACCTGCAAGAAGCTGAGGGAGGAGGAGGCGGCCAGACTGTTCTACCAGATCGCCTCGGCAGTGGCCCACTGCCACGACGGGGGGCTGGTGCTGCGGGATCTCAAGCTGCGGAAATTTATCTTTAAGGACGAAGAGAGGTGAGTCTCCTTCCTGTCCAGACCCAGGCACCATTATAGGCTGCTCAGAGCATCTTGCTGGACCTCTGGGGCCTGGCATTTTTTGCTGCCTGCGGTCCAGGTGAGACAGCAGCGCAGAAGGGCTAAGAGAGATGAATACTGCAGTGTTTTAAAGATGTTATCAAATGCTCACAAGTGCCAGGATATTCTGTGACCCGGTAATCATATTTATTTTGGTGCTGTGAGCTCTGAAGGTGGCTGCAAGCCTGTGTGGCATTTTCAGAGTGAATAAGGCAAGATTTTGAAAATCCTGCCTTCAGAATGTTCAGCGCCTGGCCTCAGTCATTTATCATTCATTCATTCATGCATGCATTCACTCATTCCATAGATATTCCCTGAGTCTACTCCTAAGAGTGAATCACAAGTCTCAGTACTATGAAAACCAGGATTAGCTAGTCACCTGACCTAGAAAGACGTGTTACAGGCCCTGCGTGCAGGTATGTACAGGTCAGAGGGGGGCTGGGGGCTGGGATGTCAGTTCTAACGAAGACTTGGAGAATCAAGAAAGGTTTTATAGGAGAGGTGATTTTGGAGCCAAGGCTTGAAAGGTGAGGAGCTTACAGGCCCCATGAGAAGGACTGGCATTCCAGGTGAAGAAACCACCAGGGTGCATGCTCGGCAGTCGGAAGGTCTCGGTTATTTTAGGACACGGCCAGACAGGATGCTGGGCATCTGGGCCCCATTCATGGCTCTTCCATTAACTCATTACATTCTATTTAGCAGACCCCACGGGGGCTCTGCTTTTTCCTCCAGCTGACTTTGATTGTAAAAACTCTTTCAAGTGACTTTTTTCTTTTTAACAATGTGCTTTGTTAAAGGAGTGGAGGCAACCGATTTATATTCATTGCTGACTATTCCAAGAATGTTCTAGGGGCTCTGGGTACATGATGTCATGGAATGTGCGTGACTGTCTTGGGCATCCTCATCTCCCATGAGGAAAGTACTTAGTGAAGTGGAGGTTCCATTGTCACAAAGCTATTAAGGACCAGCTGAATACAAGGCTGGCGCACATCATTCAGTCACTCAGCAAACATTCCTGGAGTACCTTTTATGTGACTGGCACAGATCTTGCTGTCAAATCTGTCTGTCTTCCAGTTAGTTTGCCATCCATGCTAGTGGCCTGTGATATTTTTAGGCTCCTGCTTCTAGAAGTCTGATGGCATCCAAATGAGAGGAATCTAGTGGTGTGTTCTTTGGTTTTTCCATCTTCGTGGTTTGAGCTAATCAGGCACCAAGTGTCTGGGAAGCATTTTGGGATTAGCACAGGTGAGAGGGCGTGCGGTTACTTAACCCCAATGGATAACATTTATAATCCAGCTGAGTTTGCAAGGTGCAGAGGACCGCTGGATTTCCTGGGTGTTAGTTACTGTTCCATATTTTTACCCATAAAGGAGAATCATATGCATCCACGGTTGCTACTATCTCAGGCTCTGATAGCGGATGGCTTTTACTTTTATTAACAAACTAAAGAAGGTGGGGGGTGCTATTCTAAGATCTAGAGTGTGGGGCCCTGGTTACCTTTCTCTTATTTCAGTCTGGAGTTAAGTTTGACATAGGCAGAAGGGTGTGACCCTTTCTAGAAAGAGCTAGAAAGAGGTATCTCATGTGACTGTGAAACCAGGACACTCCACTGGAGCAAGCATGTCAAAGCGCAATCTTTTTTAACTTCAAAGAGCATTTTCCTCCTGAAAAAGAAAATGTAAGTGACAGGTAGGTAGGAAGCTGGTCATCAGCCATCCTGGCGTGTCTGAACACCTGAGCCCAGGCAGCCCTGCCTCCCAAGGGACCATCGGGGGAAAGAGAGCTCCCCATGTGATCAGGGAGGTGACGGTGACCTTGCTCAAGGTCACACAGCCGGTCTGACAACGGAGCTAGTCTAGAAATCCTATCATTTCCCTCCAGAGCTCTTTCTCTGCCCCAAACCACGCCAAGGTCCCAGGGGACTTGCTTTTCCAAACACGACCAGTGCCTCTGTCTGGGCATCTCTGAGAAGGTTGCTTTTTTTTTTGAGAACATCCTAAATTTTATCAGTAGCTGATAGGACCTTTTTTTTCCCACCCAGCTATCAACATTTTGTAAAAGATGACTGATGTTTAATAGCCTTCTTTCTTCTCGCTGTTTGGTTTTTAAGCTCTCGACTTCTCACTGCGAGACTGGTTTTGTCACTCAGCACACTCTGTGTCTCCCAAAAGCCACTGAGTTTCATGCTAGAGTCTCTCTTGGTTGCTCTGCACAGTGGCTTCCCGGTGCATCTCTTCTGCACCTCCCGAGGGGAACAGGAGTCAGGGGCCCTGGACCTGTTTGGGGCTGTGCTGCTGACAGCCCTCAGTTTTGGTCCTAATCAATAGGCAGTCCAACAGGACTAAAGCTTCCTTCTTTCCTGATGGCATCTAAGTGTGAGAAACAATGGGTTGAATTTGAGAGACTTTAAGAGTTAAACGATGGAGTCTTGTGTCTGTTTTCTGATCCTTGAGGCATTGGTCCTGGGCGGGGGGTTGGGGGGGGGTGGCGTAGAGCATAGGAGAAATTTTTGGAAACACTGCTTTATTAGCTTCACATCACCAGACACCTCTTTTGCACATCAGTCTTCTCCCTCTCAAGGATGTGCTTCTCCATCCTTGCGGAGCTTGAAAGTGATCGAAGGTGAAAGCATTGCGTAGTGAAATTGGCTGTGCCCCACCTGGTCCAGAAAGAGGCCTGCCTTTGCGTTGACTTCTTATGCATAGATTTTCAATTCTGGGCCATCTATAACTTTTGAGTCCATGGCCATCCATGAAAACGTTCTTACTGGAACTGTCAGTTGCCCACAAGTAGCTTTTCAGACATTGTACACAGACGGCACCCAGTGTTCTGTTAGGACCTGGTGCTCTTGTGCCTGCTGCCTCTGTGTTGAGTCTGCAGCAGCTCAGATTCTTCTGCCCCTGTTTTATTTGTTTATGTTTATGTATTTATTCTGTTTTATTGGAGCCAGATTCCAATTCTGGCTGTACTAATTATTAGCTACTCGATTAAGTCAGTTAATGCTTCTGAGCTGCAGTTTCCTCTAAGCAGGAATAATAATTGCATCTCTGTAGGGTGGATGTGAGAGTTGGATGATTCTGTGACTCACGGAGCAGGGCAGGCATTCGCTAGTCAACAGCCAGTCCTAGAGTCGCTGATCAAGTAGCACCGTCCTGGGGAGCAGTTCCCAGGGCTCTGGAGGTTCACGGAGAAGGTGGCAGCCATTTCCTGTGAAGAGTCGAGCCCTGGTGATGTAAGGGTTCAGCTTTAAGTCACATCCTCCTTGCTTTTTTGTTTAATTATAATCACTGGATCCGTGTTAAGAGGGAGACTGGCAGGTCAAGTGCATGGCGTGTGGAACTGCAGCGCAGAAGGGCCAGAAGAGGGACAAGAAGGTCAACAAGATGTACAAAAGGGAAGGCAACCAGAAGTACAGGCAGGGAGTGTGGGATCCGCCCCACCAGGCCTGGACCGTCCACTGCGCTTCTGCCCCTGCCGGGAAGTTTCTGCAGGGCAGAGCCTCCGTCATATCTGTGTTTTGAGGAAGTTAAACCCCTCCCAGAGTTGAAGTCACTTTGGACACACCTTTTGCATCCACAGTTCCTGTAGTAAAATCTTGAGATGTTCTGTGCGAGTAGGAGGGGCTCCCGTGGATGGGGGCCCTGGATCTGAGAAAAGTCAGTGCCCAAATCCCCAAAGGGTGTGCCCATGCCCTCCAGCGCCGCTCGTGCTGCCCTGGGTAGCCGTCTGCCAGGCAGCCTGTGCCTTGAGGCACCAGGCTTCAGTCCCAGCCTCTAAGGGGCAAGGCGGGTTACTCCCGTGGGGAGTCGCTTGCTGTCTGGATTCCAATCTGGCCTCTTGCACTTCTTCACGAACTTAATTTTGACAAGTTACCTAACCTCTTCTGCCCCGGTGCCTCATCATAACAAGAAGGCTTCCCTCATGAAATTAAATGAATTAACTGCAGTGAACCTGATGCTTGGCGCACAGTCAGCCACCAGCATGTGCTTGCCCCTGCTGTTTTCAGCCTCCTCTGCACTTGGTGTCTGGCCCTCCTGGTGACACAGGGCCAGCATGTTGAGTCAGACGTGAAGCGCTCTGGACGCCGGTGCGAGCTGGCGCTGCAGGGGGGCCACCTAAAGAAAGCGGGGGGCATCGTTCCCACCACCATCCTTGTTTACCAGCTGGATTCCTCCTTCCCTTTAGGACCAGGCTCCTGGCCACCTGACCCCCCTCTCTTCCATGCCCCCAAGCACAGTTCAGTGCTGACATTTCTTGGCACAGAAATACCCATGTGAACGGAGAAGACTGCTTCTGTGTGTGTTTCTTCTTCGGTTAGAAGATCTGTATCTCTTGATGTCACAGGTTTCATTTCCTCTGCTTTGTGGAAGCCAGTCAGTGCCCGCTTCTGCAGGAGGGAAGCCGGGACCCTTGGGAGGAACCCCGTGGCCCGGGCTCGGGACCTGCAGCTCCCTGTCGGGTGCAGGCCTTTCCCTCCCACACTAAGAAGTGCGGAGGGCAGGCGCTGGAGCCCTGGAGCCCAGACTCCGCTTTCTTTTATTAATAGCCATTCAGGTTAAGCTGTAGGCTCGTCATACTTTAGGAAAACACCTTACCTTTTTGCTTCTAAGGAAACAGGGCTCCTGGGATTCTCTTATTTATGTTGATGACTTTTATTCACCTCAGACACTGCCCATCCTTAGAGAAAGCTCCCCTCCCCCCAGCCTTCTTCCCAGGATGTGTGGGTGACCTGCCCACCCTCCACCCCAACACTTGCACTCTGCCCCCACTCTGTTCTTATGTTCCGTGTGCATCTTGAGTCTGTCTTCATCTGCTGGACCGGGAGCTCCTGGGGGGCAGAGGCTGTGCCGTGTGTGCTATTCCCAGAACATGGTGGTCACTGAATAGATGAAAATCTCTTCTCTTGAGTTGGAGAAGCTCAGATTGGAGTCTAATGGAGTGGGAGAGGCAGGGAAAGTGCTGATACATTGATCATCTGTGTCATGGCTCAGAATGGGAGCCCGGAAAGACCAGCCCTTAGGAATCCCCCACGGAGGCACCTTTTTAAAGAGAACTGTTCTCAAAGTTCCGCATCGAGGAACACATGTCCCATCATTCCCATTTGATTTAGTGATTTATGCAAAAGTGACATTTATTTAAGACACCATTTTATTTATGAAGGGCTTCAAGTCACCATTAGGGGCGAACTTCCTCAAAATTCTGTGCTTAGAAATAGACGAAATAGTAGGTGTTCCTTTTTTTTTTTTTAAATTGAATTATAGTTGATTCACTATGCTGTACACCAGAACCTAACACAACATTATGAATCATTAATAGTGGGTTTTCTTCAGCAGGATTTCTGGCTAGCCTGTTTACTGTTTGGGCTTACTCTGTTAGCTGATGGGATAGACTGCCCCCAGACGCTGGGCAGATGAGGTGAGAGTTTTGAGTCCTCTGCTTAACCATTTGACCTTGGCCTGCCTTCTCTGACGTGGGTTGGAGATAATGAACTTAAAAGTATCCAGTGCACAGCCTGGCACCCTACAGGGACTTAGAAAGAATAGCTGTCATGACTGCCCTCGGGCGGCATCTGAGGCTTTGAGCCTCATACCCCAACAATCTAGAAATTCGTGTATTTGCTTAACAAATGTTTGTGGAGGACCCAGTATGTGCCTGGCACTATTCTAGGTGCTGGAGGTACTCCACTGGCATATGAAACAGAAACCCTGCTCTCATGGGACTTACATTTTAGTGAAACTGTATCTCGGGTCCACCATACCAGACCCTGTTCTAACTACAACATTTAAATTAACTGCTTTAATCCTAAGCAGTCACTACATTTAAATAGAGAAATTTAAACCCAATAAGTGAGGGACTGCTACTGTTATCACCATTTTACAGATGAAGAAACTGAGGCTCAGGGTCTTACAGTGAATCAGCAGCAGACCTGCGGGTGGTACCCAGGAGACCTGGCTCCCGAGCTTAGATCTTCAAATGCTACGTTAGCTCCAGGAAGTTGCCACCAAGTAAAAGCCCACCCTTGGGCTCAACCTGTAGAAAGAACTTTCTGGTGCAGTTAGGCAACCACGAGGACCTGGCCGACTGGGGTCTGGGTGAAGCCCGGTGGTCAGATTTCTCTGAGCAGTCATGGCGGACGTAGACTGGGCTACCAGGTACCCAACCCGAAGGGCAATCCTGCTATATCCTGTTGTTCCATTTTATGGAGTGAGCTTTGTTTCCTCTGCAGAACTATAAGCCGAGATCCTTTTAACTTTCTGTCCCTGATGCCTCCCACAGGACCCAGCATTGTAAGCGCTCAGTGTATGTACGACAGTTGACTCAGTGAGTGATGAATAGACCCATATGTCCTGAAGGCATAAATGTTGTAAGAAAAATCCCCTAAATATATTGATAGCAGAAGTCAGTGGTTGGAAACACACTTTAATGTCTCTTACCCAGCCGTCTTTGGAATTTCTCTAAACCATGAACTAGAATCCAGCCTATTTGAAATTTCTTTGGGTTCTAGACATTGCGGTTCTTAAGCACAGTTGTACCTAGATGCCCTGAGTGCTTGGCAGCAAGTTGGAGCTGCGGGCGTCTTAGCCCTGGGAATCACACCATCTCACAAACATTTGTTAAGCACCGGGGGTGCAAGAATCAATACCAGAGAGCCCTCGCCTAATGGAAGACGCAGTGCAATGGTTATTGCTAACACCGTGTCACAGAGGAAGGGTGTGCGTTAGAGAGCTGTCTGGAAGCAGGAAGAGGGTATCCCCACGATGGAGTGGGGTGTAGAGAATGCCTGCATCAGGCAGGAGATGGGCTTCTTCACAGGGCTGTTCCGAGTGACGTGGGAGGGAAGGGGAGGGGGTCCAGAAAGTGCGAGCAGTGTGTGGGGAGGGCGGGCACTGTGCGGGGACAGAGACGGGGCCGAGGAGGGGAGCAGAGGTCTAGGGCCTTGGCTTCCTGCCTGAGACCTTGACCTTGACCTGAAGTTCAGGACGATCCAGTGAAGGCTTTGTTCTAGACGGTGCAGGGACAGGGTCAGGCTGGGATTCTGGAAGTGTGTGTGAAGGATGGACTGGGGATGGATATCGGCTTCTGAATGCTGGGGCTGAGCCAGGACCCCGGCAGTGGGACTGAGGCGGGGAGGGGTAAGGGGGGATTTAAACCCAATTCTTTTATGTTAACAGATACAGAAATCCAGAAGGGAAGTTCCTTCCCCAAAGTGCAAAAACATATTATTGACACGGCCAAGATCAGAACCCAGCTCTGACCTCCTGAACTGGTTCAGTATGTGCCGAGGCCACCTGGGCGAGCCCCTGTTCAGAGCTCTGCCAAGTGGGGCACCCCTGTCTGGCCCAGTGTGTGGAACAACTGCTTACAGAGCTCCTGGGGGTGGCGAGGTTGGAGGGATGGCCCGGCTCCTACCCCGCCCATGGGGCATGGGTAGAAATGTTCTGGGCATCAAGTCAGTCTATGCAGCAAGGTGCGGGCAGCCCCTCAGGGTGCGCCTGGCTCTCCCTGGAAGGTTCAGGGCTGAGTGGGCCCTCGGGGCAGCGCCGTCCAGTGTGGAGCGGAGGTGATTGTTTGCAGAAGCTTTTCTGAGAGGCTGAATGGATGGATTTGGGGTCTGGGGATCATCGGGGATCCAGGTCTAAATGCAGGGGAGCTAGAGGTGGATGGAGTATTGATAAGGAGTCTGGAGCTTCATTGCCTCCCTTAGTTTCCCGGGTCTGTTTATGGAGATGGGAGGCAGGCTGCATGTGTGGGAGGTCCTCCCAAGTGGGCAGAAGGCCTCGTAGGTGGAACGACTTCCCCGTTCCGACCGTGGCCCTGGTGAGGGGGGCACGGACGTGCACCTGCCCTCACGGCCAGGCAACCGGTGCTGGGAAACACCAGGGTGCTGGAGTCGGCTTGCGTCTCTCATCCCAGCTGTGCTGCTTCCAAGCCAGCAACTTCAAGCTGCGTTTTCTCATGCATCAAACCTGTGCAGGAACCCCAGCCTCCCAGATTGTGGGTGGTGTAAGGCAGTGAGAGGACACACCGCCCTGTAGAACTAACCAGCCCTCCCCTGTGTCCCCCCACCAGCCCTGAAGTGGTTCCCTCACTGCTTTACCTGCTGCTCTCTAGTCAATTTGTGAGCAGCGTGACCTCTGTGTTGGGTCTGTTCCCTGAATCTACAGGACCTGGCGCATCGTGGCTCTCCGAGGTGACTGTTGGAAAATCTATGCAGACAGGAAACAGAATTAAAGGTGTGAGGATTTATTGGGCAGTTAGCAGCCGGTGGAGTCCCAGTGGTGGCTGCCCGGTCAGCATGATGCAGCCCCTGATGCTGGGATGGTCCTTCCTCGGGCCCTCCCCAGCAGTAGCCCAGCTGGGACACTTGCTGGACAAGCGGACTGGCAGCCAAGGTAGCTTTGCTGTAGCGGACAAAGCAAGGCCAGACCTGGCTGCAGCTGCCCTTTCTCGCTAGACCCCTTGCCTGCTTGGGTCCACCCCGTGGGATAGTCTTCAGAGACTTCAAATTCCACTGACCTCAGGCCACCCGACTTCCCGTCCAGACCAAGCCCACTTCTTCTGGCTGAACTCCCAGCCTGGCCCCTCCCTGGCCCACCCTGTCCTGATCTCTTCCTGCTGAGAGACCAGGGTGGGGTTTGAGATTTAAAAGCAAAACATGATTTGCTTGTGTATGCAATGTCTTCCATTTTGGACAGAGCACCGAATGTGGAGGTGGAAAGCCTGGGTTTACATCCCAGCTCTGCCACTCACTGGCCAGGTGGCCTTGGACTCATTACATCTGCTTTCTGCACCTCAGTTTCTCCACCTAGTAAATGGGCAGGACCACCCACCAGCATCTACCTCATGAACTATAGCAATTAGATCATGTTTGTGTTGGTTTTATATGTGATCTGGCGCTGAATAAACCTGGGACCATATTTGTCTCCATAAACCCAAGATCTTCCTTTAACAGTTCCTCTGTCTTTGACACCAAGTGAATCAGTGATGTGATGCAGGATGCATTTGGGGATGACACATCAGAATCCTCCTGATGTGGGTCAGAGCTCGGTTTTTTCAGTTACTCTGTGTATGACCTAAAATGTGTATTCTCTGTGCCTCAGTTTCCTTATTTTTTAAGAAGGTTGCACATATCAGAACATTTTCCTTTCCGTTTTGTTATGAGAAACAGTGACGTAGAATGAAAAAAATCCCAGCATTTCGTAGATGTTTCATTTATGGCCGTTGTTCCTATAATTACCACATTAACGTCAGGACGTTACATGGGAAGTGTCGCAGTCCCTAAAGCGTAAGAGTTAAAGAAAACGTAAGACAGGGAAATTTGAAGCTAGAAGAGCCCTTTCAGGCCATTGGTTCCCATTTTACAGAAGGGAAACTGAGGCTAAAAGAGCCTGTGGTCACACCACTCGGTTCACTCAGCGGCCCATAGGGAGCCACTCAAGCCTCTGCCGAGAGTGAGCAGGACCTGGGGTCCCGGCTCTCAAGGCGGTGTGGCTGCTCTGTCGGGGCGGGGAGTGGAAGGGCATCCTGCTGGTTCTGGCCTCCTCATTGGGCTCGGATCCGATGGCAGGAGGCCTGGCACTGGGCTCAGCCTGCACCTGGGCACAGGCTGCCCCTGTGTCAGCCTTGTTCATTCAGAGGCTGAAAGCAAAGCAGGCCGCTCCCTGCCTGTGCCAGGGACAGGTTACAGAACACACGCCGGGGTGCAGCTTGCCGGCCAAATCAACCCTGCCCAGGCCTCGTGGCTCTGAGCTCTCTCCTCCAAGAAGCGGCAGGAGATCACCACTGTCATTCACAGCTTTTTGCTGACGCAAACCTCTACCATCCTCCCTTGTCACGTTCAGGAATCTCTCTCCTTCATGTGCTGTCTCTAGTCCTACCACCTCCAGGAAGCCCATCTTGACTACCTTAGTCCAGACCGAATAAAGTGAGCAGGAGTGAGCCGGTGCTCATTTGGAGGAAGAACATTCTAGGCAGGGGCCGGAAACAGAACAAAACAAAAACAAGTGCAAATGACCCAGGAAGGAACCGGGCCCAGAATCCACGTCCATTTCAGTCTGCCTGAGGCTTGTCCATCTGTCTCCCTGTGCAGGCTTCGGGGTTGAATGTGAGAGCCTTATCTTAATAGTCAGATCAATTGGAGTTTCCTCCGTTTTTGCAGGTTTACTATGCCAGGCTCTCTGTGCTAGCGTTGTTTCACGTAATCTTCACAGAAAGCAAGCGGAAGGGCGTGACTTGGGTCTGTGCGTAGTTTAAATGCCCGAGTGATCAGCGGGACATTTGAATTACTATGGCTGCCGATGCTTCTGTCGATTTTTATGAAAACCGATTCCCCTGCCTGGAAATTCCTGATCCCGGCACTGTTCAGGGGACATCAGAAGCTGAAAGCCGGTTCCTTCATTTCCTCCCCTTCTGACACAAGCCGGTGCTCCGCCAGGCACTCCCCACACACAGTCCTGGGAAGGGAGGGCCAGGCCCCACCCCCAGGGGAGAAGCGGAGCCCCAGAGACCTTCCCAGGGCCCCGCGGTTGTGGAGCACGTCCGGCCCCCGACGTGTGTGCACCCCGGAAGGTCCTCGTTTAAAGACGTAATCCAGACCTCGTGCCTCCAGCCTGGCCTGGGAGTGATGTAAACAAGTTCAGGATGTTCCCAGAGGGAGGCGAGGTCAGAAGATGCCTGGAGCGCGGCATTTCCTCCCCATCCTTTTCTAGGCTTCTCTCCCCCTGCCCCCATCGCCTGCTTGGGAGGTGTGGGCGCCTGAGCACAAGGGCAGGCTGCTGCCCCAGGGGCCAGCTCCCTGGCGCTCCAGCTCAGCTCACAGCCCGGAGACAGGTGCGGCCTCGGCCTTCCATTAGCCTTTCCGTGTACCTGAGCTGCCTACCCTCTCTGAGCGTTAGGCTCAGTGTCTACGTCCAGGAATAACCACTCTTGCCTTGGAAGTTGAATTTAAAATTTTAAAGAGGAAATGTATGTGGACGCTTGGTGGGTGCTTTAGTCCGTAGGTGGTGTTGGATGCTTGGTGCTTGGTGATTGTCAAACTGAAATTTGAACCCAGGCCTCTGACGTCAAGACCCCGAGCCTCTGACGTCAAGACCCCGAGCTGGACTGGTCCCTGCGTGACGGCTCTGCCGCAGCAGACACTGGACCCGGAGGGACCAGCAGACCCAGCCCCTGCCCCGGGAGCTCAGCTTCTGACAGGAGGAGGATGTAGCGGCAGGTGGGTCAGCTTAGGGGCAGCCCAGGTCAGCAGCACGTGGACGGCTTTATTTTTAATTCTCATTCGCAGATTCATTAGGTATTTACCGAGCCGCTGAGTCCTTGTCTTGACTTGAAGGAGAAGAGAGGTGAACTCAGGTGAAGGGGGTTCATTGACGAGATAAGGACCTTGTCCGTTTTCTAAAGCCCTTGCCTACGATCTGGAGAAGGGCTCCGGAAGAGGGATGGGATGACAGTGGGGTCCCTGCTGCGTGTGGGTGGGAGGGAGTGATGGCAACTGGGTGAAGGAGAAAGTCAGAATCCAGGATTATGACCCGGAAGGGGACAGGAATGAAAAAGGGACTTTAGACTTGACTTACCACGAAGAGCTAGAGGCGGTGAAGTCTGTTCCCAGAAAGGACTGAGCCAGGAGCGAAGTCCCTGTAATCACATCTCCCTCCCGCCCCCACCCCGACAGGTACCTGAGGTTTGGCCGTTTACAAAGCCTGCCCTCCCAGGAGCCTTCACCTGCCCTCCACTTAATCGCGGCCAGGTACCCAGAGCGGGGCCGGATTTCTTTAAAGGCGAGCACACAGACGCTCCGAGGGGTCAGCAGTGTGCCTGGCCCTTTCGCTCTTGGATTGCGCGTCCGCCCTACGCCGGGTCCTGGTCTGGGTGCCGGAGGTGCGGCAGGACACGCAGGCGGTGTTCTTGACACCCAAAGTGATCTCGGGCACCTGCCCACGAGCCCCTGGAGGTGGGAATGAGGCGATGACCCTGCAATGACCACCAGCATAAGATATAGTAGATTTAAACGCACAAGTGTGTAAATGCAAACGCATAGTGTCCAGCGGTGAGGAGGGTGGTGCGGGATTCTGGGGTGGGCGAGGGTGCTACTTTATGTAGGAGGGTCGGACTACGTCCCTTTAATCAAGGGCATCTGGGCAGAGACCTGAAAAGAGTGAGCGAACGCTAGCTGCGGGGACTGCGAGCTGCACGTGTCTGGGAGGACATTCCCAGCGGGGGGACCTGAGCAGAGGCCCCAGGAAGGACCTGACTGGTTAGCGTCTGTGAGGAGCAGTGCGGAGGCTGGACCGGGGCGGGGCAGGAGAGGGCGGCGCCGCTGAAGATGCGGTCATCCTGCAGCTCGGCAAGACAGTCGCCCCCAATTGGATGAGCTGAGACATTACCGGGGGCAGGGGGATTGGCAGAGAAACCCAGCCCTGAACCTGAATCGTCTGATTCCAAGTCTCATGCTTCTTTCCCTGGACCATTGCCCCTTGTCCCACAGATGCAATGGCTTATTATTATTACTATTATTTAATTATTATTATTATTATTATCCCCATTGCTGTAATTATTCCCATAGCTGTTCTGCTGCCAAGACTTGAACTTTGGAGCCGAGGAGTCTGGCTGCTCCGGAGTGTGCTGCTGGTGAGGGCAGGGCGAGGGGAGCTGTGGAGAGAACCCACGTGTGCCTGTGGTGTGCGCCCCCTCCCCTCCCCACCTTGGGTCAGCTCCGCCTGCCACCTGAGATTAGGAAAAGCAGGAGGAGGAAGAGATTTGTGTTTAATCCGCTCAATTCCAGATTAGCACATCTAGACCTTCCTATTTTTATAGATCATTACTCTGGGGGAGGAGAAGGGCGTGTACACTCTAGATTATAACAGAATGTGGGGGAGCAAGTAAAAAAGATACGTTGCTGTATACTGCAGAATCCCAGAATGTTAAAACTGGCAGAGACTTTAAGGCGATCTTGTCCAGATGGATGCACAGCTGTGTGCGTGTACTTAATGCTGCCAAACTGTACACTTACAAATGGTTAAAAAGGTACATTATATCTTATGTATACTGTACCACAATGAGAAATATTGAAAAAAAAAAGACAACCTTGTTCAACTTGTTCCACTTGAAGGCTGAGAACAGAGAGGTTAAGTGACTCACCCAGAGCCACACAGCAAGTAAGAGATGGAATCTGCTCTCCTAGCTCTTAGCCCTGCACCTTTTCCAGTGATCACAATGATTTCTTGCGCATTGATGGAAATTGGGAGAGGGAAGTAGTCACCCTGGGTCTTTGAAACTCCTGTAATCCAAATACGGGATCTTAGAATCAGCCCAGGTTTCATCAGACCTGTTGCTCTAGAGAGCTCCCAGCAACACTCCTTTGATTAACTTGAACCTCACCTCCCTTCTGTGGCTCTCTGAGTAGCCGTGGTGACCGCCCTGAAGGCTAAGACCTGCAGTTGGAGAAAAAGAAACAGCAGTGGACGGAGCTGAGTCACAAGCTCTGATTTAGGACTAAAGCCTCATCGTGGTCTCTGAGCACTTTTCTGTTCTCTGCTCGCCTGAGCTTCTTCACGCCTCAGAGCAACAGGGTAGATGCTTTGATGTGCACTTTTGAGAGGAAGGAACCAACTGATAGGAATGACACTGACCTTGCAGGACCTGGGAGGCACTATCTGTGCGGTCCTAGCCCCCCAACTTCAGCCCCTCCTCCCTGTCCCCTGTCACCTTCACGCCACAGTGTGCTGGAATGGGATTACCTTAGTTACAGCCTGAGAACTAGGGAACTTTTCAGTGGCGGTGTTCTGGCCTGGAGACGGGGAGGAGGATGTCAGTTTTAAGCACTGAGATGTAGTAATGCCTAATTTCCTACTCAAAAAAGGCAGGGCAGGGACACAAGAATTTTCAGGAGGCCCCCGGGCTAAGGAGGGAACGCCAGGCTAGGAGCTTGGGGCGCTGAGCACTTACTTGTCTTACAGTCAGTGATTCTATCAAGCCCTTCTGTGCAAAGATGAGTGCTAGGTTCCAGGGACTGAGTGTAATGCAGGATTTCTCCACCTCTGTTCTTCCCCATCATACCCAGAAGAGTCCTTCATCCCTGTGGACCAGCTCAGTGGTCCTTAAATGGTGGGGGGAAGATTCACCCACACACCTGTGCGCCCACGTGAGACATCACATATGTGCTGACACAGGTGGAAGATACGGGTAACCAAAGTCACAGAAGTACCAGGTCAAGGACCACATCCTGGGAGTTTGATGGGCAGGATGGGAGGCAAATGCAACAGGAAATCTCGGAAAGAGGATGGGATTGGAAAGAAGATAAGGATGCTGAACTTGGAAGGACTAGGTGATGGGATACACGCCAATCCAACATTCCCTGGCTCTGCCTGAGTCCTCAGAGAGGCAGTTTGGTGTAGTGGAAGGAGCAACAGGGTTGACTCAGGAAGATGTGGGGTCAGGTTTTCCCTCTTTCCCAACTAGAAGTTACTCAGACTCTCTGAGCCTCCATGTCCTCATCTGTAAAATGGGATAGTGAAATCCTCCCAGTCTAACAGAAGGACGGTGGTGAAGCGAGAATACAGCTGAGCAAAGGGTCCTTCCTCCTGTGTTGTGCTGTGTTAGCTACAAGATTGCCAGAAGTTGTGGGCAGGCTTCCATGAGCTTCCCAGCTGGTTGGATCTGAGTTCAAAATCTTGTGGCTCCCTGTCATTACCTAGCTGTGACTTTGAGCATATTATTTAATCTCTATTCACTAAGACGGGCTAAGAATAATGCTATCTGTGGTCTGCTTCCTTGCTGAAGTTTTGGGTCTCCCAGTAGATGGTAAGTTTCATGCAGAGCCTTTGCAGGTCTTGTTCAGTCCTGGGTCCCAGCCCTGGAATAGGGTCTGGCACCTAGAAAGCAATGTGCGGCTGGTCCAGTGAAAGAGTGAAGAGTCATTGGAAACAGCAGAGCGGGAGCTGTGATGTAACCATGGGATTCCTGGGTCTCGGTGCACCCCCGGGAGCTCATGTTTGCCTCCCTTTCTTGCAGGACCCGGGTCAAGCTGGAGAGCCTGGAGGACGCCTACATCCTGCGGGGAGATGACGACTCGCTCTCCGACAAGCACGGCTGCCCGGCGTACGTCAGCCCGGAGATCCTGAACACCAGCGGCAGCTACTCCGGCAAAGCGGCCGACGTGTGGAGCCTGGGAGTGATGCTGTACACCATGTTGGTCGGGCGGTACCCTTTCCATGACATTGAGCCCAGTTCCCTCTTCAGCAAGATCCGGCGCGGCCAGTTCAACATTCCAGAGACTCTGTCGCCCAAGGCCAAGTGCCTCATCCGAAGCATCCTGCGGCGAGAGCCCTCCGAGCGGCTGACCTCGCAGGAGATTCTGGACCATCCTTGGTTTTCTACAGATTTTAGCGTCTCGAATTCAGGATATGGTGCTAAGGAAGCGTCTGATCAGCTGGTGCCGGATGTCAACATGGAGGAGAACTTGGACCCTTTCTTTAACTGAGCTCACGCCGCGCAGAGACTGAGCAGGTACCAGGACCGAGAGAGGAGAGCGGAGAGGCGTTCTTCCAGGGAACACAGATCGGTCGCCCGGCTTGGCAGCCAGAAAGACCCTGACACTCACAAGCTTCTTGGTTCAAAGAAGGAAAATGGTCCAGGAGCTGACTGAACATGTAGCAGGGGGTGGGGGCGCGAGGGACGTGGGATGGGGGCGGGCTCTGGGGTCCTGCTGGGTGGGCAGGTGCCCCCGGATCTCCTCTTGCCTGGCATAGTGACCGGAGACCACCCCTGTCGGTTGGGCTGCTTCCGCCTACCCCACTTTTCATTTTGTTCCAAAATAGTTGCAGATCCTGATAGAATCAAAACTCTCTGCCTCAAACATACATCTTGGCATCGCACTGTTAGCATCTAACTTCTTGTCATGAATTCAGGGAAGGTACAATTGGCCAAGGGTTTTTGTTTTTGTTTTTGTTTTTTTGTTTTCCTTTTGAAACAAGCCAGCCACCTATCTATCGGATAATTCATGGGGTTCATTTAAAAAAAAAAAATTCGGTGCACACAGACTGACATGAAACCTGGGTGCTAAACTAAAAGAAAATAAAAGTCCAGTTTGTGTCTCTTAATTGCGCTCTTCAACTCATTTCTTCTAAAGAAACTATTTAAGATCCTGGTCAGGAAATGACATGTTAATGCTTTGTTCCCTGAAGGTGGAAAAAAAAAATCTGTCCTTTAACCCACTATTCTGTTTTGTGTCAGTTGGTTTCTGGCAGGAAGCTATTAGAAGTCAAACTTCCAGATGCATTACTGCTGTCATAGTTTAAAGACAGAGGGAAAAAAAGGAAGAAGAAAGGAAACGGGAAATTCAGCTTACACTTTTTCAGTGGTTGTTTGAACGATGGGGGCTGCGTTACAGGCACTCCTCTTGGCTGAGGAGAGTGATGGTGTGAGAAACCGGAAGCTCTTTGCAGTCTGAAGCTGGTACTGATCGCAACTAAACATTTCGTCTTGGTTCTGTTGGAAACTAGTGAAACGAAGCAGGTTGTCCCGCGTGTATAAAATACAGGGCAGCTATTTAGTTTTCTGTACGGAGTATGATTCTTTTTGGCTTGGAAGGCCCTCTGGTTTGGACAGAAACCCTCAGCAGAGACGAATGAAAAAGAAAATTAAGCTGAAAGCGAGGATGATATAAATAAAAACAGCTCTCTATCCCAATACGCACCTTTGTATTTTCAAGAACTCTTCTATTTATTAAGGAAAATGTCACATTGTGATGTATTAAGCCAGTACTTCAATTACGGGTTGACTTGGGATAATATGTTACATGCTGTAGTTAACATTTATATATATATATATTTTTTTTCCTTGTTTGAGTATTCCTGTCCCTGAAATAACCTTTTATTTGGCTTTTCTAGCTAGCTTTATTTGATTTCGAGTGGCAAATGTTGGGTTGGTTTTTTTTCTTTATTATTATTATTATTATGGCTTTTCTATCGCTGTATGATACAGAACTCTTCTCCATCAATGTTTGTGTTTCCAGTACCTCAGTTGTTAGGTTTTTACTGCCTGTATGCGTTTTGTGAAACGGTCATGTTTCTGGGTAGGTGACACGTGGACTCTAGTATGTAAATGTTACTTGAATCTGTGCTTCATTATAGTACGTGGCATGTCTGTGCAGACCTTGGATGCTTTATGCCTATTTAGCAGGAGCCCCGCCTCGCGTTCCCAGGAGGGCGGCTTAACCGTTCGTTCACCGTCAGGAGACAAGGAGGCCATGGATTGGCTCTCGATTCTATTTTGATGATGGAAGATGAAAAGGAGAGAGGATTTTTTTTTTTTTTTTTTACATGCTGAAGATGGTGCTGAGTCAAGAAGGACCTGTTTTTCTTCCCTCTCCCTTATTTTTTAAGTGCCCTGTAGGAGGAAGGATTGGTGACATGCATGGTGGGAATCTGTGGCCTCTGGTGCTTTGTCCTGTATTTGGTTTAATGTTTTTGTCCTAATCTCTTCAATCAATAAAATTGTGCAAATTTAACTAAACGTCTGGGGTCTGACAATCGATGATTTTCTCTCTGCCGTCTGAGGTTGGAGGTCACCTCACACTGGCCGGGAACTCAGACGTTCTCTGAGGTCTTCACTATGACTCTATACAAAGCAAAACCGCCTTCCACCGTGTTTGGGCACATGCTGGCCAGTTAAGATGTAATAGCTCACTGAATGGATCGTCACCACCACCTTCGAACTGTGAATTATATTCGTATTACAGATTAGGAAATCAGCCTAGAAAGTTGCATAACGTGTTCGATGTGAAACCACCCTTAAGTGATAGAGTCAGGAGTGGACCCCAAGTCTGTACTCTTTCTATCATCATGAGAGCCCAGAGGTTCTCAGGGCTAATGTAATAATAGCTCTAGGGGAGCAAGGCTTGCCTAGGACTCAAGTAATCAAGGAGTCCATGCGATTCCCCAGGAAAAGCATTATCTGCTGCAAACCTGACTGGGAACCACCAAGGTGGAGTCCACCCAACTCCCAGAAATGAATGCCCGCTGGCAGCCCTTCTTCCAGTCAGGGATCCACGAAGTATCAGGCCAAGGTGGGCTCTATGGGCAAACCCATCCATCGTGCACCTCATTTAATAGACATACCTACAGCCAGAGAGGGTCAATTCAGTCCTGAAATGTTTAGTACGTGCCTCCTCTGTCATTGCAATGCAGCTTGGGGAAATAGACACGGGAACTGACAAAGACGGGGCAGAATCGAGTGGTGGGGTAAACACACGTTCTTGGAATCCCGCGGAATGGGCACTCCACTGACTGGCTCTGTCGGGTGTTGTCCTGGAAGAGGTAGTGGCTGAATCAGTCTGGGAAGAAATGGCTTTGGGTAATGAGGGCACCGTGTGTGAAAAGGATCTAGAGACTTGCCCAACAGGTGGACATCCTCGGTGCCAGGCTGTGGACAGAGCTCATCAGAGTCCTTGCAAAGATGGGGTTTGTGGCAGCTGGGAGGCCGTGGCTGAAGCAGAGGTTTTCCAGTCGACTGGCCTCGTCTTCTGAATTCACAAAGTGTTTCTCATCCAGTAACGTCACCTCTGCATCTCCAGCAGCACCCGACCCAGCCCCTGGTGCGTGGCGGGTGTTCGGTAAACAACTGTTCATTGATGTAGACTTTATGCCGGGGACTCCATGTGCTGCTAAGTTTCCTTCCAACCCCAGGGTTCTGAGAGGTGCACCACTAGGAAACAGGCTTTCTGAGGACTGAAGCCCACAGTGGTGGCTTTTGCTAGGACACAGACAGGCCGATCCAGTCTCTTTGCTCGTTCACTGCCTGTGATTAAGCAGAAAGGGGCCGGCTGCCGAATGAACGCCTGTTTGAGTTGTGTTCTGTCAAACCATCACATGCGTGGTTGCTGTGGTGGGGGAACTTGCTGGCACGCTTACTTCTAGTCTCTACAGTGAGCGTCCTACCTTGGCAGGACCTGACATCAGCAAGCTCTCTTTTTCTTAATGTCTCGAGGCTTAGCCAGCAGAAATCTTTTATTCTATGATCCCTCTGGGGATACGTACTTCACCCTCCTGCCACTTCATCCAGGCCTGGGGCAGGGCCAGGGGCCAGGGCCACTGGGAGTGAGGGCAGGGGCTGGGCAGGGGCTGGGCCAGGAGCAGACCCAGGCTCCAAATCCTCACCCTCCTATTAGCTGTGACCGGGCAAATCTCTTCACTTTTATAAGGACCAAGGGTGTTGTGAGGATTAACTGAGACGAGGCAGGGCATGTCAGGGGCTGAGTGCTGAAGCAGGCTGACCAGTGACTGTCAGTATTATCCGCCAAAGGCATCAGAGGGTGGAGCTCCTATGACAAAGGGATGGCACCGAAGTTGAGAATTTATCAAGCGCCATCAAGGAGAGGTGACAGGGACCCACTGAGAGCCCTCCCTGGCCACAATCAAAGCAGCTCCACTTTCCCAGTTTTGCAGTGTAGTTTTAAAGCTGACTTACAGGGCTGAAGCGAAAGCTTCTGCTGCCAAATGTGATTGAAAGTTATTGATCAAGTCTACCTCTTGATTCAGAGGTGACGAAGCAACCTTGATAAAGCAGCCAAGGTCCAGAGAGGTCAAGGGCACTACAGAGCCCACCCAGAGAGGAGATGCTAGGCTGTGAACTGGAGAACCAAGCTGTGCCAGGGCTCTGTGAGTGCGTCGTCCCAGACAGACGTCAGGGGATTTGTTCCTCCCCCCACTTCCCTCACTGTCATCCTCGGTCCTTCCCACTGTGGCCTCCTTCCCTGACCCAGTCCATTCTGGTCTGTGACTAGCCCAGTGGCCGATACTTTAATGGGTGTTAGAGGATCATCTGAAATAATTACGAATTATGTATCAACATATCAAATGTCGAATCCGAAGTGCTCTTACGCATCACCTGCGCCTTCAGATGCTCCACTGATACAAGTCAGATGACTGTTCAGCGTTGCAACAACAGACAAAGTCCAGGTAACGCAACTTGGGAGGCAGAAACCCTTGCTGAGCCCATGAGTGATCCCTGCTGGTTCTGTGTCATTTTTGTGCACTTGAGTCCCTGGGTATATACGTGTTCTAACTGCAGGAAACCAAACTTTGAAACAAATAAGAGATGAAGGGAAGGAGGAGGTAGGAACCAACATGTCCTGTTCAAATTATCCATAAGCTGGTCAAGGTAGGCAGCAAGTTTTACAAAGGAGTCAAGTGAGCCTCCAAGAGATTAAATTAATAGAAGGATGCCATCCAGCTGGTGTTGAATTCTCTACTGAATCTTGGTTTCACAATCCCCGAAGCCATTCCCTGCTGTCCCTGAAGCCTCAGCACGGAGAGCTGGATACTTGGGAGCTGTGACCAGTGCCCCTCTCCCGTCTCCCACCCATTCTGAGAAGGTTTTCTGCAGCTCCCAGAGGCAAGGGACTAGAAAGCAGTTGAGAGTATCACGGAGGCTGCACGGAGTTTGCACCTTTCCCGGAACTTGATCACAACTCAGCCCGATGTGGACAGGAGCTTTGGGAAGGAATTTCTCGTTTCCCCCAAACAGAAACTTCTCTTCACCCTGACTGTTGAGGCTTTTAAAGTATGGGCATCTAGATGTAACGAAAAGACACTGGATTTTCATGGAAAGAGAGGGTCTTGGTTTGGCCTGAGAAGGTCTTGGTCTGCAAGATCTGCCCTGTGTTTCCTGTGTGATCTACGATGAATCACTTCTTGAATCCAAGTTTTCTCATCTACGAACTGGAAACAAAGGCTCACGGTGAGGATAACTGGCTTCTTGTAAGTTTCCACACTATGTAAAGTAGTCTACAAATGCTCTTACAAGGACAGATGGCCTGAGCAGTACTACATCTTTTAGGTACTAAAATTAAAACTAAGTTGGATTCAAGAGTGCAGGCAAAATAGGACTCAACTGGGTGAGTCTGCAGCAGTGGGGGGTGGCCCCTGGGGTTCCCCGACCCGAGATACGGCCGCTACGCCAGTGAGGCTAATCTTCTAAGGTCCCTTCATAGCTCCTGACCCCACAGCCCAGGCTCTGAGACCTCAGGTGAGGCCGAGAAGTAGGTAAAGATGGAAGGAAGGACCCCAGAGAAAAGAGCCTGGACCATCAGCTGAGCCCCGCCGGCCACACTGTTTATGACCTTAACCTCACAGACCCTCAGCCCAGACCATGCCTGCTGGATCCTCCAAGATATCGCAGTCCTTCTTCACCATCCTGTGATGGGCTGTCAGAACCTTACTTCTACCTAGAAGCCTAGCAGACATTGTTCTTTCTTTTTCTAAGTATGAGACTGAAAGATGCAGCCATTTATACTTGACTTTGAAGACGGTGTCCCTGACCATTGGACCCTTAAAGATGTTGGTGAAATGGCAGGTCCCTGAATCTTCATAAGGTTTATCTCCCACTCTTTAAAATTACAGGCATCTGAATAAGGCTAGCCAGGCTTCCTGACCAGCATACTGTCTCCCAGGTCATGGATTAACCTGACGCCCTGTGGGACTGTCCAGATGGCCCGGCTCTCTTCGGACTATCTAGTGAAAGAAAGCACTAGTATTAATACAGCTCTGGGCCCGCTGTGAATACGTATTGCTGTCCCTTCCATGTGGTACAAGCTGGTTTTTATCTTCTTCCATGATTTGGATAAAAAAGAAGGCATTCATCAAATTGGTGGCCGCACGGCCTGTACCTGAGGCCCTTTTAATCTGCCCCAGCAGTAACACCACATCGAGTGAAGCATCTTTGATTGAGGCTGATGGTTGGCTGAGCTTGTGGTGGTTTGCAGGCGTTCTCCAGGATCCCTCTGGTTGGGCAGGAAGCAAACATCCATACTAAATGCACGTGTGAGAGGGACCATCACCTCTCCATCCTTAAGGCTCTTCTGGGTGGCACTAATTACCACCATCTGCCCGCGGAGGAGATGTTGTTTTTCATTTACTTCCCTGACGGGGGGAGGGTAGGTGGGGAACCAGTTTCAGGGGACTCACTGAGCTTTCCTCAGCTCTGCTGGCTCTTACCCCATGGGTCAAGACCCAATGTGGGGGCTGTTATGTGTGCTGAGTATATCAAACTCAGTTATACATTTAAGGGATGGAGAGATGACGGTCAGGTGTGCCTGCAGACCCAGCAGGTCCAGTAGGAGGTGGGGAAAGGCTCTGTACACTACGCGACCCCTATGTCTTCACTCTAATACAGCTCTTAAGGTTTGTGGGTATCAGTGTCAGTCCTACCCTGTGTCCGAAGGCCTTTGAACTGTCTAGATAGTCCTATTTCCTCAGCGACGGTCATCCAAGTAATGAACTCTGGTTTCCTTTAGGGAAGGACAGAGGAACCACTGCAGCCATTCCTTGGAGATAGCGCGGGTTCCGTTCCCAACCACTGCAATTAAGCAAATGTCATAATAAAATGAGTCACAGACAGCTTTTGGTTTCCCAGTGCGTATAGAAGTTATGTTGACACTATACTGTAGTCTGTTCAGTATGCAATAGCCTTATGTCTAAAAAAACCAATGTACCTACCTTAGTTAAAAAATACTTTATTGCTAAAATATGCTAACCATCACCTGAGCCTTCAGCAAGTCATAGTACTATCGTTGAAGTTCACTGATCACAGATCAACCTAGCAAATAGAATAATCATAAAACAGTTTGAAATACTGCAAAAATTAGCAAAATACGGCACAGGGACACAAAGTGACCATGTGTTATTGGGAAAAAATGACACAAATAGACTTTTCTTGATGCAAGTTTGCCACAAAACTTCAGCTTGTTAAAAAAAAAAAAAAAAAGCAACATCTGTGAAGCACAAGCAAGCAAAGAACAATAAAATGAGGTCTGCCCGTGTGGGAGGCTCTGGGGCGCCGCAGGGCCCCTTCTCCTGCAAAACCAGCTGCCTCAATGCCGGTGGGTCTGGGTCCAAAAACGTATTTCCAGTTTCCTTACTCTGTCTGGAACTGGACAAAGCATATATATTTTCTTAGAGTCTTTTTATTGCCATTAGTTTCTTGATTATCATTCCGGCTTCCTTTTCAGGGCATTACAGACATCGCGGTAATTGTGGCCTTTTGGTTTCTGGCAATTAGTTGTCAACAGCGTATCTCTGTTGCTTCGGGGCATCGTCACCCCCGTTGTTATCTGCAGGTCATCTCCATGGCAGCCCCTCTTCCTTAGCTGTGGCCTCTGACAAGAGCCACCGCTGAACTTTGTGATGTCTATCACCAGCACTTTGCTCATGGCCTTGGTGGCCTTGGTGGCTTTTAAGCCACCGTGACACAATCCTCTGGTGGCTCTCCTGGCCTCGCATAATATATCCGTTCCAGCATGTTGTCTTCCCTGCAGCTCCGCTGTTTCCCTGCTAATTCGGACATGGTGGCGTGGCTCGGTGTTGGCCGTGGCTTTCTCCAGGTTTCGAGGAAGTACCCTTAACAGCACGTGTGCATCAGCCCCAGATCCTTGCTCAGGTGGTGTCCCAGTTGTCTCTGGCTGTGTAACAAGTGATCATAAACGTAATGCTCTACAACTGTACAACTTCGTTATCTCACAGTTCTGGAGGTTAGACATCAAACGCAGGTCCCGCTGAGGTTAAAATCAAGGTGCCAGCAGCGCTGCTGCTTTTGCTGGAGACTCTGGGGTGAATCCATTTCTTTGCCTTTTCCAGCTTTTAGAGACCAGTCACATTCCTTAGCTGGTTGCTTCCTTCCTCCAGCATCACATGATCTCTCTGCTTCCGTCATCACCTCTCTTTCTCTGACCCTTTCTTGCCTCCCTCTTCTGCTTTTTAAAGACGTCAATAACAACATTGAGCCCACTTGGCTCATCCAGGATCATCATCGTATTTCAAGGTCAGCTGATGAGCAATGTTAATTCCATCTGCAACCTTAATTCCCTTTTGTCATGTAAACTGACATAGTCATAAATTCCAGGGATTAAGATTTGGACACCTTGTGGTGGGGGGCATTACTCTGCTGACAGCAGACTGTAAATCCTGCACCCAAGGAGAGTGCCCCTAAGTCAGTCAAGTCACCCTCATGTAGTTTTATGTTCTAGCTGCTCTCATGACATCATCTGTTCCAGAAACCTGTGCTTGAATGTCCACACTGCCCGGGGGCCCTGCTCCATCTCTGGACTGTGGTCTCCTTGAGGGCAGGGTTTCATCTGCTTTGTTTCTCTGTTCCCAGTGGCCCACATGGGCCCTAGGGCAGTCACGAGTCATCAAATGTGTGTTGACTGAATGAAGACAGACCAGAGCTGCTCTCAGGGTCAAACCACAGAGACACGTCTAACACAGTGATCCAGAGCACAGGAGTCTGATGTGACTCTCACAGCCGAGACGGTTATGCCAAGGCTGGGAGGAGAGTCGGGGAAGAGGACAGCAAGAAACAGCTGGTGAGCTCAAGAAGCAGCCTTTCTAACAATGACCAACGATTTTCTTTATTACATAGAAGGCTTTGTACTTTTCAATATCCCGAATCCAGGGGCAGCTGGGGCAGTGTGCAAGGTCCTACAGCCATGACCTGGTGGAGTGTTTAAATTCTTTGTACCATTTAATGGACTGAAATCTAGTGTATAGGACTTCTTGAGCAGGTACTGCTTCGTTATTACATTATTATTCCATGCTATTCTATATTATTAACATTATAACACATTATTAAATATTTCTTTATTACCTGTATTCTTGAACCTTCCTATAGGATCTGGCCGTCACCAAAGATTTGCAGCAAGAACGAGTAACAGGTGTAGCAGGCTGTTGAATCTGCATGAAGGCAATACAACTTGATATCGTTTGGCAGGCATGCTATTCGGGAGAGTAATTTAGATGTCTCAGTGTGAGTTAGATTATTTTATATTATTTCAACAATGGTCACCAGTGTCAGGATGAAATCTACGGAGGCACATAGAGAAACAGCCTTTGGCTGTTCAGCCCAGTGTAAATACAAGGCCAATCCTGGTAAGATAAACCTTTTAAAGGATAGCGTGTGCTTTGGGGGATAAGTTTGGAAATCTCTGCATCCCACCCATCAAGCGGGATTTTCTGGTACTTTCCCCAAGAGCTTATATTCAGCTGATTTCATGATGAGGAGACTAATTTTGTTAAACTTTATTTTCTGTAGTTAATATATATTTTTTAGAATGCGTATCTCTGATTTTCTAAATATAAACTTGCTTTGTTATTAAATACGCTTTTTTAAGCCAGGCATATTTCATCTACCCCAAATAAGATGCCACCATTCCCCAGGGGAAATGCTCCCGTGAGCCTTCACCCACCAGATCACCAGGGCAGACCCTGGACTCAGTAACCTGAATCACTGAGTCCCATGGGGGTGTCAGTGACCCTGGGTAATCAAACGGTGATATGACGAATGAGAAATGAGAAAATCATGGCCCAATTTCCAAGGCTGATACTCTTTCAATATGTGAATTTGGCTGAATCACTTAGACTCTGAGACTAACTGTGATTTATAAAGCTGAAATATTGACAGCTGCTTGCTGATTTCTCCAACGCCCCGTGGAAAGAGCTAGCTGGGTAGGAGTTGGGGTGGAAGCTGCAGAGGCCGAGGGCGGGGGGTGGGGGGGCCAGGTCGACACATGGCCTAGCCTTGCCTTTAGTTCAGTTTGAGCTGCTTAGCTGCAGATTATCCCGAGGGACTGTCTCAAAGGCGTCAACATTCCCACTGGCTTACAAATGCCTTTCCCAGGAAGAAGGGCGTCTCTGCTCTCAGTTGCATCTCTGATGTAAGAGAGTTTGGCAGTTCGGATCCATGGAGACTGTTGCCTCAGTTTCCCTGTGGTCCATTTGCCTCCCGCTGCACAGATGCCCTGACAATTCACTGCCCTCCGAGTCTGGTGCTGCGGGGAGTGCCGGGCTTTGCAGAATTATCAGTCATCTTGGTATTAGCACAGCTGAGTCACTCCACAGAGATCTTACACATCTTTATAGATGTCCTTATGTCACTCTGCTTCTTTCTTGACTAGAATAATTATACACAACTATAAGGATAGAAACCAAAGAACAAAAGAATAAAGGAGGGAAAAGTAAATAGTTTAAAAATCTGGGGTGATCACCTTTAAGACTGAATGTGAATTTATCCTCTCCTTTTGTCTTCATTTTTCCATCCCTCTTTCCCATCCTCTCTCTCCCTCCCTTCTTTTGTGTATTTCTTCAGTTAGACGTTAAATCAGCAAACATTCCGGGTAACTTTTTCTGCATCCTGCTTTGTGCAGGAAACACTGACTTCACAGGACAGATAATTCCTGCCCATAAGGAGCTCAGGGCACAATGGGGAAACTGATGAGACGGGACAACCACAATGCTTTGTGAGCACTGCTCTGACAGAGGTAAGCGCGAGGGGTTGGCGGACTGATTGAGCCTGTCCTGGGGGAGGTAAGAAAAAGACTCACTGAGAAAGAATATGGCCAGACTGAGTCCTGAAGGATGGGTACAAATCTGTGAGGCAAAAATGTGGATAAGAATTTTTAGGTCGAGTATCAGGAAGCCCGCTGGAATGAGACGATGGTGTATTTCTGACTACCACTGTCCAAAGCTACACGCTATCGGTTGTGAAATGCACCATGTCTGTGTAAATAAAATGCATGAACTGATCAGCAAAAACATACTTTTTCTGTCATCAGACACTGAAATTTTTTTTTCTTGGGTGTTATAAAGAGCAGACAGCCATGTAAGCAATGTCTTCAGGATTAATTTTATCACAGACATAGATAACAGACTTTGCCTAATTGCATTTTTACTCCCTGAAGGTCCCAAGGAGTATGTGCTGGTCCAAATGGTGGCACAACCTCCAGAGAACATACAGGCTCAGTGAAGGGAGAGAGTTCCAAGGGGATGGAGTTCATCTAGGAAGACTCTCAGGAAAGATGCCTTTAGATGTGAGTCTTGATTGACTTCCTTGGATTAAAATTTCTGCCAAAAGGGGTTAAGACTGACTCTCACTACCAGGTTTGCTGAGAGTGGGCCTCTGCCTCTAGCTTTGGGATGCTTGCATTGTAGAAGGACCCCAGAGGACAGCCCGCATCCGGCTGAATGGATGCAAGAGTGTATACAGCAGACGCCATCCCAGGCCGTCTGCTCAGATTGTTAAACAGAACTTCGCACACTTGGCCCTTTGTCCTTCAGGGTCTCAGGTCTCACACAGTAAATGACCTGCTTTCACCGTCACTCACAGGTGACACCGCCAGTGCTGTACTGGTTGGAGAACATGGTTTCATCTCGTTTTTACAAAGCTTATCTTCTCACATTTACTAAAGGAAAGCATAGCTTTCACATGCCTATAGATCAAACAGGGGTTGAAAACATAGAAATGAAGAGGCTTTGGGTCTGAATTTGGGTTCTACCTCTTTGAAGCCATGTGACATTGAGCAAGTTACTTAACTTTTTGTGATTCAGTTTCTTCATCTGTAATTTGAGGATGCTGTCACCTATTTCGTACGTCTGTGGTGATACTCACCTGGCATGGCACATGCAAAACGATGCAATAATGGCTCCTTCTTCTGATTAGGTGGCCAGTTTCCGTCTCTCTATCTTAATTTGCTTCCTCTGAACCTTAGGAATCTTTGGGATAAACATTTGCTTAGAGGAGAGAGAAAGGGTGTGTGATTACCAACCGGTGGTGGATGAGTCCATCCACGGCCACGGTCTCCCTGGGAGGCCTTTGGAAGGGAGTCCACATGTTCCATATACTGAAGGCCTTTCTGCAGCCCAGTGCAAAGGGTGTGCTGGGCTGGGTGGGGCGGGGCCAGGGCTGGAGGTGACCTCAGGTGTCCCCAGGCGTAGCCGCTAAATCACTCAGGAGAGATCCTATGGAAACAGGGGTAGAGATGCCAGGATGTGTTGCAATATTATTTTAGAGGATTCATCTGCTTAGTATTATAGTTCCCCTCATTTAACCCTCAGAGGTTTTGGACTCTGTCTGGTGTGAAAATTTTTTTCTGTTTAGAAAGAGTTCCGCACATTGCTCATTACTTTAGCAGACGGCACATTGAGAGAACTTGTTTATCGTGCTAAGTGAGTCATCAGTGTCCTGCGCGATACTCAGCCGTGGTATGGGAGACTTGGAAGGGAGCTGAGGGCTCGGCTAGCTCAGCCCCCTCACTTTACTGAGGGGGAAATCGAGGCCCAAAGAGGAGGGGGGGGCTTGCACAGAATCACCCCATAAGGAACCCGGGCTTAAAACACAGGGCTCCCGATTCCAAGTCTGGTGTGTGTTCTACTTAATGCAACAGACGTTCAGAGATTTTTGGAGGGAATAAGGGGAAAGGGGATCATGCTAGAACCATACATACGGTGTTTCAATCCAACCTCTCAGCAGCCCTGGAAGAAATTCATATTTAAGAAGAGATTACGGCACTTAGCTGAGGAGATACAGAAAATGATTGCATCATTCATTCTACATAAAAAAGAAAAATTATTTGTGTACATAAAAAAATCTGTGCACTTACTCCCCAGGCACTGCTAGACACTGAGATAGTGAAGGGAATAAGACGGACACTGTTCCTGCTGTCACTGCGATTATGGTCTAGGGACTCTCTGGATTCTCTGCTACACAGGTGGTTTTAAAATTGGTCACTTGAAGCCCTGGGGTCCCGCAGAGGTGGCTCGAGGTTTCCTCGAAGATGCACAGAGGTCAAGCTAGGCTCCACGTCCCTCCTCCCACCCATCCCCGTGTCAGCTAGGGAGGCCATCTTGTCTATTTCTACACTGGGACTTCATCTAAGATTTCAATTCAGGATAGGCTTCCTTTGCATCCACTCAGCTGACTCACACTATGTCCTTCACTTGTTCAGAAAATCTTCAGCTGTAAATGCAAAACCTCAACTCAAATCACCTCGAGAACAGGAACAATAGAATTTATTGGAACTCTTTGGATACATCAAGTTGTAGATTCAGCTGGTTGGGGAGCTCAGACATTGGCAGGGTGACCTCCCTTCGTCTGGCTTCAGATAAATTCAGATCCAAGAACTTCAATAAGAATGTCAGAATCTGCTCTCCCTTCCTTTCTCTCCTTCTCTTTCCACTCTCTGCCTGGCTTCATTAGTCATAAGCTACCTCCAAATAGTGATAATACAGCTGTTGAAAGCCCCAGTCTATCATCTTCTAGCAGAAAGAAACATTTCCTCTCTTTCTTCCACCATAGAGCCATCCCAGCAAAGAATATTATTGGTTCTGTTTGGGTCCAACAAATCAGTGGAGCCGGGAGCAGAAGGATAATCTTACTGGTCAACCAGCGCTCAGGCGCCAACCTCCAAGGAGAGAACCCCCGAGAGGAGGGCTGGGAACTATGACTGACAGTCCTACCAGCATCAAAGGGAACGGCAGAAAAGTCTCTAGAAGAGAAGGATGAGGGTGTGCAGGTGAGAAGACCAAGAATAAGGTGCCATGGTCTGTTACATCTTTTCTTTCTCTTTAAGTTGATACAGATCCATTCTTTGATAACCTATGGCTTTATTCTACTTATGGTGTTTTCTTTTTAATACTACTACTTATAAAGATGATTCTAGGAAATTCAAAGCATGTGTAGGAAAGATGAAACTCGAACCCTTGAAGCTCAAGGAAAAAGGCAAAATGGAGTGATTGCAGCCCTATTCCTAGATGCTCTAGCTGGGAGAGGACATATGCATTAAGAACAAAGTCTAGCTTTGAGTTTCTAGCACTCAAGGCAAATAAGGAAAAAAAAAAGTAAGAGTGGGTGCATAACTCTCATCATCTAATGTTAGAATCTGGTTGCCAAGGGGTTACACACTTTTTTCTGATACTGAGATCTGAGTTTGGTTTGTCATAGACACTTTTGTCTGTAAGACATTCATGTAGTTAATTTTTCATTTTTTTCAAGACAGCAGATAATCCTTCTACCCAATCTCTACAATCCTAGATGGTTCTTTTTTTAAGCCTTTTGTGAAAAATGCATACAGCCAGCATCTTTTAAAGATGTTATTCAAATGAGAGCAGCCTGCTACTAAGACAGCCGGAGAGTGTTGAGGAAGGATAGCTGTGCTGAGGTTCAAGTGATCAACTGAGATGTTTCGGAGCCACAGGAAGGATCAGCTATAATCACCTTCTCTTCAGAGGGAATTATTTCCTTTCTGTCTCAATAAGAAGATGGGAATGATGAGAAGTATTGTAAATTAGGTCAGTTCTCTTGAGAAAGTCATTGCAAAGGAGTCACTTCCGTTTTGACGTCTACAGTGGCGATGCTGGGGGCTTTATTGCTGCACTCGGGTTACATGGACCAAAGGTGCAAATAAGAAGCAGTCTCTCTATTTTCCAGGTAGAAGGATGCATGCAGATTCTACGGAAAGGCAAAGAGAGCTTGGCGCACCTGTAAATTAATGATCCCGAGGGCCACTGCAATCTAGATCCCGTTCCTGGCTCTGTCCCTTTTTGCTATGTGGCCCTGTCAGAACGCCTTCCTATTTGGGCTTCACTTCCAAAATCTACAAAATATAAGAACGGGTGTATGTGATTACTAAGATTTCTTGTGGCTCTAAATGTCCATATCTAGATGGCATTGTAATTTCTAGATTCCAGAAAACGATGCCTGTTTGATTATAAGGTGACAATATGGTTTTCCACACGTAGCTTTTGGAAAACTGGTCTTGTTAATTGGCGGTAAACTCTCCGGTTGCCAAAACACTCTTGTTTTTCTGAACAAAACTTACATGTTGCAGAGAAAGATTTTGAATCTCTCTTGCTCTTAGTACTTTGCTCTTGATAAACAACTCTCTTCCTCAATATACAGAAAACAATGAAAGACTCAGTTTCCTTAGAGCCCCTTTTGCTCCGTGGCTTCTCTGCATGACATGCGCTAGGACCTGCCAGTCACCGAAGAGACCTGTTCGGTGCCTTGTAAGAGGGATTCCCAAAGTCAAGGTTAGCTTTTCCTGTCTCCAGAGAAAGGGCTAGAGATTCCTGTTATAAGAGCGAGACTTAACATTGGAAAATTGGTCCTTCTTACCTACATGAGGGTCATAAATTGAAAATGTAGAATCAAGATTCCGTCTAAGAAGAGTGAGAATCTCCCAGCTCTGCCAGTAAACTAAATATGTAAGAATTGCTAACACCGATACGTTTTGCAATTTACAGTACCCTTTCATGCATGTTATTTCATAAGAGCTTCACAAATGATCCTGCAGATGAGCAACATTCACCGTGTTTCCTAGATGAGGTGATGGAGGGCCATATGGTTTAACTGAAGTGACCAGACAGCTAGCGGGCAGGGAGGGGAACAGGGCTTGGTTTCAGCTCTCACCGCCCAGTGGGAGAGCGTGGGGTACCGCTTGACAGCCCTGGGACTCAGTCTCCCCACTGGTAAACCAGGAACCGCAACCCCAGTCCACCTAATTCACAGGTCTGAGTGTGTTCTGAGAAAACACAAATGCCCTTCATTCCTCACTGACTGAAGCCCCAGTCTATTTCAATAGCTCAGAAACATGGTCAAATATCAAAGACCTGAATTTAGCAACTCCTAAAGTCAAAATAAACCACGCACCACACAAACTCTGCCTTCTCCTCGGAACAAGGTGGTAGTATTCAGCCCAGAGCTGACCTGGGATTCTCTCCAGTGGGACCCGAGACAGCAGAAACAAACTTTGCATTTGCAATTTTGGTGTGGCTTTGAGACTCCGTTTGCAAAAAGAAGTTACTTACGAAGGAGGAGAAACATTTTTGTG
This sequence comes from Camelus ferus, assembly GCF_009834535.1. Classification (NCBI taxonomy): domain Eukaryota; kingdom Metazoa; phylum Chordata; class Mammalia; order Artiodactyla; family Camelidae; genus Camelus; species Camelus ferus. Next base: position 8,226,777 of record NC_045710.1, read on the forward strand.
GAGACAAAACAGGAAAAAAAAAATCATAGATTTGAAAATCTGACAAAAATAACAAATGAATAATTTACAGCTTTCCCTTCATTTATTGAAAAACATTGGACCGTGTTCTTACTCAATGCAACTCGGGTTCTCTTTCTACAGCTGTTACTCACTTAGCTTCATTTCTTTCCTTTTTTTTTTTTTTTTTTTTTTGATGACATTTATTTGGTGACTGTTGCTCCTGGCTTTTCATAGGACACCATCTGAGCACCACCTGGATGTTCTTGCCACCCAAGCCTTCAGCCCTCAGAGACATTGTCTGTTTGCTCCCGCTGTCTCCCAGGTGCTCCCCACCCGTAACACACACACCATCTCTCAGAACACCCCTCCTGCTGTCTCCAGCCCCGGAGGACGCTTACAAGGCTCCATAGCCTCAGATCATCATTCATTCACCTTTAATGTTACCCTTTAAAAATTCCCAAGTCTTAGTCCCCTGACCCGGAGTGCTCTACCCTTTACATTTGTTGATGCCTGTAGATTCCATAGGGTTGCCAGATTTAGCAAACAAAGATGCAGGCTACCCTGTTCAATGTGAATTTCAGATAGATAAAAAATTTCGGAATGAGCATGTCCTGTATTTACTTGTGATGTTACACTCATGAGAGAAGCAGAGCTGGCATCACTACTTCCACTCTGCAGAGGAAACTGAGGTCCACGAGGGTAAAGCAATGGTCCGAGATGACGCAGCCAGGAAGCGATGTCGCTGGGATTCGAAGCAGGGGAAGCTGACCTCAAAACCCATGCCTTCTCCACGGCAGCGTGCTGCCTTTATTAAACATAACAGCGCATCTCCGGTACTTGACAGTTTTCAAAACACTTTTAGATGCATGATCTTAATTAATCGTCACAGGCACCTTCTGAGATAGATGCTACATTTCATTTGTTCTAAGACACTTTTTTTTCCTTTTTAACACTTTAACATCTCTGATCGCAGGATGTATTTTATTGTCAATAGAGTGTCAGTCTAATTGGCAGCATTTTTTTTTCTTTATTAGAAGTGTTTAAATAATGTCATGCTGGCTTCAATTAAATGCAACATTATTATGGATTTCCTCAGGGAAGTCTGGTCTCAAGCCTAAGGTGGTAGACACTGTAATTAAAGCTGTCTTCCTGACCCTCTACTCCTTCATGTTGAAAAGAAATTACACAGACTTTCTCCCCAAGATGCACAATGGAGCCAGGATGGGTTCGGTGAACTGGGCCAGACATCAGACTCCTAGCAGGAGAGTGGACGTGTGTCTTCCCTCTTTCCCAGGTTTCCCTATAAGCTGAGAACTTAAAGACTAAGCAGGTGAGACGAAGAATCTGGAAATGGCTTCCCTCTCTTTGTTTAAATCTTCCAGGGGAGCTGCGCAGAGAAAACCATGGCTCGCTGCAAAGTCATACAGGTGAAAGATTCGAAGACACAGGAGATGGAAGCTGGCCTTGGTCGAGCCACCCGGCGCCGGGCCCTGCCAGCTGGAGAGCATCGCTGACTCCCCGCAAGCCGCCTGCTCCGAGCCTGGGTCCCGGCCCAGGAGCGTCATGACTCAGGCAGCTTTGCTCCAGCGCTCCCCCTTGGAGCCTCGGTCTACAGTCTAGACTGTGCAGGAGGCATTCTTGATCCCGGGCCCACATTTCCCAGCATGTATTCACAGAATCTCATTCCAAATGTTGTATTCTTGGGCTTTAAACAGCTAATATCAGGAGGGAACCTTCATGAGAAAAGAGAAACACATTGTACGGGAAAAGAGGAGGAGGAGAAGGAAAATGATGCACTGATTGCAAGCAGACAGGTCTGAGACTGAACTGATTGATACTTTCAGAGGGCAAGGGACCGCGAGCATCTGCCTGAAAGATGATCATTTCCAGAGAGATGATTTGAGGACTGGAGAACTGAAAGCATTTAACGTGGCCCTTCCTTTACAGAAGAAGAGCTTATTATTGGAAGTTTATGTGGATCTAATGTACAGCATGGTGACTACAGTTAACAGTCATGTGTTGCGCACTTCAAAGTTACGAAGAGAGTAGAACTTAACATTTCTCACCACACACACACACGGTAACTGAGTGAGTGATGGACACGTTAACTAACCTTCTTGTGGTAATCATTTTGCAATATATACTTACACAATGTTCTATGTCAATCATATCTCAGTAAAGCTGGAAAGGCATAATTATAAAAAAGAGCTTATTCCACACCAGACGCCTATCTGCAGATTGCCCTCTGTGTTGATAACAGTCAAAGGCAGCACGCTTCCCTGGGCTCTCAGTGCTAAATCACATCATCTAAGCCTCCATCAAGCTTTTGGGGTCAGTGTTAATGTTCTCATTTTAGAGACAAAGGAACATAGGCTCAAACCCTGCTAAAGTTCGCAGACTATTCCTGGCAGAGCTGGGAGCTGAACCCAGATCTTGTGATCCCAAAAGTCGTGTTCTTTTTCCTCCCCGCACTAGTAGCTACTCTGTGAATAAGAGCACAGATGAAGTTTGCTTGGATGAACTTGGGAAAAAGTTGCGGTGGTGGGGTAGGTTAGGCAGAATGGAATGAGGGCGATCGAGTCTGAAAGGGGCTTAAAAACTTGCCTTGTGTCCTGGAGATACCGACCTGATGGAGGCGTTAGACTATCTGGACAGGAAGAGAAGAGGTGAATCAGGAAGGCTGTCTCAGTAACAGAGTCTTAATGTAAGAAGAGAGAGGCTTAGACCAGGGAGGAGGTCTTGGAATAAAAGGCCTTTGATGGTGAATCAGAGGGTTATGAGGATCATTACCTCCTTACTCCAAGAATTTTGATGCAAGAAAAAGTTTGTGTTTTAATAGCATCACACTTCCTCCAGTGCAGCCAAAGTTGCTCAAAATGGAGTAAAGAAAACAGAATGATCTTTGGAAACACATGCAGTTGCGTTGAATCCAGTCTACGCCACTTAATGATCTTTGACCTGAGGCAAGGCATCCAGCCCTTCCTGCGGACCAGTTTCCACATCTGTAGAATAAAGGGGGCATTATCTCTCTCAGCAGGCTGCCTGGAGATCGTTTCGCTTAGAGCTGCTGAGTGCACTCCCTCCGTGGGCCCCCTGCACCTGCCCCATGTCTGTTACAGCTCCACACACCATATTCTCCGTTCCTTTTTTGCCTCTGTTTCCCCTTTCACTCTCTCAGCTCCTTGGTGATTCCACATCATTGTCTCCAGCATCCGTATCTGGCAGAGGACCCACTCACGGTGTCTCCTCGAAGAAGAATGCTGGGTGAGTAGGAAGCAGGAAGGATGGGAGAGAAGGGGCTTAGTTTAGCAAACTGCCCAAATTTAGAATACATCCCCCATTTACTCTGAGACCTTCAGCCTTCTCTCTTCTTCTGAGCCCTTGTCCCAATTCTGCCCCCAACTCATGGGCAGGTGAAGTCTAAAAGGAAAAGTTTGGGGATAAAAACCTGCAGACGGTGGGAGGCTAGTCAGTTTATAATAATTAGACTTTGGTTTACAGTTGACAGTACTCTTTAACTTCCACTATCACCTCTTTTGAGGCTGGTAACAGCCCTCTACAGAGGATGGGCGGACAGTGTTACAGACAGAGTCCCTGACTGACAGTGGTATTCAACCTTACCTGGTGCAAAAGTGATACTCCTTCAGTAGAAACAGAACTTCGAATTTTGAATGTTGATCTTTCCTAGGCTGGTAATCTGTGCTGTGTCGCTCTCATAATGCTGGGCAGCGGCAGTGAGCCCCGGTTCCCAGGCACCACGCCATCACGGAGGTCAGCGACCGGTACCCTCCCAACTGTTCTGTATCCAGACGACCATCGTGTTTCTCGCTTTCAGTACAGTGGTCAATAAATTATGTGAGGTGCTCAGCACTTTAGTACAAAATAGGCTTTGTGCTAGACGATTTTACCCAATTGTCGGTGAAGGTAAATGTCTGAGCACAAGTAAGGTAGGCTAGGTGATGCTGTGATGTTTCCTAGGTCAGGTGTATTAAATGCATTTTTTCTTATTTTCTTGGGGGGTAATTAGGTTTGTTTGTTTGTTTAATGGCGGTGCTGGGGATTGAACCCAGGACCTCGTGCATGCTAAGCACGTGCTCTACCACTGAGCTATACTCAACCCCCCTTAATGCATTTTTGACTTAGGATATTTTCAGCTTATGGTAGGCTTGTCAGGATGTGACCCCATCAGAAGCTGAGGAGGAGCTACATTTCTTTGTGCCTATGAGGAAACTGAGTCCCGAGAGGGAAAAATGAACCGAGTTCACACAGTTCCTAGGGACAAATCAGAACCAGAAGCCAAGCTGTGTGACTCCCTCTTTCTGTGCCTCCCTGCGCTTCGTCTCCCAAAGATAATGCAAAGCTAATAAGGCTAAAAATAATGACAGGAGAGAAGCTCCCTCAGCATCCCGGATGTGAGTAGGCGCTCCCGGAGCCTCAGGTGGGCGTGCTGCCCGGCCCCCACTTCCTGCTCACTCATCGCACAGGCCGTCCAGCCCTCAGAGCAGCATGGACCCCGCAGAGCAGACACAGGAGCTGAATCACTGCGAGCCCGTCTGTTGGATGCAAAGAGATGGCGTGGGTGGTCGCGTCCCAGACAGAAGACACTCGACCAGATGGAGACGCGCCTGGGAGCCTGGACGGCGCTCTGGTTGCTGCCGGACCCTGGGTGCTGCTCTCTTTTGATTGAATTGATGGCTGAGGAGGCAGCTTCCAGGAGCTGCCACTGCTCATGGGGTCCCCAGACCCCTAGGCAGGGACATGTCCAAGGATGACCAGGGACGATGCCAGCCAGGGGGAGAGGCAGGGGCACCAAGACGTGCAGACACAATCTCGTCCTTGGTAAGGGAATCTGGGCGGTAACAACAGCTCGGTAAATGTGCTATTTATACAACACCCATCTGGTGAGCATTCTGCGTGCTTCACTCCAGACACACAACTCAAACACAGCGAGCTCTGAGGCTGCAGCTAAGATCTCACTCTGCCATTGCTGACTGGCCTGCAAGAGAGTCCTGCCCAGAGGAATCCCACTGAAGCTGAGGACTGTTTGAAATCGCCCTGCCTTTCTCTTCTCCGGTGAGCACAGTCAGAGCCGGGACAGCTGCACTGATTCTGTTCTCTGTGCCAATCGTTTTGAATATCCATCACAACGCTGCTTATGACATCTGTGAAGAAATGGAGGGTCACCACGATTAAGCAGCTTACCCAGGGCCACCTAGTTGTGAGCAGAGGACCTGGGGCACTAAAGCCAGTTGACTGCCGATGCTAGAGTCACTCAGCCGGTGGGTGACAGAGTTGGGTGGGAATCGGGTCTTCCTGACCTCAAGGCCCTGTGTTTCACTCTCTGGACCCCCCTACTTGCTATTTCCTTCCCGCTCCCCTCCCCGAGTCCCCAGAGGAAAAGATCCTCCAGATGTCATCTCCAGAGGGAGACAAGAAGATGGTTGCTCTCCTTGGTCCAGCACTGAGGTTTACACGGCTTCAATACTCTGGAATTTGTAGGTAGATGTTACTGCTTTGTCTTTGACAGATGCAATGCACATTTCCTAGTCACACAGCACGACGGAGACACTGAGGACGGGGAACTTCTCTTCCTGCCTCCTCCAGCCTCCTTGGCCCCTCTCTGCCTGCCCTGTTCTTCCTCAGAAGCACATCCACACCATGCCAGCGGCGCGGGGGGCTGCAGCAGTTGCAGGGGTGTCTGGCTCCTTTGAGCTCCTTCCAGCCTGCGGGGAGCCCTGGGGAGCCCGTCAGGGTTTGAAGAAGACCTCAGAAGTCATTTGTTTAGGTTCTCCCCCACCCCGTCTGGGGCGGGCAGGAAAGAGAGCCAGAGAAAGGATCTCAGAACCCCTTCAAGTGCATTTATAGACATGAATGGAAAGAGAAAATTATAGATCTATAAATCTAGCCAAATTTGGAAAAAATCCCAGGAAAATGAGCATTAACTGCTTATAAATTATTTTAATCTGATGAGAAGGAAGAAAAGGAGGGAGCAAGGCGGGGAGGAGGGGAAATGACTACAGGAAACCAGCATTTACTAAACACGGAGGGAAGTCATGGTCTAAGGCCTCACTGCTTGAAGTTCAGTCCGTGGACCTGGGAGCACTGAGGAGCTGGTTAAAATGGCAGAATTTCAGGTCCCACCCACACCTACCCAAGTCGAATCTATATTTTAATAAGATCCCCGGGCAATTCCTAAGCACCATGACGTCTGAGATGTACGTGCCTCACCCAGTGGTCGGCGCTCTGAGCCCAGCATGAGAGACAGGCTTCGTTTTTAGTTCAGATTCACCATTAAACGATGTGTGGCGTTGGGCAGGTCACTTCCCACTCTGGGCTCTGGTTCTCCACTGAAACGTGTACTGGGGTAGATGACCTCTAAGCATCCATCCAGGCCTAGACATCTTGAGATGCAGATGCCTCCTCCTGCAATAACTGTGAGTTATCAAATGTCTCACCACTTCACACGAGGGCGGCTGGAGTCTTGTCCAACCCCCACGGCATCCTGCAGAAGCCCCGGACCACTCAATGTGCACAGCTCACTCTACATGCTGACTTCCAGACCCCAGCTTGCCCCACGGACCCCCCCACCCACCCGTAGCTGTTGACCAATGGTGCCCATCTTGGAGCTGGCTGCTTTCGGGAGAATCTCCACTCTTCCAGGATGACCTGGGTGCTGTGCTGAGCTGCCTGGCCCCTCACTTCTCCATTCTTTTCTACCAGATGGGAGGTCCTGACCACTACTGGGAGAACGTCTGTTGAGTGTGTTGCCGATGTGACTCCTCCTGCATCCATTGGGAATTGAACCAGATGTTCTTGGAGACCTCCCCTAATTCTGAGATGGAGAGATCTAAATGTTTTCCAGAATCAGGAGAGAGAGCAGGACATGGCATCTAAGAAACCAAGATCTTAGGATATAAAAAAATACATACACGGTTGAGTCTTCTGTTTTTGTTTGTTTGTTTTTTCTTTGTAAAACCATATAATGTGTTGTGCAGAACACTCTAGTTGTGGGGATTCAGAAGGCAAGAAAGCAAGCATAAAGGTAGAAAAGGAGGAAAGAGGGAAGGAAGGAAGGCAGGAAGTGGGGATGGGGAGGGAGGGAAGTAGGGAGAAAGAGAAGCTTGTGGAGAGGGATATAAGGAAGCTGTAAATAAAAGATGCAAAGAGGAGAAAGAGGGAAGAGAAAAGAGAAAACAAAGAGGGAAAAAAGGGACAAGAGCAGAGAGAGAAGAAAGGAAATCAGAGAGCCGGATGTGCCCCTAGAGGACGCGTTTCCAGGCGGCAGTCCTGCCGCCCACCACACACACAGGCATCCGCCCGCCGTGACTTCCTCTGAGAAGGCGCTGCTGTAGCCATGGGGCTGATCAGGCTGCCCTGGCTGGTTTTCAGCACCGTCACTGTTTCTGAAGGATGCTGGAAGTGGAATAATTAGCACTTGTTCCCGTGCCAGTGCTGTACCAGGGAAACAGGCTGCTGGAATACAGTTTGGCTGATGGATTGCTGACCTGGTGTACCACCTGAGGGCTTGTCTGTGCATTTGAACTTCTCAGCAAAGGTGGAAGTGACATGGGAGGATGATGCTGGAAGTGGGCCCTCCAGGCAGACTTCCCACGGCTGTGAGGAGCCCGAAGAGACTAAGCAAAGCAGTGAAACGGTGAGGTGGAGACAGTTTTGAGAAGGAAGAAAGCAGAGCCCTGGGCATCGTTCCCTCGGAATCATCTTTATCAACTGTGTTTAAAATGATGAAATCAACCTCTTTTGAAATAAATGAATCCTGAGCTGTGGCATCATATGACCCCAGAGACAAGTTCTACTTCATCTTTGTATCTTGAGCCTGTCATTTACCTTTCAGAGGCTCAGTCTTCCTATCTGTACAATGGAGGTGGTACCTGTTGAATTTGTGAGAATGAGAGGATGAGAGAAGTTCTGATTGCTTCCTGGTGTGTGGCCTGGCATTCAGCAGGTGTTTGGCAAATGCTGGCTCCCAAGCCCTTCAAGCGTCTGACTGCACTTCCTTCTTCATATTTCCATCCCATTATGGGCACCCAAACATGGGAATTGCTAGAAAAACGGTCATTTATTTAAATAGTGGAAGGAGATTCTATACGGCAAATATATTCAGAAGGAAACGGTGATACTCAGGAACCGAGGCGTCGCCATCATGTTCCCTCACCCACAAAGAGGCTGACGGGATCTCAGTACCGTGTACCAGCCCTGGTGCCAGCTTTGTCACTTGCCCTGGTACCCCAGGCAGTGTCCCTGACAGCTTCTCAGCCACATCCCCATCAAGCTGAACTCCAATCATTTGTCTCCCGAATGCAGCATTTTCACTCTCTTTTGCCCAATTTTTGTTTCCTCTCTGAAAGTTAGAAATGTATTTTTGTATTCGTCTATTTCCTGCCTTTTCTTAACCATTTCTCTGGGGAGATTCAGCTGTTCCTACCATCTGGCCCTAGTCTTAAGAAGTAGAAGAGAGTGCTTTGTGATAAGAAATTTCATGTTTTACGTGCTCAGGTAAGCAGGCAGGGATGGAGATCTGGAGAACAAAACTCTCACCCGTCATCCGGGGTGTGAAGCTGCTGTTTCATATGGGAGAGTTGTCTGAAGGGGGTTTCACACAACTGCACACATGGATGTGGACACACACACACACACACACACAGAATAGACAACAGGCCAGGAGGGAGGGGCTCACACTCGGCCACCATCTTGCCACGCGACCTTAGAACCATCCCCTAAGCCTACAACGCAGATCCTATTATTCCGATTTCACAGATGAGAACACTGAGGCACAGCGTCGTGATGTTTTGCTCAGGATCACATTTCTCTTATAAAACCCAGCCAGTATTCACATTCAGCCTTCTTGATCCCCAAACCAAGAGCTCCAAGTATGGATTCGAAAAGAGGATTGTTCACATCTCTGTGTCTTGAACTCCATGTCTAGGCCATACTGCCAGCTCCTCTGGGTAGGAACGTAGCCACCGGAATAGAAAAGTCTGGCTTATCGATTCCTGGGGGGGGGCCCTCATCTCACCTTGCCTACACTGGGGGGGTTACCTTCGGACACCCCGAGAAACACTTACCTTCCCAGACTCTTGGGAAATGTTTCTTCTCTTTCTGAGGACTTAGCTCCTTGCCCCCGCCCCTCTGTCCCCACTGCCCCTTCTTCATTAAACTCTGTTGTTTGAGCTGATTGCTCAGAGCCAGGTATAAGATTAAATACATTTGTGCTCAATGGTCAGTGAAAGAAAGCCTCCAGACTTTCCTAGTTCGTATTTTAAAAGGGGCAGAAGTAACCCCAATGAACGTTCTAATATGTTACGGGTCTTCAGATGATGTGGACGGCGCTATGAACAACCCAGGAGTGGTGGAGAGATGCTGAGTGACTGCTGCAGAGACCGGGTAGACGCCTGGCTTCAACGCATGCCCTCTGCCCCGCCACGTCTGAGCCAGAGTCTGTTTATTTAAAAGCTGCTTCTGGAGAGTCCTTAATTATAAAATGTGAGTGTCTTTAAAACTGGAAGAATCCCACTCAATATGTATTTTATCAAGAGCTCTAGATTTTTTTTTTTTTTTTTCATTCTTGAGGGGTTGGTGGAGGGTCCGAAAGCAATGCTGAGAGGCTGAACATGAGGAACAGGAGGATTCAATTAGGAAGAAAGCCTCAGCGTCTCCCGCTGGGACCGTGCTGCCTCGTTCCTGCACCGGAGCCCATCTCTGGGATGTCTTCTGTGCGGAGCTCCCGCCCCCGCCCCCTCCCTTGAAATTTCACAGCTGGGACACAGAGGGACTTTGAAGGGCGGAAAGACGAGAGGGATTTTTCCCTTCCTTCATGGTCATATTTAACAGCCAGTTCCCAAATGGTATTCATAAACATTTAACTTCAAAAACCTAACTCGACACGTCTACATCCTCCTATGTTTTTGTCTTTGTCATCATGCAAATGATTTCTGTGCTATGCACGGGACTAAAATGGGTTCATGTGTCCCTGGGTTCAGAAATGTGTATATTTGTTGAAGTGTCTACAGGTACCTGAGAAGTATTGGTGTAGTAATTTTTATTCTAGGGATAGAATTATATCTAGTCGGTATTAGTCCCAAGATTGGAAACTCCAAGAGTAATAGTACATGGGGTGCAGAAAGTAAAAGCGCAAATATTCTTTTGGCAAAAGGGCTGAATGAGACGGGACAACAGTACCACAGGTGCTGATTTACAACCTGTCCTTAGAATCCTAGACATGCTCCAGGCTACCTGAGTCATTTTGAGTAAATAACTTAAATCATTCTGCCTCAGTTTTCACTTCTGTAAAATGGGACAATAATGCTTTCTTGCAGGATGCCTTGAGATCTAAATGAAATGATAATGCACATAGTGAAATAATAAGAAATGTGTACATTGGTCTCTGCCCTGATTCTTGACACAGAGCATCTAAAACCCTTGTAAATAAGGGTATTAGGAGAATCTTTTGTTCTAACATGTAATCTTTGACCCCAGTTCCTGAAACAGAGCTCCCAAGACCTTTGTCATTTCCTGAGTGATAGGAGAGTTTGACCCAGAGCTCCTACATGTTTTGGACTTTCCTGGGGAAATAGGAATGTCTTTGTCCTAAAAAGGTGACTCTTGGTGAGCTCCTGTCTGGGGGGCGGGGTAATCACCAGAAAGACCAAGCCATGGTTAGAAACTTGGAACTTTCAGCCTCACCCCACATTTTCTGCAGAGGGGAGAGGGGCTTGAAATGGAGTTAAGAACTGATCATGCCTCTGTGGTGAAATCTCTAGCAAAATCCACCAGTGCAGAGCTTGGAGAGCTTGCAAAGTGTGCAGGTTGGTGACCAGCCCCACAGGCTGGGAGGGTGGTGCACCCCAACCCTGCCAGAACAGACGCCCCTGTGCTCGGAATCTTTCCAGACTTTGCCTTCAGTACCTCCTTCTCCAGCTGCTCACCTGTATCCTTCGTCATATCCTTTATTATGTAACAAACCAGTAAAAGTAAGTCAGTTTTTCCCTGAGTTCTGTGAGCTCTTCTAACAAATGATCAAATCCAAGGAGGGGGGTGTAAGAACCTCCAGGTCGTAGCCAAGTCAGACGGAAGTGGTGGACCTGAGGACCTCCTGTTTGAGATTGATGCCTGAAGTGGGAGGCAGTCTCGCGGGACTGAACCCTTGACCTCGGGGTCTGCACTGACTCCCGTGAGAGTCAGATTTGAACTGAATTGCAGGAAACCCTCTCAGAGAGTTGTTTGGTGTGGGGAAACAACCCGCACATCTGGTGTCTGGTTTTGTGTGTGCGAGTAAAAGAGAAACACATGGACAGCTTTTCTCTCTTGCATCACAGACATTGCCCAATAAATGATGGTGCCTGTTAGTGACTGGATGCTAGTATTCATGGCGCCAGGAAGAGGAAGAGGAAGAGGAGGAGCAAGTAGCTGGAGGGGAGAAGGGCCGATGAGTGACAGACATTGAGGCACACAGGTGGTTAGTGTCCAGGCAATTAAACATCCTCCAAGTTTTCCAGGAGGCATCGGCCTTAGGGTGTGACAGCTCAGGCTCAGGGGATGGCGTGGAAGGAGAAACTGGCAGTGAGGACACCAGGGGCACGTGGGCTTTGGAGAGCCCCTGTCTGGAAGCAAGCCTGTTGAAAGGCTACGGGGTGACAAGAGCCCAGGGCTGAGAAACGTCAGTCACGTGGCTGGGCAGGTGCTGATCGTGTGACTCTGTCTGCTGCTTGTTGTCATCTGGTGCCAGACTCCCTCCTCGAAAGGGCTGTGTGGGTAGTTCTACCCAAATGGAAGTGGGGGTCATGGTGACCTTGACTCCATGTGACAACGGGAGTTGGAGTCTGGGAAGACGTTCCAAGGAGTAATGTGGGGCCGTGTCTCTATTTCCTGGAGAAAATAAGTGCAGGAGACACTCAGAGCCACTCCTAGCATATGTGTGTGTGTGCGTGCACCTTGATGGATGAAGAGCCCATTCAGGTGGTTCTGTCCTGGTGAGGGGCTCGAGTTCAGGCACACAGAGTGGAGGGAAGGAGCAAGAGGACCCTGAGGCACTTCGTTTTCCTAAAACTGAGCTTTAATCATGTCATCATCCTGAAGAAAACCTTTCACTTGCTCCTGATCACCTTCAGGATAAAACCCTGCCTTCCTCTCTGAGTCCACGGTGGTAGGACTAGTTCTCGCCTCATCTCACTTCCCAGGCTCTCCACATCCTGCCGCTTGCATTTCCTTCCAGTCTCCAGGTTCCCTTTGCCCCCCTGGCTGTGTACATTCTGTTCCCTCTGCCTAGAATAACCTTCCTGCTCCGGGAACAGGAATTCACCTTTTCAAAGCTGTGTGGTTTGTGCCGCCGAGCCCTGATGGGTGCAGAGCCCTTCCAAGTGCAAACTTCTTATTTCCCCTGGTCCAACCTTAACGACTGTTTTCAGGTTGTTAGTTCATTAGACTGCGAACATCCCAGGATAGAGATGTCAGTGTGTTTCACATCTGCCTGTCTTGAACCTCATACTGAGTCTGAAAAAAAAAAAGTCTTAAATAGATAGATAATTGAAGAACTTGGTTTTCAGCCCACAGCCTAATGTTTTTTCAGTGTGATTATCAGACATCCTGCATCAGCACATCCTGGGGGAGCCTGTTAAAACTAGGAGGTTCTGAGCCTCACCCTGGACCTACAGCATCTCTCAGGTGGGGTCCTGATATCTGCATTGCTAGCAAACTTCCCAGGTAATTATAGTCACACTGATGTTGAGAATCAGTTACAGCAGATAGAAGCGGGGAAAAGTTGCAAGAGATAAACACTGACAAGAGCCAAGAGCCTGTTGGGTGAATGGGGAGAGAGCGGGCAGTCAGAACCATTTTATTATAGAGCTTTCTAATTAATAGTCATAATAGTCTGGTAGTTATAATAATGACATCTCATTGTCAAGAAAATTTAAACTTGTACTCAGTCATTTTTCTCAAGAAGGAACAGTAGCGTATCCATCACTTCAGAAATATTTCCATCCAAATTGGAAAAGCTCAAATTTAAAAACTAAAGAATAAATAAATGAATGCTTTGGAAAACAACTCACATAAAACAGTTTATAGGTGAACTTCATAAGGAATAACAAATATATAACATGGCTACTGTGTTCATTCTGGCTGTTCATCTTTTGTCCTGGCCACACTCAGCAGTTGGCATCACCAATGGAGCCAAACAGAGAAAGAGTCCAGGAAAACCAAGGAATCCACGGATAAGTGTGTTGAACTCGCAGTAAACAGTGCAACAGCATGACAACAGGGCATTTGGAGTCTGGAAGACCTGGGCTCAAATCTCACACCCACCTCCTATTCACCTGGGGTCCTTGAGTATCTGTAACTTCCCATCTATGCTGGCAGGTGATGTCTCAATAATGCAGTTGGTATGAGAATGTTGTGTACAAGTGTTTAAATACCAGGTATTTTACATACATTATTACTAAAGAAATTGTTGTTATTCCTTACATGGGGAACCTGAGATTTGAAAAGTGTAGGAACTTCCCCCACAGTGGCTTAGCTAGCATGCATTGGAGTTCAACTTGGATTCCACGTTGGCAGTGATCATGGATGTAACAATGCCGGGTGCCTGGTGGGACATCAGAGCCTTTGATTCCTTCCTTCCCTATGGCTCACAGAATTCTCAAGGACAAAATAAGATGCATTGAGCATCTCAGATCTCCTCTGAATTGCATTTTTGGCTTCACCACAGACGCATCCAGCACCTCTCCCCATTTCTCTCCATCTGGAAATATTAAACGTCTGTCTCAGGGCACAGGTGACTGACCTGGTGGGAAGAACCAGCTGCTGAAAGATTGACCTGAAGGTGACCAGGATCAAAGTGTATGTAGGCTTTGTAGATCAAAGGCGTTGCCTCCCCCATGGAGCAACCCAGAGAGCCAGAGTCAGGGCAGCGGCCAGCCCAGGCTGCGGGAACATTGCATTCCCATCAGTTCATGTTGTAACGAGGCGGCCAAGTGCATCGGCAAAGTCTTCTGGGTGGTCTGAATGGGGCTCTCCAGTTGCTCCCATTGCTGAGCTCTGGGGTCAAGTCCAGCCCAGGAGGGGAAAGCTCCCACCACTTAGATGGGGCAGTCGGCTCCCTGCCCTATGGTCATGATGGCTGTGGGGACTTCTGTTGTCCTCAAGAACCTGTTTTAAATTAGCTGGTGGTTTCACAAGTTGGGCTTAAAGAAGAGGTACTACCGCCCAGTGCTGGTTTGCTGGCCTCAGCAGAGAGCATGTCTTTTAAAAGTCTGTGTTGTCAGAACCACTGGATAAGGACTGCCACTGATGCAGAAGAAATGACCATTAAAGCTCCAGTTACTGTGTGATTATTAAATACTGGTGCTGTACCTGTCACTCGGATGCTCACAAACTCCTGCTGGTGGACAGGTTATTCCCATTTTATAGAGAGGAACACTGGGGCTCAGAAAGATGAAATCACCTTTACAAGAACACATAGGTCAGAAGTGGAGGGCTTAGATTTTTTGGGTTCCAAATCCACATTAATTATCCAGTGCCATGATGCCGCCTTGATGCATGACAACCAGCCACAAAACCCCGGTGACAAACTAACATTTTAGTTTTTGCTCCTTAGTCTATGGGCAAGGTGGAAAGTTCTGCCGATTTGGACCAGACTCTGCTGGTTGGGGCTGGGCTCGATCCTGGGTCTTCAGTCAGCTGCTGGGTTGGCTGGGGCCAGCCTATTTTGGATGGTCTCAACTGGGAAGACCTCTGCCATGTGGCCTCTTAGCCTTCAGCAGGCCATCCTGGCCTTGTTTTCTGGGTGTGGCAGGAGTCCGTGGGCAAGAAAGCGGGCTCATAGGCCTGGGCACTGAGTTATCCTGTAGACACATCCAACTCATCCTGGGGGCCAACACAATGGAGAACATTGTGTTTGTGCTTTTGTGTTGAATCTGTTTGGTAGAATATTCAGGGGGAGAAAAATAGATCTCTCTGGAGATACGAGGGACTCTAAAAATCATACTTGCAAATGTATTTTTTGAACATGGAGAGACAGTGCTTTGGTCCATTAATGCAATCATTTTACCCCAAAGCTGCAATCTTTCCACTACAGCAGTGTGCCACGCATGTAGAATTTTGAGGATTTTCCATGCATTTCTCCTATTTTTAGTAAATAAGCCAAAACTTCAATATTGTCCTTCCCCTTGGTTTAAGTAATACATACTCTTACTTCAAAAGATGCATAATAAAATTCTCATTAAATTTATTCTACTATAATTGACACCCAATGAAGAGTGGAAGATGATGATGTGGACACTTCTTTATGGTCGCTGTGCTTTGGGGATTGCAGACTGAGCCCTGGAAGCTCACAGAAACACTGCGGTGGTGTCTAATTATTTTAAGATACATGCAATGTCCTGTTGGGTCCTTTGGAACGTTCCCCATCTTGTCCTGTCTTATCTCCAGTTCCATCCCTTAACAAGTCCACTCTCCTCCCCAGCTTCCTTCCTTTAGTCGTGACTGATTTGTTTTCCCCCAAGATTGCCCCACGCTCCTTGTCTGCATGTTTCTGCACACGCTGTTCCTTTTGTCTGGGGTGCCCTTCCTGCTCTCCTTCTTGGCTAACTCCTCCTCATCCTTCATGTCTCAAGGGGACCCCTTCCTGAGCATGGCATCTGGGTTGGACACCTGCGCCACTGAGTTTTCCTTGCTGGAACCCCTCTCCCTACTGTGAGTTACTGGGGGACAACTTTCATCTCTCTAGTTCCAGCGTCCAGCAAGTCACAGCTGGGGAGAGTAGTTATTGGTCAAAACTGCAGTTACTAAGTACTATACATAAAACAGATAAACAGCAAATATAGCACAGGGAACTCTAGTCAACATCTTGTACTAACCTACAATGAAAAAGAATATGGAAACGAACGTATGTATGTACATGTATGACTGACACATGATGCTGTACACCAGAAATTGACACAACATTGTAAACTGACTGTACTTCAATACAAATTTTAAAGAATAAATGAATACCTATATAAACCACTCACCTGTTTTGAATGATATTTAATTCTTTGAGGAAATGACTTTTATAAATAAATAGTCTTTTATTTCGTAATTCCTCACAAAATGTTTGTGATTCAGATGTCACTTTCCTCAACTGTTCCTTCAGGTGGTGGGTTAAAGGGGCCTTTCTTAACCTGTCACACATGTTGCATTGGCTGAAAAGTCATGTGGGCTGATTGGAGGTGTCCACTTGAGGAAACACCGTGTGAGCCCCGGGTCCACAGGTTCGGTCAGAGCTCAATGAGACATCTTTAGGAGCTGTTTCTAGAATTCTTTCCAGCCCAGACTTTATCCTGTTTGTCCCAATTCCTCAGTCTGTCTGAAGACTGGGGTCATTAGCCTTCTACTCTGGAACAGAGCCAGCACCCCAAACAGGGCGTGTGGCTTAAAGCATGAGGGTGTGTGCAGGAATCTTAAGAAAATAGTCCCATCTCAGGGGATGTTTACTGATGAATTAGGTGGAGTGAAGGATGTCAAGGATACAAGAAAGGAAACCAAATGAACAAATACTGAACTTGAAAATATTTCATGTAGCTTTATAGCCATCTATTACAATCTACATACAGTATATATGTATGTGTGTACACATTTTAATGTGTTTAACAGAAGTGTATATTTAAATTATACATGTGTCTCTCTGCTTTGTATATGGATATGCATGCGTATTTGTACATCTCTGTATATTCACAGGCATCTGAACATGTGCATAAATGTAGACTTATTGTATTTTTGACAGATATATAAATATCATGCAATATGCATGCATACTTCTGATTAACTTTCTGCATAGAGTATCAGTATGCAAGCGTGTATGTGAATGTGTGTGTAAGGGTGTAACACCAGCACAGTCATTTGTGTGTATGTATTTGTGTGGTGTAGCTATCTCTGATTATTCATATGAGGAAGTGTGCATAAATGTTTTTCTACATATGCAGATATATAGACACATACTTGCACGTAGCCATATCAAGTCCTAGATTTTAAATATATAATATGGATATTTTTATACAAGAAGCATATTATGGAGGAAATTCAAGACTGTGTTTAATAATCTTGTCATTTGCGAGACTGTCTGGGAAAGTGCTTTGCAGAGAGGAGGCACTCATGACTATCCCTGCTGATTATATCTTTCAAAATGAATTACATTTGCGAAGGCAACGCTAATTACCGGAACAAATTAACCTACAATCTCAGTGGGACACTGCTGACCCAGGTCCTCTCCTGCTCCTTGGTGATGCTCATTTCCCTTTCTTGGATTCTCTTTCTTCCTCTTGAACATGAGGATGTTGTATGAAACAGCTCCAGGTTCTTTGGCAGTGATTACACGCTTTGCTTTTTTCACTTTTGGCAAATCTTAACTGGATACCCGGGGTCAGCCTGAGTTGCATGGACAATGACAGAGGCTCAGTATTTTGTATTTTTTTGAAGACTCCTATTTGAGATCAGTGATTTCTTGAACAACCCCACCGAAGAGAGTAGAGAGTGATCTCTTCAGCTGTAGTTCAGGAGGTTTACGAGGACGAGAATTGTTAAAAGAATCAGCCACTGACACTCACTAACCTGCTGTTATTGCCAGACTCTGTAATGTTGGAGGGAGCAGATGCGAAGACAGACAGGAGAAAGGGGCTCCCATTGCTACATGGCGGCTTACTAATTTCTTCCTTTAGAAAGCCACCTGGCTTTTCCTCCTGCATAAGATAAAGGCTGTGCTTGCCCTGTACCTACCCACAGAGACTTGCTGCAAGAATCACATGGGATCTCTTAGAAACTTTGTACTATGCAGAGTGATTATGCTGAGATGATAATTATAACTGAGTCTGCAGTTCAGGTGGATAAAGTACAGCAGCGAGGCAAGGGAAACACTTCTGAGCAGTGACTAGAACAAGAGTAAACATCAAATCCAAGTGACTCTAGACTTCAGGGATTGTAACAAAAATTCTGGGCAGAGGCTTTAGAGCCATGATGTGAGAGAACAGGAACCATGGGATCCATGCGGTCAGAG
This sequence comes from Camelus ferus, assembly GCF_009834535.1. Lineage (NCBI taxonomy): Eukaryota > Metazoa > Chordata > Mammalia > Artiodactyla > Camelidae > Camelus > Camelus ferus. The sequence goes on from NC_045710.1 coordinate 8,244,817, forward strand.
AAGGCTTCCCAAGGATGACTTGCTTGATCTGTGCCTTGAGACATAGAGATTTCCATCTTTAGTGAAGAGATGAATCCATGATCCCAAAGAGAGGGTCCCCAGGCACCTAGCACAGTCTGGTACCCACGGAGACATCCAGAGCGAGCTCACCAGAGATGCTGGCTGCAGGGACTGCGGGGAAATGCTGGGCTAGACCAAGGGCTCTTAATTTTCGGTCCATGAGTCCTCCAGGGAGTGAGTGGATAGAATTTCGAAGTTTGTAACCATGCATAAACAAATTACATCTTTATTTTTAACTAATTTTCAACTGAAATTTAGCACAGCCTTTAATCATGAACATAGGAGACAAACTCTAATCCTATTTGCAATACCGATAAAATCAATAAATATCACAGATATTCTCACATCTCATTAAAGCTGTAGATACCTCAAAATGCTGACACCCACCCTTGCTTCAAAATTACGGTGTTAATTAGATTGCTGTTAGATTTTTAAAATTTAATATATTAAGCAAAACTATTAACATATCATGCATTTATTTTAATATAAATAACTGTACTCATATATAAATGAGCCCCTTTTAAATCCTTGGTTTTTTACACATTTAGATATTTTGAGAATGATTTCGCAGGCTTCACCCCACTGCCAAGAGCTCATGGCACAGAAACAGCCATAGAACCTGAGTAGGGTAAGGAGAGATACTATCCAGCATGACTGAGGGCCAGCTGAACCACAAGCCAGCCTTGTGCTCGAGTTGTGAGGTTGGAGCAGTGGTGGTGAACAACACATATAAGGAGAAAGACAAAAAAACACAATGGAAGGGCAAGCATGGTAGCAGAAGCCAGAAGGGAGAATTGGGAAACGGTGGGAAAAGATGCTTTAAGCCATGGGTTTAGATTAGCCCTTAAGCAGGATGTGGATGTGAGCAGGGACCGTGGAGTTGGACTGAGAAGCTAAAAGGGCTTCACAATATTTGTTTCAGCAGCAATATAACAACAGTGACCCAAACCAAACCGAGCATTTCTGTGCCAGGCACTATACTAAGTATTTTACATTTAACACCGTACATTTAACACCACCATCGGTTCATGTTTAAGATACGGAGCCCAAGAGGTTAATGACTTTGTCCACAGGCATGCAGGTAGAAAGCCAAGATTTAAACCCAGGGAACTTAAATACACTGGGCTTCATTAGCATGACGTTTCCTCGGGAGGCACAGCCCCACTTTTGGAGGGCAGGGGTGCTAGCAGGGTCTCTGGGCCGGCGGCATGTATTAGGCATTTTGAGTCTTTCCTTGAAGGGGCCACTTTCTGCCATTTCATTGGCTGCGTTCCTGAGTCATTGTCAGGGCGGCTGTGGAGCCTCCTGGGTGAATCTGGAGAGTTCTTGTTGGAGCTGACTAGCAAGAAGCCTCAATTAACTTTGTGGAGGCAGGATGAGGGCAACGGAAGTTAGAGACGACCATCTTGTAACTATTTTTAAACACAAAGATAAAAACAGTAACAAGAAAACAACATGGGGACTAGAGCACATTTTAAAAATTCTGCACAAGCAGCTCATCGCATCTCTTTTCTGTGTGAGGTTTAAGAGAGTGTGAGCTGGTGGAGTGAAGGCTGGCATCGCGTTTCCATAAGCCCTCCTTCTAAGCAAAGCAGAATTAAATGGATTTGCCAAGATCCTGCTTGTCCAGGGAATGGGGAGGTCAGGCTAAGATGCATAAATTCCCAGAGAAAGAAGGAATGCTAGTAAAGCCTCAACTTCTCACTCAAACTTCACAGACATTTCAGTTCTTTCTATGACACACTTTTGCCAAGTGATCGATAACCTATATTTGAATTCTCTGAGTGTCACGATAGTGGTTACCTCCACGAGGTAGTCCACTATGTGCTAGACTTTCTCTGGACAATGTGTTTCATTGTGTGATTCATATTCTCATGCAGCTCCTATTAGCATGTGTGATGTCTGAGAAAATAATTTTAGATAACTTTAAATAATTGAAAATAACTTTAACTGTGATGGCAGAACACACTTGTGGTGATTGAACCAATTCACTGAGCAATCAATAAGGTCTTACAAATCTCCCCTCTCTCTGCGAACACACACACACACACACACACACACACACACACACACACACACTCCTTAATTATCAATATTTTAGTTAATTCAGGTCTTCTTGGATCAAACATGTAAGTCTAAGTACCATTAGCTCATTTGTGTGTGTGTGTGTAATTTAGTCACATAAAGATACCTTTCTCTATTTTTGTTTCTAAACCTGAGTTTAATTTTGAGAAAAAAAAAATTATCTCCCCTCTCTCATGGCATAGGATGTGGTATAAGCTGTTTTTCTTTTTCTAGGCTGTGCTTTTGTTTAATTTTTATAATGACAATATGGGTAGATATTATTATTCCAGTGTTACAAATAAGAAAAATGGAACTCAAAAAAAAAAAAAATCAAAATGGATTACAGACCTAAATTTAAGACCTGAAACTATAAAGCTCCTAGAAGAAAACATAGGCAGTGCAGTCTTTGACACAGGTGTTAGCAATATTTTTTTTATCTGTGTCCTCAGGAAGAGGAACCAAACGAATAAACATACGGGGCCTAATCAGACTTAAAAGCTTTTAAACAGTGAAGAAAACCATCAACGAAATGAAGGGCAACCTACTGAAGGGAAGAAGATATTTGCAAATGATACGTCTGATAAGGGGTTAATAACCAAACTATATAAAGAACTCATGCAACTCTATATATAAAAAAAAAAAAACAATTAAAAATGGGCAGAGGACAGGAATAAGTGTTTTTCCAAAGAAGACATCTGATGGCCCATAGGCACATGAAAAGATGCTCAACGTCACTAATCATCAGGAAAATGCAAATCAAAACCTCACACCTGTTGGAATGACTATCGTGAAAAAGATGAGAAATGAGAAGTGTTGGCAAGGATGTGGAGAAAAGGGAATCTTACTACACTATTGGTGGGAATATAAATTGGTGCAGCCACTATGGGAAACAGTATGGAGGTTCCTCAAAAAATAAAAAATAGAACTATCATATGATCCAGAAATTCCACCCCTGAGTATATACCCAAAGAAAACAAAAACACTAATTAAAAAGATACATGCACCCCAATGTTCATAGCCGCATTATTTACAATTGCCAAGATATGAAAACAATCTAAGTGTCCATCAACAGATGAATGGATAAAGAAAATGTAGTATACATATACAGTGGAATATAACTCAGCCATAAAAAAGAATGAAATTTTGCCATTTGCAACAACATGGATAAACCTGGAGGGTATTATGCTTAATGAAATGTTGGACAGAGAAAGACAAATGCAGCATGTCTTCACTTATATGTGGAATCTCAAACGTGAAACGAATGAATATAACAAAACAGAAAGAAGCCCGCAGGTACAGAGAACAAACTAGAGGGGAGAGGGAAGTGAGGGGCAAGATAGGTGAAGGGGATTAAGAGGTACAAACCACCAGTTATAAAATAAGTAAGACACAAAGATGTAATGTAGAGCACAGAGAATATAGCCAATGTTTTATAGTAGCTTTATGTGGAGTACAATCTATAAAAATATCAAATTATCATATTGTACTCCTGAAGCTAATATACTATAGTAAGTAAACTACACTTCAATAAAAATAAATTGAATTAAAATAAATAAATAGGGGAGGGTGTAGCTCAGTAGTAGAGTGCATGCCTAGCATGTACAAGGTCCTGGGTTCAAGCCCCAGTATCTCCATTAAATAAATAGATGAATAAACCTAATTACTTCCCCCTACAAAAGATTAAAAAATAATATAAATAAATAAAATTTAAAAATAAATAAATAGATGTAATCAGGGGAAAAACAAAACAAAAAACTAAGAGTCCTGCATGACAATGTATACCTGAGTAAATGTGTAAGCCAGGTTTCAAATGCAAGTTAATTTGTCTCAAAGCTTATACTTATACTATACACACTATCTCTTACATAATTTACCACAATACTTTGTAATGCGTATTTCCTTCTACAAGCTGCTGGTGTCTGTATGTACAGAGAATATAACATTTATCTTTGAGTTCTTTATGTCCAATAGAATGCTTTGTGCAGAGCACACACTTAGTAAATAAATGAATGAATGATAACATGAATAAAAATGAGCACAGCCACTTTATTTAACCTTCTGCTGGATGCTCTGTGTGTTAAAGAAGAAACCTGGAAATCCGTTACTTTCCTCGGCGCACTTACACCAATAATATATGTAGGCTAAACATGTAGATAGTAGAGAATTCTCCCATAGATAAGGATGGAATTGTTACAGTCTGTTGTTTTCTGTCTTGAGTCAAACCAGGTGATTCATCACATGGGGTGGGAGAGGATTCTTGGAAAAGGGATCTGAGAGGATGTTAGGGTCAAAGAGAGGATGTAGAAGTTGAACCACGGTTCACACAAGAACTGGGAATGACTCCAAAGGAAAAGAAATTCCAAAAGAAAAGAATTTATTTCTCTCTCCAAATTCCGTTCCATTATATGAGCAATATTGAGAGGAAGGAGGGAAGAGAAAAAAGGAAACAGAAAGACTGTATTTTCCTAAGTTGTTCTTTGTTAGACAGCTGGAACACAACGGACTGAGAACTGGATGGGGGGCCAGGAAGACTGTGGTTCAAACCCTGTACTGATTTATTAGCTGTGGGCAAACCACTTAATATATTTAAGGCTCCATTTCTCATCTGTAAAATATGGTTGATAAAACCCAACTTAAAAATTGTAATGAAAATTAAATGAGATAATTGTCGTGAAAACATCTAGCATGGTGTCGGCCACATATTAAATGTTCCAAATGTGTTTACAGAGATCATCAAGAAAAGCCCTCCTAAATATTTTCCAGAAAGAGCATCATGCTGGGAACTGTTGGAGCATCAGGCTGGTTCATGACAGCAAGAGATTTGACCTTCTCTGTTCTCACCAATCACACAGTTGAATAGCCTTAGTGAGAGACTAATTTGAAACAACTAGAGATGAGAAATACATCTTCTAAGCAAATTCTCTTTTGGAGGAAGTGTGGAGGGGCTTCTCTATATCCTTTTCAATACAGATCTCCTTGCTGGTGGTTATGGGCGAGGCACTGTATTAGACTCAGACATGCAAAGATAAAACAGTTTTCTGGTTGCCTAGGAAATTATGGTCTGGTGGGTCATGAAAATATTCAGTGAGTGTTTTTACATGGCTGGGAGGGGGACTGTACCAACCGGATTAGGTGTGCAGACACAAGCCAACTACCAAACTCCTTCCCTACAGGTACTGTTACAGACTGTGTCTCATTTAATTCTCAATGAAGGCCTGCATCTTGTAATTTCTATCTTCATATTTAGATGACTAAATGGAAACTCAGAGATTGGCTAATGGTTTCAAGCTCAATGGAAGAGAAATAAGCCACTTTGAAAATTAAAAATACTTTTCATATGAAGAGAAAAGGGTGAAGAATATGCACACACAATCTAGGAAAATATTATTCCAATTACTCAATTTATTTTTTGAACTAAGTATATGTTTTCTAACTGTTCTCTGTGGAAATCTTAAAACAGAAAAAGGAAGGAAGGAAGGAAGGGAGGGAGGGAGGGAGGGAGGGAGGAAGAAAGAAAGAAAGAAAGAAAGAAAGAAAGAAAGAAAGAAAGAAAGAAAGAAAGAAAGAAAGAAAGAAAGAAAGAAAGAAAGAAAGAAAGAAAGAAAGAAAGAAAGAAAGAAAGAAGGAAAGAAGGAAGGAAAGAAGGAAGGAAAGAAGGAAGGAAGAGAAAGAAGGAAAGAAGGAAGGAAGAGAAAGAAGGGAGAGAGGAAAGGAAGGAAGAAAGGAAGGAGGAGAGAGATAAAAAAGAAAGAGAGAAAGAATAGAGAATCAAATTTTATCTATATTAAGCTGAAACTAGGGAATAAACGTGAACCACAACAATAATAGTTCAATAACTATAATTTTAGATGAAGCAGTTTTTCTTTTGAAAGTATCTATTCTGACGTGATACCATGTTTAAATTGATTCCATATTCACTACTTCTCTTCATCAACCATAAATTCCTCACTTATGACATCTTTATTTTGATTCTTATTTCAAGCACAGTTTTCAAGATCACAGATGTTCTGGTTTGTAAGATCTTTTATCATGAGAACCATTTCATTGTTGTTCTCTTTAAGGCACAATGACTTTGCTGGTTATAGAAAAATTTGGGGTCATACAACCTTCCTTTCAAATCTCTGCAGAATTAAAAAAAATTTTCCCACCGATTTCTAATATTGCTGAGGCAATGTCTGAATCAGAAGAATTTAGTTTCCTTTTTCAGTAAGTCCCCAAACCAATTTCTGGTATGCTTTTTTTACACTTCAAGTCTGCTAACTTTGTCAAAATATGCCTTGATGTGTTTTCTTTCATATTTTTTTCCTGCAGTACCATGTATATTAGTTTTTACTGTGATGATATCATAAAATCCACCAACAGTAATTCGTTTTTACTGTGATGATATCGTAAAATCCAACAAAGGTGAAAACATGCATTTCTCACTCTCTGATCAGGCACCTAGGTTTGTGGCTTCTCTGTGTACTCTGTGCATAGAGTTGTACTCTGATGACTTTGGCTCACCTCCTGGCCCTGGGCTGGGATACATGTTCCAGGTGTCTTCATTCTGGAGCCCAGGCATGTGGCATATATTTTCCCTATGAAGGAGGTCAGAAGCATCAAACTGGGGATGCTTTAGATCTAGGCTTGGAATAGAACCCATATTCCATTGGCCAAAGCAAGCCCTATGGTCCATCTCAAAGTTGATAGGATAAAGAAGTATTCTCAGCCTAGAGGAGGGTGGGAGTGGATGGGGTGGGATTCAGGTCTTCCTTTATTTTAGAACTTTTTAAAAAATATCTTTACAGTACATATTTTTTCCAATTTTTCCCATGGTCTCTCAGATCTTGGGTAACAAGATGGTGGACCTCGAGAGGCTAGTCTTTCATATCTGCCTCTTTCCCTTGATAATGTTTGATTTATTTATTTTTTTTCGCTGCTATTTTCAAGACTAGAGCAACTACAAAATAAATAATTAAATAGACAAAATTAACAAAACTGACAAATAGGAGACAAATTCATAATTTTTAGACAGAAGACTGTCAACCTAGAAATCTGAGAATTTCAACTGAACTATTTTTATAAAGCTTTGCTAATTGTAAGTTTGTGGGTTTCAAAATATTTACAAAATAATAACTTTCATGTAGAGTAATAATAATTATATATTAAACATGATAAAAAATTAGCCAAATCAGAATAAAATTAAAAATATGATATAACTAGATATTAGCTTAAATACAAGTATTTACAGCTTATACGAACAAAATTATAAAACTCTTCAGACAGATGTAAGTAAGATTTGAATACATTGTACTTGAATAGAAAATCTCAAACTTGTAAAGGTGCTAGTTATTTCTAAACTAATCTATGTATTCAATTTAATGGAAGTAAGAATTTTAATGAAATAGAGAAAAGTTTTTTCAGTTCCCCTGGGAGAATAAGCTTATTAAAATGCTTAACACATTCGTGGAAAAGTAAGAATAATAAGGGAAGACTTGCCTCACCAAATATTTTAACTTAATACAATATGATACCGCTGTAATTAACAGACCTCCATGTTGGCACGGAAGTTCATCAACAACTCAATGAAACAGAATAGAAAACCCAGAAATGTATGCAAGTGTATGAGGGAGTTCAGTATGTCATAAAGGTGGTACTATAAACAGCAGATCTGTAATTATTTTGGGGACAACTAACTCGCCTTGGGGAGGAAGGAGAGGAGGAAAAGACCTTTGTCCTTGACTCGTACCATACAAAATAAACTCAACATTTAGTTACATTCATTAAAAAAATCATACAATAAATATGCTAGAAGAAAATGCTGACAAGTACTTTTATATACAGAGTTTGGAAGACATTTCTAAATTCCACTTCAAACCCAGAGAGTATGGAAACAATTCTGGTAAATTGGAGTATATTAAAGTTTCAAACTTCTGAATAACAAAAATACCATAATTGAGGTTAAAGTAGAACAAGTTTGAAAAATGAGTTGCAACATATATGCCACTATGTGCAAAAAGCTTTTATAAAGTGATGAGAAAAATAGTTTAACATCGCAATTAAAATGGATGAAAAATTTGAATAAACAATTTATAAAAGAAGAAAACACAGATGACCAATGAACCTACTAATGGCAACGAATCTTATTCACATTTCAGAAAATCAATCAAAAGTTATGGTTTTTAAAAATATATATATAATTTACCAATAATTCAATTGTTGATAATACAGTGGAAACTCCCTTCATCTCCTCTTAACTGCTTTGCAAGACTGACTATTGCTCTTTGCACACGCTACCAGTATGATACTCTTTTCTTCACCGATCAAATGAATACTTACCAATTTAGTCTGTTTGTCCCCAGACCTGTTTATGACAATTTACTTGCTATGTTAATTATTTAATTAAATCCCTTTTAAATTAGTGAATGCAAAATAGAGGTCTTGTTGCTGTGAGTGTGAATGCTTTGGAAGGTCTCTGAAAGTGTGAATTAGATGTGCAGAAGACAACTATAAACGTTTAGACCAGAATAAAAGAAAACTTACCAATCCTGAAGTACTCTGCATGAAGATTACTTCACAAGTGCTTTGAAGTTTCTATACTACCAAAGAAATTTAACTTGATAATGATCGAGACAGAATCGTAATTAACTTTCAGGCAAAAAGGAAAATAGGGATTGCCAACTAGTAATTGGATGAAAATTAAAAAAAAAAAAAAAAAAAGGTCTTTGAGCTATATCCAAAGATTAGGCCAGTGCAAATTTAACAGCAAATGTGTGAAGGCTTAAATGTTGGAAAAAAAGTCATAGTGTCTATATATTTTCATACTAGGAACAATATTCTAGTCTAGTTAATCCATTAAAAAATTTATAAAGTTAAAGTCATTTTTCAATAGAGATATCTTGATTGGAGAAAAAATCTATAATTAGATGAAAAAGGTCTAAATTATAAATTATCATCTATCAAAACAATGGTTTACAGAGTAGAACAGGGAGCATCAAAAAACCAAAATTCCAAGGAAAATATCACTTTCTCTGCAACAACGCAACTGAAACTCACAAGTTGCCATTTCTTGTTTTTAGCAAATCACAGGAACCTACCACTTTAAAGAACATAAATTATTTATCATTACCAGGTTACTGCTGCTCACAAAAATCAGCATGGAAGGGATTCTAAACTACTTAAGGAAAAATTTGTATTTTTTTCTCACGAATTTCCATCTTAAAGTTACCTGAACAACTTCCTATCTCAGCTGTTCTGATCCTCACAAAAATGATGTAATTGCCTTGTTTTCACCAGTCTTTGTGGACCTAGAATGCTTAGTGAAATGCTTCTAGAAAAAAAGATTTTAGTTATGTTTTGGGGGGAAAAAATAGTACAGATGAATATATTTCTCAAAGAATCGTTTAAAGTTAGCAACTGCATTGATAATCTTTACAATGAATGTAGTATTAGTGTGGAATAAATTCCCAGGACATGTATTACCATCGCTTTAAGACACTGCTCTGAGTGGGATAAGACTGCAGAAAACCCTGAACTATAAAAACATTTAAAAAAAAAAAAAAAACCACATAATGTGTTAACTGACCTCAAACCAAATGAATTGTTTATAGTCTGTCCCCACCTTTAGAATGTAAGTTCCAAAAGACAGCACTTTTTATGTCTTTCTCACCCCATTGCCCTGATTAGTATTCGGTCCATTGTAGGCACACAATAAATATTGATGGAATAAATGAGCAAAGAGGTGGCAATTCCTGAGTTCTGAGCTCCATTCAGCAGTCTTATTCTATGGGATTAGTACTGTTCACCAGGAAGAGCATAGACTTGAGAATTTGGGTAGAAACTCCTGCTCTGGAACTTTCCTGCTGTGTATTCTTGGAGAGATTATTTTACCTATGGTTCTCGGCCATCTTGTATATAAAATACGAATTAGACCTTTTAGACTTGTTGACCAAATTAATGTACGTAATTTATCTGGTACATAGAAGGCTCTCAATAAGTGGTATCAAAGTGAATGATGTTATGATGTCGATGACGCTAGCGGTGGAACTGGCGTAGCGGCATAGGAATCTAAACTCTCACTGAGTGCCTTTGGGGAGCAGGGTACTCTGCTAGTCTCCAGACAGCACTCCCATGCTCAAAAAAGGCCACACTCTCAGAGAGGAAATTGCTCAGCCCAGAAAGAGTTCTTCAGTGGGTCACATGGGAGAAGCACTGCTTTGGCAAGCCTAACAAAGGGGCCATTATTCTCATTCACAGACAACGCCAAGAAGGTGCTGGGTGGTCTAGGATACAGGAGACAGATAATGTAATGACTCCATTCATCAAAAAGCCGAGCATGCACACCAGCTGCCCGCCAGCTGGAAAATGAAGCTCTTCCCTGTTCTGGGGATAATTTACTTCTGCTGGGGAGACTCTGTGATACTCTTCACCTTAAGGGACCAACAGAATTCCAACAGTATCATGTAACGTTGTGCTGACTCAGCAATGAGACTCAAAAGGAGAGCAAAATAAAACAAGCAAATGAAGAACAAAAGTCACTCACCTTTCATGTTAGAAGAATAAAATGAACTAACAAACAATTGTTTTCTTCTGTGTATTTGTTCTATTTTCACCTGCTGGAAACTTCAGATTCTATAGCTGATCATGCCTCTCTTTTATCTTTGGCCATTAGGATGTTTGATGTCACATTTTGGTCTTCATCTAATCACAGTCCGGACACCATGTCATACATTTCTGTATGGAGTACACCTACCGACTTTACTATATTCTCCTCCGAACTTTAATATAGCCAGAGGCCCACAGTTATTAGCTTCTTCTTTTTGTTTTGGATATGTTTTTGAGATTATCTCCTATTCTCTGCTGGATGACTCATGAGTACATGTCATAGAACATAATGAGATCATGATTTAAACCCTCTGTATGTGGTAAAAACCTATTGAGGCTTCTCTCCAGCTGAAAAAAATGACAGAGTTGTTATTACAGTCAGCCCTCAGTATCTGTGGCTTTTGCACCTGCAGATTCAACAAACCGTGGGTCAAAAATATATTTTTTTAACTCCAGAAAGTTCCAAAAAGCATGACTTGAACTTGCTGTGCACTATTTATATAGCATTTACATTGCATTATGTATTGTGAGTAATCTAGAGATGATTCAGGGTATATGGGAGGATGTGTGTAAATATATGTAAATACCACTCCATTATATGAGGGACTTGAGCATTTGCAGAGTTTGGCATCCCCAGGGGTCCTGGGACCCATCCTCTGTGGATACCGAGGAATAACTGGATTGTCTCTTCTATAAGTTAAAAAAAAAAAACTGGAGTTTTGAGCTACTTACCAAAGGCCACAAAAATCAAACCTACTTGGTTTAAAACCTGGGGCATAGACGTTCACTCTATGTTACTATTACTAGCAATCTTCTTCTGGTAGTAACACTCACATCTATTGAATGTTTTCTAAGCTCCAATCAGTGCTAACCATTTTGTAGGAAAACTATCTCATTTAATCTTTACAACAATCTTCTAAGTAGATTCTGTCCTTATTTACATATTCAGATGATGGTCCTGAGATTTAAAGGTAAATAAGTAATTCACCAAATCGCTATAATTAGAAATTGAATCTAGGATTTGAACCATGGTCTGTCTGAAGTCAGAACCCCAGTTCTCCTATTTCTGCCTAAATGTACTTCTCTTATACCCATAGGGAAAGCCCAGCATCTCTGCGTAATCAGACCTCAGGTAAAAGGCATCTGGAGTTTGTGGAACTTTATGAACTAGACAACGTCCATTTGTTGATTTCCAAGGAAAACTTTAACTTCGAAAAGAGCATGTGCTAACTCACACACTGAAAATCACAAAACAGTTCAGGAATTGGGTGTTGCAGTCCCCAGGGTGAAATAAAAACTACAATAGAACATGAAGAAACAAAGTCATGGAAATCATGAAGGCTTTTTGGCATGGTTTTCTTGCGAGGAGGAAATTATTCACGGGAGAGGAGGAGGTGGAAGAGGCAGGATTCCACCCTTGGAAAGCAACAGAGGATAGAAATGACCGCAGGGGTGGGCAAGTGAAATGCAAAAGATCCTGGGTTGAAACCGTAGAGGAAATCTCTGGCCATAACTTTCAGGTTACGTTAACTGTGTTTACATTCAATTATTTTTCCCGGAGTGGGCTCCTTCCTGTTCATAACATTTTACTTCGCTCATTAATCTAGAAAGACTCCCCACACCCCAACATGGAAATAACCATCTTAATTGGGAGAAATTCAATCTCCAGGAAAGGAATCATCTGTTTTAGTTACATTTTCCATTAAAAAATTGATTTATCTGACCGCTATTTTTGCCACGGCACAGTCAGGTTTATATATAAACCCATAATAAGTCATTAAAGTATTATTATTTCCAATCCCTTCCTGTGGGACGTCTTTTCTAACCACCAGCCCACAGGCATGATGCTGTCCTGGGTGCCGTCTGGACTTCCTTTGTGTGTCTGTTGCAGCCATCTTGGCGGACCTGTCAGGATTTACATCATTTCCATTCTTCTGTTTGATCCATGATGCCTCCAAAAAACCCTGGCGGTGACCACAGGAAATAAGTTACTTAATCCTATTGTACCTCTTTCAACAGCAAGCATTCCATAAAACAAAATCAATGTGCTTGTCCCCCCTCCACCCCCCCCCCCGATCAAGTGAAAGTCACACGGAGACTAAGAAAGTTTCTCACCAACCTGGAAAGAACTTTGAAGAAAACAGACTGTTATTTACTTGGAATCTATTTTAAATGGGAGACACAGATTGAGGTTATGGAATGTAGGAAAGAGGGTTTGCTCACAAAATGGGAGACTTGGCTGAGCTACCTGGCAAGAGAATGGGGCCATTTTGAGAGGCAAAAATCCCTGCAGTGAGTCACAGGTTTTAAGGTAATGATCAGGTTGCAGATGGTGGGGGAAACAGAAAAAAAGCAGGAAAGGGGAGAGAGAGAATAGAACAGTCCAGAAGAACTCAGAGGAGCTCAGTTTCCAGAGGAGTTAGCAAAGGAAGATGCCTGTTATTTGTTTTGAGTGCCAACTAGAGTGTTATCTCCATCCAACAAACTGATTGTGCCAGCGCTCCTGAAGACTGGGCTGCCATCCCTGTGTTCACCTTATTACCTTCCTACAAGCCCACTGTTGTGAAGATGTTCAGATGCTAATGTGCCTCGCCTATCTACCTGCGACAGATCAGTCAGGTGCCAGTGGAGGCACTGAAAACATGTAGCCTCAGTAGTCACCATGAACTGTGACTTAGGGATGCAGAAAGCTGGGCAGGCATTTATGACCACTGTTGGCAAGGCACGAAGTGGGTTCAGAAAGGACTGCCCTGACCCACCAGAGACTGCTGTGGCCCCCTAGATAGCCATTCGTAAACTTGGTGACCACGCACATTCCTGTCCCTTCATGGTGAATCAGAATTATCTGAGGATCCTGTGATTATGTGGATTCTGATCCAGCAGTTCTGGGGAGAGGCCGGAGAATCTGTATTTTCTAACAAGTCATGTCAATTGTACTGGCCCAGGGACCACACTTTGAGTAGCACACAGGTACCACGATATGGCGAAGTCCTGCTCACCTTCCGATCAGTTGCACTAAGGAAACATTTGTTCAGCTCAGAGGACTCGTAGTGGGGCAGTGACCTCTGCTCCTGATGGCTTGTCACTTCAGGCATGTAGCTGCATGTATGGAAATGGACCGTAGGCGAGAGGCTGGGAACAGAGTGGCCGAATAAATCAGGCACAATGGACAGTTCCATTAGGACAGCCAAGGCCGACAACGGTCATCCAGCTGTGGGTGAAAGGAAGTTGTGAGGTTAGATCTGCGTTTTCGGTGACCCCGTGAGCAGGGAGGTAAGCTCGCCACTGGCTCCCGCAGCTCTCGGGGCCAGCTTTTACCACCCATTTGATGTGCCTGAAGAAGAAAGCACAAAGCTCTGCTCTTTCAGGAAAAGTTCTTTCTGGTAGGGGGTAGATATGTAGTCCAGTCCTGCCCTGTACATTCAAACCAAAAAGACCAGCCCTTACCCCATGTTGGTAGGTCGGCGGTCAATAAAAACCGGACCCAGGAATTCCCGTGGAGACTTTTCTCCTCTGTTTACTCTTAATTCTTGTCATGGGAGCAAAGAGGCGTGTCATGGCACTTCAAGCGCTAGGAAGAGCTTTCTACAAAAGGTGATACCTAAAAGGAAGCGCTGAAGAGTGAGCAGGAATGAGCTCAGAGGTGGAGAGTGGAAGCAGAATCCTGGCTGATGGAGCAGCATGTCCAGAGCGGACGTGGGGTCTGCGGCTACCTCAGCGTGGCCAGCATCTAGATGGGGAGGAGGACAGGAAATGGGCCTGAGAAGCAGAGAGAGGACAGACTGCGAAGAAACTTGGGTTTTCCTAAGAAAGCATGCAGACCCCATCAGAGAGCCCTCACTCTCCAGGTTGGTGGGTTCCGATCGTGTTTCTCCTCCGGGAGGGCGCCTCTGGGCTGGTTCTCTGCCCTTTGCTTTCTGAGAGTTTTCCTGGAAGACCCTGAGGAGACGCCAACCCGGACCCACTTGACATCTTCCCCACCTGGTGGTTTTCATAGTTTCCTTCTTGAAGGAGCACGGAAACCCAAGTCAATGACACACTGATATTTCTGTTCCGGGAAAATGAAATTTGGACATTGGTGGTTTTAAGGCTACAAATACTGAGCAGATGTGGGAGCTGGGTTTCTCATACGTGAGAAACACATGCACGTGTGTGTGTGTGTGTGTGTGTGTGTGTATAGACATACATATATACATTCCTTACCACGTAGCCCAAGGATTTTTATTTAGTCTTATTGATTTTATGCTATTGTTGCTTTTTCTCCTTAACATACTTCGAGCATAATTTGAAATAGTCACATTATGAATGGTAAGCTGAAAATAGAGAATATGACCTGAGTAATTTTCAGGGAAGAAAATGATGTGGTTTATTTTATTTACTTATCCAACTGAAACAAGATGGTCTCTAGTTATTTATCTGAGCCCTTTAGCATCAGCTCTGGAAGGTCTGTGAGGCTTGTGTATTAAGTGTTGCATGTGCATTTAAAAAAAAGCATTATATATAACATGTGTTTTCATTCATGGACTCTGTGCATTATTTCATCATGATGTATTCTTTGTGGTATTATTTTAGAAATCTATTCCCCACAGATCACCAGAAAATCTCTTGCCCTGTCACTTTTGGGATAATGAACACTTTCCATATGTGTAAATCTGTCAGGCCCATGTCTTGCTTAAGTGACAGTGACTAATTTACAAATCAAAGAAATCATTCTTACCTTTTTTAATCACTGACTGTTTTACTGCAGAAATACAGGGAGGGTCATTAGCTTAAACTATAAAACATCTCCTGAAAAAGCCTATGAGCAGAGGAGAATTTAACCTTCCTTGCTTTTTTAAAAAGAGATGTTTAAAATCAAGAAATTCCAAGATATATTCAATTTTTGGAAAGACAATGGATAATACAGCCCTGCATCAAATTCACATTGAAATTCACACTGTAAATAAAGGTGTCAAAATTAATCTAGCAATAAATTATTTTGTGTTGTGATTCTTGGAACGTCTATAATTGATATACCATCTAAAGTTTAACCAGAGCTCATGCTGGTTTACGCAAGAGTGATCTTTAGCAAGATATGGAAATAGACTTAGTTTTATTCCCTGGATGGCTTTGCAAGAAGTAGAAATAACAGACACAAGATACACTCTTGAAAAGATCAAGGGTATTCCCCGATAGATGTCTAGTTCTGCGGGACAGTGTTACAAGCCTTTCACTCTGTTGCACGAGTCTGTTAAATGACAACTCATTAAATACACATTCTGTGACAGGCACTGTAGAAAGCTTTGAAGGAAGTTATTCTTACATACATCCCTCAGAAGCTCTAGGCAAGAAGAAGTGCCCAGAGAGAAGTTATCAACCATCAAGAATTAACACTACAATGAGATATCACCTCACACTAGTCAAAATGACCATCATTAAAAAGTCCACAAATGATAAATGCTGGAAAAGGTGTGGAGAAAGGGAGCCTTCCTATACTGTTGGTAGGAATGCAGTTTGGTGCAGCCAGTACGGAAAACAGTCTGGAGATTCCTTGAAAAACTAAAAACAGACTTACCGTATGATCCAGCAATCCCATTCCTGGGCATGTATTTGGATGAAATTCTAATTCCTATAAATAAAAGATACAGGCACCCCAATGTCCATAGTAGCACTATTTACAATAGCCAAACATGGAAGCAACCTAAATGTCCATCAACAGATGATTGGATAAAGAAGTTGTGGTGTATATATACAATGGAATACTACTCGGCCAGTAAAAAAAGAATAAAACAATGCCATCTGCAGCAACATGGATGAACCTGGAGATTGTCATACAAAGTGAAGTAAGCCAGAAAGAGAAAGAAAAATACCATATGATATTACTCATGTGGAGTCTGAAAAAAATGACACAAGTAAACTTATTTACAAAGCAGAAACAGACTCCCAGTCTTAGGAAACAAATTTATGATTTGTGGAGAGTGGAGAGGAATAAATTGGAAGTTCTGGATTTGCAGATACACGCTACTATATATAAAATAGATAAACAACAGGGTCCTATTGTATAGCACAGGGAACTATATTCAATACCTTATAATAGCCTACAACGAAAAAGAATATGAAAAGGAATTTGTATATCTCTCTCTCACTGAATCACTATGCTGTACACCAGAAATTAGCATGACATTGTAAATCAACTATACTTCAATAAAAAAGAAACACACAAAGAATTAAGTTGAAACTGAGACAAATAGTTAACAAAAAAAGAATATCTGAGATTTTAGCACCTGTTTTTGAGACATTTCAGGCAAGAATGCTCACTCCTGAAATAGGCAGTTTAGGGACGTGCGGAGGGAATACCTCAGGGAATTCAGAATGAAGGAGGAATCAGATCAAGTACATAGTGAAGCAAGAGGTTAGAAATGTGGTTTTGGGGTTAAATTAAAAGGAATACAATAGTCAGTTTTCCAGGAAAACAATTTCTGAATGGTTAGTTTATTCTGTGTTACTCAGAGGAAATTAAAGATGCATAAAAATGGAACAAACAATTGAAGAAAATGGTTTTTTTCCTAATAAGATAGTATGTTTTCAATTTTAAGATAGTTTTATTCAGGCATCTTTTGTATTATTAAGCTTTTTATTACCACCAAATTGAATAATTCATAGTGTGTTAAACACTAACAATTATATTCATTTAAAATTGGGTGAAAATTATGGTTTCTGAAAAACAGAAACTTCATAGGTTTTTAAAAGAAACTGCTTGTCTTCAGTATTTTTTTTCCAGTTTAAAAACATCTTTTTAGGGGGAGGGACATAGATAAAAGTGGAATCGTGTACTATTAGATCCAGTTTTTGCTCAGGAAGCAATCTGCTTTCATACCTTCATTAAGCTACATCTGAAAGGAAACGTCTGAACATTGCGGAATCCCTCTACTGAGTATGCAAATGAAGGAGGTGCTTGTGACGCTGGTTGCACGATATCTTTATTAGGCTGGTAATACCCAGAACTTCCTTTAAGACAGGACTATGGAGTCAAGTGGCTGGAATCTTGCTTAGAACTGTCCAGGGCTTTAATCCTCTTTTCCTTCTATCTCACATACCATTGTGCAACTTTCTTTGAAATTGTTCAATTTATAATATTTGGTAACTTCAAAGTTCATAGAATGGAATGAGGGATGAGATATTTGCTTGTGAATACTTGAATGGTATGGAATTATTTTATCTGAAGACATTTACTCCTTTAAGCGATGGAAAAATGAGAACGAAGGGCACTTAATAGACTGCTTGCACATCGATGACACCAGCCACACACATCTCGCTCCTTGTAAGTGGTACCACGGAGGAGAGTCTTCTGGAAAAGGGATTAGATGTCCCACATGATTCAAGAGAGAGGAACAGGATCGATGAAGACTGTTAAGTGAAGACAAGTTTAGTGTGGTAACAAGAGCTCCTTTCCACTGTTACTGTCTGAGCAGCAGCAGATGGAGTATTTTGAAGGTAGAGATCTTACTCTATGCAAAACATCTACTGGCTAATGGCTTCTTAGTGGGGCCATGTTTAAAGAGAACCCTGAATGGGGTTTCTAGTTTAGATGGCCTTTCAGATTTCTTTGAATCTGTTCGGAGACATGATGTGGTGCTTGCTTCCTCAGGGTCTTCCCTTTCCTAAGCTTCTGCTTCACTTCCCAGGGTAGCAGACAAATTATGTTTCCTGGGTCTTCTCAGAGTCTCACTGGAGGGTTAATTTGAGATGCACAGAAGGGTGTTTCTTATTCTTCATCATCCCTCACCTCCTGGAGTCTGATGATCTGAGTATCTCACTGATGCTTACGCATGAGGGATATGGAGAGAGGGGATGACCCCAGAAGGACCCTGGGTCAGCACGAGTGTTGAGAATATGTGGAGGTGAGACAGGTGAAGCCATGCACAGCCTCCAGGAAGTGCATCTGCGCTCCGCCCCTGTCCGGATTGATCCAGGTGTGTAGCGACTCAGGTTAATCTTTTCACCTTTCTGCTGGGGTCGGTGATTGGAGGATGACATTCACAATGTCCTGCATTCTCTGAAGCCAGACTGGTTCATGCCTTTCATGCGATAGGATTTCTATCACTTCCTTCTGCTCTCTGTTCACCTCCATAATCATCCCAGAATTCCCTTTATCTTGTAACCAAAAGAAACTTCACTTAGATAATGATTTAGCATCGTGTCCAAAAAAAAAAAAAAAAAAAAAAAAAAAGAAAGAAAGAAAGAAAATCTGAGGCACACCCAGGCTGTCTCTAATTTCAAGAAAGTGCAAAAATAGATTTGAAATCATTACGGCTCAGGTTGCCACTAGAATGAGTTGGATAAATTTTGTTCTATTTACCCAGAAGGATGAATGGAATCTTTGCCAAGTTTGTGTGTGGCAGGAGGGTGTCGGAGCAAAGGCCTGGAGATCAGGATGGGGGTGGGGGTGGGCAGAAATCCGGCCTCGAGCACAGCTTTCATGCTGGCCGGGCAGCTGTGGGAACTCTGGGAAGCTCTCATCTCACTGAGCTTCAGTTTCCTCTCATCTAAAATAAGAATCTCGGATCAGATGATTTCGAGAGCCCGCTCTAGTTGCGAAACACTTTAATCCCGGCAGCGGAGGCACAGAGAGGTCAACCACCTTGGCCAAGCACACAGAGCGAGGCAACAGCCTAAAGGCTTGGACCCAGCTCCAAGGTTATCATGACACTGGAGCTCTTTTAGAGGAGTTTCAACAGCAAAGAGCATTTATGCCCTCAAGGTCTCTCCCAACATGGGAAGAGGCTGATGTGCCCCAAACTTACTCTAACGATGTTGTTCACATCTGCATTTGGGGGTTTCTGACTATTTCTCCCAAGTGATGAGTGCAGCAACATTAACATTTGCAGATTCTTTCTGGTTCCTACACCGGCCCATGTGATTTTCAGTTCCCCAGGGTCGACTATAGCAATACGACAGTGAACGCCAGTGTTTTGTGAAAAATATAGAAAGAGGTTCTGTGCAAGTCCAATGCACGACAGTAAGCGCTGACGTCACTGTTTTTAACAGCTCCATGTCCTTTCATTTTATTTTTTGAGCCAGAAAATGACTTCCTATGAATATTCATCATATCTATGACTATTGTCCCCCTTGGATCCTTGTTTTAGAGAAAAAAAACCATAAGGCTCCCACTGTGATTCCTGGCTGATGGTTCCAACTGGCTAGTTCGGCTCCCATCCCCTGGGGCGGAAGTGAAGTCAGTCTGCAGAGAAGGACCGAGGTGTGTTCCAGGCCTGGAACAATATCTGGATGTACTGGGAAAAGTGAAGGCAAAACCCACGTCACCACCTCAGCCCCAGCCCTGCTTCCTGACTGCACGTGGGGAAAACGACGCAACCTCTCTGAGGTGGTGAACTGGGAACGGGAACACTCACTTGAGATTGTTCTAAGGACCGGTAAC
Source organism: Camelus ferus (assembly GCF_009834535.1). Classification (NCBI taxonomy): domain Eukaryota; kingdom Metazoa; phylum Chordata; class Mammalia; order Artiodactyla; family Camelidae; genus Camelus; species Camelus ferus. The sequence continues at coordinate 8,264,942 of NC_045710.1, forward strand.
CGTGTGCCACTGGCACAGTGGCTCGGATGGAAACATGGGGCAGCGCAGCAGAGTCAGGGCCTTGGAGTGCGGGGCACCCAGGTTTGGCACTTAGCATCTCCCTGATGAGTCTGCGATCCTGACAAAGCTACTGAGTTGAAGGAACCAAAGGGACCGATGTACCACGGAGAATGTCTGCCTCCGGTCTAAGACAGCCCTGCGTGAGAAATTCTAGTCCAGGCTGTGCGAGAGTAGCGAGCTATTGTGCCTCCGAGCCTGGGGGGCTCCCACGCGTGGCACAGAACGTAAGTTCACGGGAGCTTGAGGCAAATCAGTGGCTTCCACCCCCATGCCAAGGGCTGGCGGTCAAGCAGCTGGGTCCCAGCCCCGGCTCTGGTGCTTTACTGAGTGTGGCTCTGGGAAAGTTACATCACCAGCGTGAGCCCCAGTGTCATCATGTTTAAAGCGAGTAAAGACTGAAGGTAATGATACCAGCTTTTCAGATATGTCTGTAAAATATCTAGTACGAAACTAACACAGCTTAGGTGCTCAGCGAATGGTAACTCTTGTTATTTTGTTACCAGATGACGTCCATGGGATAACAGAAAACCCGTACTTTTATGCTTACACCCACTGATGTGGATTTGAGTCGTATTGGTTAGTTATACTATTTTTTTTAGGACAATCTCCCCTTTTGCCTCTGGGGAATGGGAATTTCAAACAGTTTGGGGCTGGGAGGGCAGGCGGACTCCTGGGTGGGCGTGTGTCCCCGGGCAGAGGGTTCTCACTGAGAACCCCAGGATCAGCAGGATTGATCCTAGTCAACACGCCCCCCACAAACGAGGAAGCTCGGGAAAGGTCCCTTGTCTAGGAAACACGTGGCGGAGAAGAGGAATCCATCCTCACATCCACTGGCCATCTGCCAGGGGCCTGGAACCCGCTGGTGAACAACTCACGGAGCAGAAGGAGAACCAGAACCATCAGCAAACTCCAGCCTAGTTTTGGGTTTCTTTTGCCAATGTTGTCATTTGCTTTTAGGGCAGATATGCTTTCAAGCCTTCCCCAGAGACACAGGAGAATACTCAAATATATTTACACCTGATTTTTCTCTTGCAGGGAAGAACAGAAAGAAAGTAAAATAAAACTGTGTCATTTGTTTATTAAGAGAGTCTGGATATTCAGATTTTGCCAAATTCCTGTCCATTCCACAGCCGCTGAGAAAGCAGGGCTCCATCACATACCCACCCAGTGGGCCTGGGGAATCGACACCTCTGTGTTCTCCCTCTCATTTGTTAAAAACAAAATACAAATGACACGTAAGACGTCCTCTCAGTTCGCATGCTTCCGGCCTCTCTGCGGCTTCGTCAATTACCTTGCACTCTATTTCTCTCCTGGATTGAATGTATGGCTCTGAGGATTCAAACCACAGAAATACACCTGCTTTCAGTGGATGCTGATACTTTAGAGCAGAGAGAGGCTCATTTAGTGGGAAGTATGACCGTGTAGCTGGTGAATTATTAAACCAAGTCCCCAGCCTGCCTTTCCACTGAGTTCCAGAAGGGACGTGTCCTTTAATTCAGAAACACTGGGACGCTGTCATGGCTGAAGGAAAGATAGTCATAGTGTTGTGACATCCTTGGGAAAATGTCACTGAAATGGGTCAGCCGTTCTATTTCAGCACTGTGCTCATCGGCGAACGTTAAAGAATGCTAAAAATAAGTACACGGTGTGCTCCCAGCTACCCAGCCAAGCCAGTACGTCTTTGAGAAAGCCCTTGTCTATTAACAGCCTGACTCGTAGACGCAGCAGTGCGCTGTGGCTTTCCCAGGGGGTCACGTGGGCGTTTTGGGAAGACTGCGTCACTCACAGCCCCGCATCCCTTTTTTCAATAAGGGAGAAATTATTTGGGCAATCCTAACCTCGTGGGGCTTGGATGGGGATCTCAGGATTGCGTGGGCAGGACTTAATGGATCCAGCTTTGATGCACAGCAGACACAGACTCAACCTGCCTGGGGACTGGCCTCTAAACCTGGGCTCCAGCTCTAAACACCAGATTTCCACATTTAACCTGGAAAAACAAACACATTTCGACATCAGCTTCATTTCTGTCCCTCCATTTTTTTCTCTTTGTCCTTATGTTAAGATAGCCCATGCTGTTCCCTGGTCTGTATAGATTTAGGAACAGAAATACTTCAGGGTGGCTGGAGAGAGAGAGAGACAAAACAGTGGCTCTGAGGCCAGGCAAGCTTGGTGATGATTTTCAGTTTTGCCACGAATGAGCTGTGGAGAAGAGCTTTTCCTGTTTTGGTCTTCATTTCTCCATCTACACCCAGGAGAAACCCCAGATACTGGGTGCAGGGTCAGGCCACCCAAGATGGCTCTTCTCTTGCTCTCTGTGCACCCTCTGCTGGACCAGTGCCTGCTTCACCTACTCACACGACTGACATTCCTGACATTCCTACATACTCAACCCAGGCCACTGCTGATGAGGGTTCTCCCTTGAGGTCAGAACTCTCCACTATGCTTATCAAAGGAGTGATGAGGGGCGTGCCCCTCTACTGGTTTCCATGGCTAACCGAAAAGCCAACCTGAGGTCAATTCCTCCTATAACTGGTACCCTCCCCCCCCCGCGCCCCCTAGGTGCCCATAGTGGGGTGTCCCTCCAGGACCTGGCTTCAGACATGTAAGCTCCCCCTGTCCATGCAACCACTGATGTCTCTGTCGCTGACTCCAGGCTCTTTCTTCGGTCATGAAGTTGGGATGAGTTCAAGCTTCGTAGACCTGCAGGGTGCAGCCCCGTAGCTCGTCAGTTTGCCGTGAGGATGAAGGACGCTGAGCTTCCGTCACCTAGAACAGCGCTCGCAGCAAGGTAGGTCCGGTTCGAATACTGTCTGTGAACACTGGTACTGCTGCCGCTACCAGTGCTGATTGCTCTTCGTTGGTTAAGTGCTCTTGCATTAAACGTGCCAGATCTGAGGCTACGAGATGACCTCTGCCTGATCTCACGTCTGGAGTTTTGAGGATCTCTTGCTCCTAAACTCCCAGTCCCCACACCTGAAGGCTGATTCGTTGTCTTGGATTTTTCTTTTTACCTGCTCAGCTCCAAAGCCCAGTTCTGGGTTAATGCCCTGTACCTCATATGTTGCAGTCATTCATGCGTCTGTCTTCTCCAAACAGTGGGCTCCTTGAGGACCAGGAACAGGTCTGATTGGTGCTTTGTTTGTTCTTCAGGCCCAGTCCTGGTGAGGCGTGGCTGGCGTTCTCAGTTCTGTTGGCTGGATTCTTTGGGACACCACATTTACCCTGGCTGCTGTCACTTCCTGCGTGGTTTTATAGCTGGAGTTGGCCCTCCCAAGCACCTCATCCCAGTGCAGGGCGGAGTTCAGAAGACAGCCCTTCCTCTCCATCCCTGGCTTCCTTGCAGCCAGGGCCCCACCATGAGATTGTCCTCCCAGCGGTCAGTTAACAATTCAGGCCTGTACTGCCTGTGGAAACACAATGAAACGTGCCCTGAAACAGCTTGTAGTGATGGCTGCGACCATAATAATTCACATAATAAAGCACTTGGGAAGGAAGGAAGTGAACAAGAAGACAAGGAGTCAAAGAGGAAGGAAGAGAGTAAGTCAGGAAGTTTTTTTAAGAAGCTATTTGGTGATGAGCCCTGGGCCAGACACTTTGACAGAGGGATGGTTTTTCATTTCTGTTTTAATACTGAAAAGACTACAACTCAAACAGGATAAATAGCTCCCCAAATCATATGCGTAGTAAGAGGCACCTTAACCATTGGAAAAGTTAAACTTGATCTCAGAGTTCTAACAAGCATAAGAGAAAAATACTAAACACACAACCACCAACCGAGCCAAGGCCTGCATTGCTAAGTCCGCGCCCACTCTGGCGTGTGGATTTCGACTCGAGGAAAAGCTTCTGTTGTGCTTTATAAAGGATGATGATAAAGGTTACTTCCAGAACTGGTTGAAAGTCTTGCTCAGCAGAGGTACCTTCCCAAGTAAGGCTCTAATTGCACGCAAAGGCAAGGTTCTATTCTCTCCCTTTCTTTTGATCTCTTAAGAATTCTCTGCCTCCAGGAGGGACCCAGTCTGCTTGCTTCCTGCTGAAGCACTGAGAGCTCTCTCCATAACTCTGCGTGTATGGGCACAGGGTTTACATTTTTCAGTGACAGCTGAAATCCAAAGAAACACATGTCTTTTAACATTTGAAAGTCAAAAAAGAAATCACTTTGCTGCCTCAGCAGCAAATAAAATATGACATAAGTCAAGAATCACCACGATCCTTTAATTAACACAACTTGCCAAGGTGCCAGTGTTTTATGAATATTATTAGTCACTATTTTTGAAGCAACTACTGATTTCTGATTGTAAACAGATTGCAAAAATTCAGTCCTTTCCCCTAGTATGCTCAGGGCATAGTGATAATTACAAGGTCAATAATTGCTTTGCACATGAATGAACCCCTTGCCTTCTGTGTGGAATTACCCTGGCCTGGTCAGTCTCACTAGGTCTTTTCCGACAATAATTCAGTGTAACTGCATTAGCTCAGAAAATATTAGCCAAAAAAATCACAGTAACTTCAACTCATTTTGTCTTGCAATCTTTTGTTGTTCTCTGAAAGATCACAGATTCTCTGAATGACTAGAGAATATGCTAAAGGCAAAGTTTATGCACATAGATTTGTCCATAAAAATTAGAAATTTGGACAGTGGTATGCTTGTAAACGTGTAACACCTAGGTCTCTAAAAACTGTATGTGTCTAATTTTGTTGATATGAATTATATTGTACACAATTTATAAAAAAATAAAATATACAGCACTTACTATAAATTCCATACAGGCAATTGCTTCTCACAGAACCCTTTTGTTGACTTTCGCTAAACTCTTGTATCCACAGACAAAATGTGGTTTTTGACAGACAAGTATAGTTCCAACTATGAATGCTGGTTGATATTTTAATTTATCTTAACAAGTAAATCAAAGTGAAACAGCAAAGAAGCATATCTGAACTTCACTCCTTTGTCAGCGATGTGGGCAACTTCTTTGCTGAATTGGGTAATTGTTTTCAAATGCTGGGAGAATATTTACTCAATACTCATGTTTACTCACAGTGTTTCAGCTATAGGTATTACACTTGCTTAAATTTAATCTGCGTTAACTTTTTCTCCATAATTTCTGAAGTCTAGATACACCACAGAACAATAAATCAAAATGTGTATTATAAGTAGCTGCCAAATTCCATGCTGTGAATACACATTCCAGGGCTGATCTCAGTCTAGCAATGTGCCATCATGAACGTTGAGCTGGGAAGAGATTTTCCCAATAGCACACCATCATACAGTATTTCCAATGTACATTTACAACAGACGCAAATAACTCAAGAGCACAGATAATGGTAACATGCAGTAAATTAATCAGGAAGTGATGAATTTTGTGTATCCATTATCTGTTATTAATGTAATTTTATTGTAATTCATATAATTTAACATTTAAAAACTACTATAGTTAACAATCAACTTGCAAAATTCCTGAACATTGAACAATTGCAAAATGGCCTAAACCGAGCCCCAGCACACCACTGAATATGTGGTTGAGGGGAAAATATAATTGATAATTTAATATATCTCAAAGCATTGATTTCAAACTCGACCCTCTTTTCTAACTCCAGTTTTTTGTTTCAACAAAGCCAAGAATTTCTAAACAAGGATTCTGTCACAGAGATTAAGGGTACCTTACTCCTCGCCCAAGTTTGCTAAAAACCCTGGATTACTTAAAATGGACAAATATGGAAATGCAAATATTATGCAAATACAAAAACTCAGGGCTCTGCAGATGAGAGAAAAGAAATAAGTATGAATATTGAGGAATTCATTCAAGCAAACTCCCAATGTATATTTTCCTTATTCAAACTAACGATTTCCTGACTGCTTCATCAGACTGCACAAGTTAATTAGACTCGGAGAAGAAATTCTATTAGGATCAATGAGTTTAGGACATGCATAAAGCTTTTTCGTTTGTTTGTTTTTAATTTTTCCCATTGCCACATTTTAAAATTGTGTCTAGATATATTTTTTATTCTTTTATACATTTTATTACAAATATTTGTTTTTTAAATCTGATGTACATTCAGCCTTAGTAATTAAACAAACAAAAAAAGAAGATGCTAAAATTTAAAAAGCATACAAGAAGTATTAGAAATTTCACTAAATTTAATTCAACATGAATCCTATAAATTTGATTTTTTTTTAAATCTCTACCTAGGGGAGTATTGAGGCTACTGAAAGAGGTAGATACTTACCAAAAAATGACCAATCTCCAATATACTGTTCAGAGTATTTGCCCCAACCATGAAGTTCTTCTTTATTTTTTTACTTTAAAAAATTTACTGTTCCATATATATTAAAAGGATAAAAAAGTAAATATTATGAAAAACTTTATCCCAAGAAATTCAACAAATTAGATGAAATGGACAAATTCCTAAAAACACACAAATTACCAGAAGTATTGAAGAAGAAATGGATAACTTGAATAGCCTTAGATTTATTGGAAGAATTAATTTATAGTGAAAAATATTCCCATAAAATTCTCTCCAGCTCCATATAGTTTCACTATATGGTGAATTCTACCAAACTTTTAAGAAAACAATTAATAGTAATTCTATCAAAAATTTCCAGAAAATTGAAGAAAAGAGAATGATGTCCAACTCATTCTAAGAGGCTAACATTACTCTGATACCAAAACCAGGTCAAGACACTACAAGGGAAGACTACAATAGAACAATAAACACTGACCCAGAATTCCTAACAAAATTTTAGCTAATTCAACACAGCACATTTGGCATAGACCAGAAAGGCCAGGTCACTCTAACACTTAAAAAGCAACGTAACTTACTCGCTTAGTCAGTTTGGGCTGCTGTAACAAAAACACCACAGACTGGATGGCTTAAACAACAGAAATTCACTTCTCACAGTTCTGGGCTCTGGAATGTCTAAGATCAAGGTGACAGCAGTGTCTGTTGAGAGCCCTCTTCCTGGTTTGCAGACCTTCTCCTTGTTCCTCAGTGATGTATCCTCAACACGTGTCATCATCTCTTCACAGTGGAGAGCAGAGAGGGAGGAAGCAAGCTCTCTGAGGTCTCTGCCGTAAGGGCACCAATCCCACCCAGGAGGGCTCCACCCTCGTGACCTAATTACTTCCTAAAGGCCCTACCTCCGAACAACATCACCCTGAGAATTAGGATTTCAACCCATGAATTTTAGGGACACACACATTCAGTCCATTATTAACAGACCACACCTTATTAAGACTTAAAAAAAAAATTCATAGCTCAGTAGATACAGAAGAGACATTTGACAAAATCCAACATTCATTCCCAGTAAAAACTTAACAAAGTTGTAAAAATAAATAATTAAGACCCAACACAAATTTGATCTCCAAGGAGCTCTTCCGCACCTACGGGAAGAAAACTTTATCTCTTGCCTTTGAATTTGTCTTTCTACTTTTCATTCCTCACTTGTATGTCGAGTTGTGGGTTCTACACATAATTACAATTATTCTGCTTGGCAAAGAGTACTGCGTGGGGATTTAGGCAGTCAGGCTCTGTCCTATACCATAAATGCAGCCTGAATTGGTCACTCTGTTCCTCTGACCCCATTCCTCCATTTGTGAAATGGAAGTTTGAATGTGATCCATTTGAACAAATTCGTGTACAGCTGTATTTTTTATTGCAAAGCACGGTGTTTGCTGACTGCCAGTGTGTTGCTGGCTTCTAAAAGGCCTCTGCTTCCTCTTCTTTGCAGCCCCAAGTGCAGGCCTAGCCCAGAAGAACTGGACTCAGCAGTGTCTGCAGTCGAGCTGATGACCCTGAGGGGACACGTTCCACCGCTGGGCAGAGAGTGGAAGGAAACTCAGCGCTGTCTGTAATCACCACCATCAACAGAGACCTTCCAGGATCTGAGCAGTTGAAGCCCTCCGGGCCTTGGCACAATTTGTAGCCCAGATTAATTAGTTAATGTTCACAGAGCACTTTGATGATGGAAACGCTGTGGGGGTGCAAAGCCCATTAATGAAGATCATTATATAAATTTGAGCTCCAAATTCAGCAATTGTAATTGGACAGAGCAACCCATTTGCAGATTCCCAGCAGGGCAGTGCTGCAAAGCCCAGCAGAAGTTTTGAAGAGCAGCTTTGCCCAGGGGTTCTGAGGCATAAGGGGTGAGGAAGTAGGTGGGCGAGGCTGTCCTCAGCCACCCTGTTAGAAATGGCCCAGGAATGCTCCCTTTCTACAAGTTGGGTCATTCAATTTGCAGTGAGCAAATGCTGACAGCTTGCTGAGTGGGAAGCCCTATTCCAGTCCATACCTAGTGGAGCTCAAAGCCCTTCTGCTTCCATGATGCCACAAGGCGTGGGGGTAACATAGTGGTGGGTCCAAACCCCGGCTCTGGTGCTTTACTGAGTGTGGCTCTGGGAAAGTTATGTCACCAGCGTGAGCCCCAGGATCATCATGTTTAGAGCAAGTAAAGATCGAAGGTAATGATACCAGCTTTTCAGAGTTACGTCTATAAAATATCTAGTAAGAAACTAACACAGCTTAGGTGCTCAGCGAATGGTAGCTCTTGTTATTTTGTCACCAAATGACGTCCACGGGATACCAGAAAACCTGTACTTGAATGGTTACACCCATTGATGTGGATTTGAGGTGCATTGGTTAGTTATACTATTTTGTTAGGATAGTCTCTCCTTTTGCTTCTGGGGAATCCCCAATCTCCCCCCATCCCACCCCCCGTCTTTATTAGAGGGAGGAAAAGGCATTTTGGGTAATGTGTTCCTTCACTGGCTGCAGTTCTCAGGGCCTCAATGGCTCATTGTCGGTGACCTAGTTAGTCAGTGGAATGTCCACGGAATATCTCATTTTGGAAGAAACTTGATGTCCCTAAGTGCTGTGAACACATCAGTGCCATCAAAGTGCTGCTAGATGCTGGCACAGCTGCTGGCCTCAGGCTAGGAAGTTAAAGGCCCGCACTGTAGAGGCCCCCCACTGGGTCTCTTCTTGGTGCCAGAAGAGCATGGCTGGGACACCCTTCCTCAGGTTGTGCCTAAGTGACTCTGCAAGCAGGGAGGTGAAGCTGGGGACAGTGCGCACCTCCACCCATGTCCCTCAAGACCCTCTCCCTCGGTGGTCCGACTGGAGCCCCACCACCCTACGTGGCCAAGCTCCACTTAGAGAGAGCTCGGGATTGAATCCTCGCCCTTTGAAGATGCAAAGGGCATGAGTCTTTCATAATCATCATGATTCATAAGCCAACTTCAGAGACCAGGTCCTCTTTAATACCCATTAGCCCTTCAACAGACTGAGTTGGGCCAATAGTTAATCGGCAAATTGCAGGACTCAGTAAGGTGGCACTCTATAGGCAGGGTACTGAATACATTATTTTTTCAAGAGAGGTTGATTCTGTTTGATTTTTCAATTTTATTGTACACAGCGGACAATCCTTTTAATTCTTTCCACCCTCAGGGCTCAAGAGAGTTCCTGGCCAGCCCTCCCTGCACTGTTCTGCCCTCACCCTCTTCTGGGGGCCTTGAACCTTACACTGCCCGGTTGCCATGGTCCCAGGCAAGACACTTCATTCTGTGGACCTTCACTCTGTGCTTTTGAACCTGGCCTCACCCTCAGCTGGAGCCAATGACAACGAGACCTACAAACCATTCACCGTGATTTCTTGGTCCCACTGACTTCACCCACGCCCTTCACCCACCCAAGGATGCTCTGATGTTTATTTCCCTACCTCCTGGCCTTCTTGGCTTTGCTGTACAGTGTGGTCTCTCATGGGCTGAACTGTGTTCCCCAAAAAGGATGTGTTGAAGTCTTAACTCCCAATACCTCAGAATGTGACTTGACTTGGAAATGAGGTGGTTGCTGACGTAATGGGCTAACATTAAGCCACACTGGCGTAGGACGGGCTCCTCGTCTAATACTATCTAATAAAGGACTGGTGTTCTTATCAGAAAACATACGTGTGGAGATAAAGAGACACAGGAAAAACGCCTCATGAAGGTGGAAGATTGGCATGAGGGTTCTACAGGCCAAGGATTGCCAAAGATGTCCAGAAAACCCCCATAACCTAGGAAGAGGCAAGGAAGTGCTTTCCTATGGGCTTCAGAGAGAGTGTGGCCCCGTCAGCACCCTGATTTCAGACGTCCAGCCTCAGGAATTGCAAGACAATGCATTTATGTTGTTTCACGCACGCAGTCTGTGATGCTTTGTTACAGCAGCCGCGGCATACAGACACACGGGGCTGTGCAAGAAGTGCTCTTTTCTAAGGCTAGGGCAGAGGCGGCAACAGTGCTGGCAAGCAAGTCCAAAGATCAGGGAGCATTTACAACTTTCCGTCTTTACCGAGGTGCACCCTGCAACACTGTGTCTTGGCGCAGGTCTTAACTATATTGACAGAAAAATCTACCTCTGATGAGCAAACCTCTAGAGTGCTTGGCAGTATCAGGGAACTACTGGTAAGCACGGACAGCTGTTCGCGAGACTGCAGAGTACAGGACGCGCCGGAGCGTTCTTTAAGGATCCTAGCTGAGGGACTCGCAGAGAAGCAAGCATCCCGGGCAGAGGTGATTTGGCCACGGAATAGGCAGAGAAGGAGAGTCACTCATAGCCGTGTAGTGTAGCCTGGAGTCGCCAGGAAGAGCTCTCCAAAAGAATTAAGAAGCCAAATATGGACAGATGAGGAGATTTTGGAGAGCTACCAACGAGGGTGGAGAATATTCCAGGCATGGGGACCACATGAATATAAGCACGGAAGTAGAAACAGAATGGCAGATGTGGCTGTGGTTAGAGAGATGGGTCGTAGGGAGTAGGCGAAAACTGCGTGTTGAAGATTAAGACGTGTCCTCTATCCCTAGCCTGGCTATTAAATCTTAAGTCTTCTTTCCTCCTTCTCTCTCCCCCTCCCTCTCCCCCTTCCTCCCTTTCTTCCTCTCCCTCTTCTGGTTTCATTCATCCTTCCTCTCTTTTTCTTTTCTTCCTTCAACATCCAACACAAATGCACTGATGGCCTGCGCACCGAGCCCTCCTCCGATGGGCTCTGGGTTGTTACAGTCTCAGAGGAACATACACAGTCGCACACAATGACCGCCCACTGTGCTGAGTGCTGTGATCAATGCCCTGGGGACACAGAAATCAAAATGCATACAGCGAGGCCATGCTTGACAAACACGCAGGATACTAGTATTTATTGACAAGCAAATGTGGTCCAAGGGATTTTTTTGTACCTAGAATCTCATTTAATGCTCACAATAACCTGATGAAGTCATCACTGGCGTGCCTAATTTTAAGATGAAGAGACTGAGGCTTAGAAAAGTGAGTGAGACCTTCTCTAATCGCACAGCTAACAGGTGGCAGTCAGAGGGCTGGATCTCCATTTTCCTAAACCCTCACTTGTGTTCTCTGTATTTCATAATACTGTGCATATATGCTGAAGGTGGAAAAATGATTTGTTCGCCTGAATTTTTCTTACTGTTTTCGGTCGCTACATGGAGTTCCACCGCACGACACTTGTTGACAATAAGGGCTTGGGATTAAATAGATCTCTGGAGCTGTGTCCCTCCTTCTTTCCACAGAAAGAATGTGTTGCCCTAGGGACAGACATCTCTGGGAGGACAGTGACAGACAGGAGTGCCTCCGCTGACAGAAGGGGACACACCAGCTAAGAGTGAGGGTGGCCAGCTGAAAATACACACTCATCTAATCTCCTGGCTGTTCCAGATGAATCCCTGGAATGTGGGAGGCTAGCATGTCAGATAGGCAATTATTGGCCGGACGCAGGATTGCATAATACAGGGATGACTCGGCCTTCCTGCTTCGACTCACATGTGGTGAGCTTGCCAAAGAGGGTTTATCTTCCCAAGGGAAACATGCCAATTTGGGGAGGATGTGAAGTAACTGTGATTATGGGAAAAAGATATGCTTAATGTGAAAACAGTCAAGGTCTCTTTTAGTTTGTGCTCTGGGTTTCTTTCTGTCTTTCTTTCTTTCTGTCTGTCTTTCTTTCTCATTCTCTTTTCTGCCTTTCTGTCTCTGTTTTCCTGTCGCTTTGTGTTTCTGAATTTTTTTGTCCCTCTAGTCCCTTTTGTTTTGTTTTGTTTTTATTTACACTTTCATCCTTGTTTTCCGTTCCAATCTTCTGACCGATTTGGTGTTTGAGGAAAAGGGTCTCGATCCATTTCCCATAAAAGAAGATGCTGATAAAAACTCTCTGTGAGGGTCTTGCGTGGAGGGGATCTTGGAGACGACAGACTAAGTGGAAAGGACTCTCCTCTTTAACACACAACAAGCTGGTAGATCTTTTTGAGAAACAAACAACCAAACAACTATGTACCTACTTTTCCTCCGCAAAGACCCACATCACATCCCGACAACTGCACTTCCCACAACTGCTCACAAAGGAAAGCAGGGCTTATGTTCGGTCTCCTTTGAGATGCTACTGGCTCTGAACTTCTCGGAATGGCCAGTAAAATGCTTTCAGAGAGAAAAGTGATTCATTTAAACAAAACAGAGGAAGAACAGAAAGCGCTCTTATAGATTTTTTTTAACATTTTTTAAATAAATTAAAAAAAAAACACACATTTTAAAAGAGAATGGTGAAATCAGGGTGGTAAGGTCACCAGTCCCCACTGACACAGCTGCCCATGAAAATGGCTGGCAACCGACGTCAACACCCCCAACTCCTGGTCTAATTTTCCACTAATCCATTGTACTTCCTCTCTTCCTGTTAAATAAGAACTTTTTCTGTGGATATAAAAAATGTAATGTGGCAGCTGAAAAATTACGGGGTCACCAAACATAAATGTGTGCAGAACCTGACAGCATTTATATTTATAGAAAGCCCTTCAATAAGTATTTATTATTTTCCAAGATAACTTTGCACCATAAGAAAAGTTACGTTATTTAAGAAGACAGCAGAATATGCAACGGCACTGAGAGGCTGGTTTAAATTGAATTAAAATTCTCATGAAAACCTTTTTCGGGAGCTTAACGAGGTCAGCATTAATTATCTAGAGGACATATCTAGTTCACTCAAAAAATTCACACGGAGCGATGACCCACTAGCTGAGTATGTGCGACACGCCAGGCTCAACGGTAGGCATTTGGAGGAAATTAACTCACATCTCACAAATTTTTATGAAGCTTTATGGTGTTATTTTTAAAATGACAGCCACGTTCAGAGAGGTTGATCACCTGGCTCTACGTGCTGTGTTAGTGAGTCGATAGGTCAGGGTTGAAATTCTGGTCTGTCTGCCTCCTACTCCTTTTTCCTGTTTCCTATACTCTCTGCACTGTGTGCCAGGAACTCTCCCAGGTACAGATGAAAGCAAGACCTTTTCCTCATTTTGGTAATAAAACTCTTTCTCCCGTGCCTTCTATAAAGCTGTGCATTAGAGAAATGCAGGGTGGTTTTTACATCATCACAACGTAATTAACCTAGATGCTAGGATTCCTATTAAGACGTTAAAACTACTCTGTTCAAATTCCAGAGTTTTCCTTCCAGAAAACATACCTCCCATGAAAACTATCAAATAAAGGCTTAAAACAGAGACACAGTATTTTAAAAGGTATAATAAAATGTGACAGCATGCTGCTTGAATATGGTTAGCGCTGAACACTTGCAGTAAGACTTCTGTTTTGTCAATGTGTTCTTATAACATCACACCAGCGCGTAGATGTCCTGGAAACTCTATGATGTTTGCTCACACCTGATTGCGCTTTTTAATTTTATCAGTAAAATATCTACATGATAAACACTGTCAACCCCTACGTTGCCCCAGATTCTTCCAGCTGGAACCATTCTTTATTGTACTGAGATCCTCAGCCAATTCTGAGCTACAACAGAAAAGATTTTAGAAGTCCAACTCTGGGGGTGAGGGTGGGAGTTTGTGCAAATGAAACAGGCTGATTCTGTCTGTGCTGTTTCTGTACCCAGGATGCACCTTGGCATCAGGCAGCTTCAGCGACACACGTCACCACCACCATCATCGTCCACCTTCCTCCTCTTCTTCCTCTTCCTGCTTCTATCACTTTGTCACCAATATCTCCATCCCCAACATCACCAGGACCAATCTTCAAACCAACCCTATGAGACAGAAAGAATGATCTTTCCCGATGAGAAAACTGTGACTTAGAGGGTTTCAATTACTTGCCCGAGATCACCAGGCTCATAAATGATATGGACAAAATTCCAACCTGGGCCTGCCTACCTGCCAAGTCCCAAGCCTTAATCATTACCTAAACACTAGATTTTTTTTTTTTAACCCTACAGGCCCCACCAGCCTCTTGCCATGGCCTGCGTTCGAGATTTGGCCCCTCTCACCATCAGCCCCTCCACCCACCTAGCACTCACATCTCTCTAACTACATCTTTGGTTACCTGGATGCTGGACTTCCCCCGCAGACCCCTGGGGCTGCCTGTCGTGGCCCTCTCAGGCTCCTCACTCCTCATCCTACTCCATGTGGGATTTCTAATCCTTCCTTCTCCCTCCTTAGCAGCCACTTGTAGCTGAAGTCCCAGAATAACCTGTGCCCCAACATCTCGAGTTAAAAAAGCCTCAGGAGTCATTCTCTATATTAAGACAATGCTAGCCGTGCCTTCTGAAATACACCTCTTGCCTCATAACAAGAAGGTTTGTGGTACCTTCTTGAGTTGATCCGCCTGCCACTGGCACATTAGAGAGCTCATCCACTAAAGGCGGACTTACCCATGCGCCCTGGACAGCACCTGCAGGTAAGCCATGGAGCCCAGGACAGACAGACCGTCCCTTCTCTGGTTCCTGGGGTGCTTTCCTTCCGAACTCTGTCCCACCTGATTCCGTGATCTGATTTACAACCGCTACTGATCCCCCTGGACTCCAATCCTGCACTTGGGGATGGGCCGTGCCGTCTCTCCCTCTCGCTCTGTGCCTCGCGTAGCGCCGGGAAAGAACTCTGTGCCCTGCAACTGCTCATTTTGTTGCTCAGATGGCCTGCTTTGCCCCAGCCCAGTCTCTTTCTGGAGAGGGGTATTCAGACAGTTCATTTTTGGATGACAGAAAAAATAGAAAATTTCTTATTTCTGCCACCAACTAGCAAACACCTCTTGGACCCTCTCACCCTTGAATCAAATACCTGAGGTTCCGGCAAACCACAGGCATCTGACTTCCCAAACCACCATAAATTAAAGCGATTGTACAAAAAGGAAAAAAGTTGAAAGAAATTGATGTGCCCAGATGAAGTTATGTGTATTTCCCAATCCCTTTTTTCACTCTGTTGGTTTTCAAATAATACTTTCCACTTGTTTACTCCATATGGAGATGCTACGAAAGATATAAAAACCGTCTGTGATGTTGCAGAAAAAGGCTGGCTCCGAAAGTCCCAGATCTCAAAGCTGATGACTGTCAAGGGAAGGCCCAGGGTTCTCTGGAAGAGCAGAGAGCCGGCTGTGCAAGCAGGAGGCTGGTGCTGGCATCTTCGCTCTGATACTGCCTTCCTGAGTTGTCCTGGGTTCTGTCAGCATTCTTATTTACAAAATGCCTACAGGTCCTTTCCAGGATTATGATGTGAAGGAAAAGGTCGAATGCCGGGCTGCGTTCACAGCTCTCTGCTAGTGCAGACAGAAAGCGTGGGCAACAAACAGTCTTCCAGGTGGAGGCAGTGGGGCGAAACCAGGTAGACACCTGTGAGCACGGTTTCTGGGAACTCTCGCGAGACTGTGGAGAGGTGGACTAAGGGGGGAGGGGGCTTGATGAACTGGCTCTTCTCTGGTTCCTCAGAAGCCAGTCCCCTGCAGGAGAGGTGAGTCACGTTCCTTCCCTTCCTTGCCATGTTACACCACTTCCAAGATGTTTACAGAGACTTCAAGGAGTGAACCGAGTTATTAAAAGAGTAGCAATTAGGGTGGCCCATCCCAGCAATTTAAAGTTTCCTGTCTAAGGAAGCATGTTTTGCCGGGGGGAGCGGGGGGAGGTTGGAGGGCTTGGTCAGGGAGAGGAGAGGGAGGATGCATTCTTGTCTACTGATTGGATCTCTCTCTCCATGATTTCCATTTCTGAATACAGAAACAGGAGGGGGTGCAGAAAGCATGCCTACAACCCCCGCTCCCTGGAGGACCCAGATGGTCCAGTCGTTGGTTGGGTCCCTTCCTCCAAGAAGTGTCTTCCGCTTCCCTCTTTGGGGAAATCCTCGTTCAGCTTTTAAAGCCTTTTGGCATCTTTTGCCTGCCTTCAAAAACTAAGCTTGTTGGAAGCAGCCTGATAAATCACTCTTCGCGTCTTGGCTGCTGCGGGACTTACAGAGAGAGGTTGCTGCGTGATTTACAGCTGCTGTCTGAGAGGGCTTTTCCAAAGGGCCAGCTCAGACTAGCGAGTCATCTCTGGCAAGATGAGCCTTTTTGTCTAGTTCAAACTGATGCGAAAGAGAAGAAATAGGACTGCTTTATCCAAAACTTGCTGGCCATCCCTGCCTCCAGCCAGCTGGAATCTCCAACTTCGTTTCTTCCTTGCAACTTGAGCTCAAGAAGTAAGCGTCCAGGAAAGTGGTTTGTCATGAGAGGCCGGCTGGAGGCCTGCTGGGGAGAGGAGAGCTTTCTTTTTCTGAACTGAAGTTACACAATGCTGGGCAGGCCCTCTGATGTGTGGTCATGGTTTCCCAGAACCCCAAGGGGCCCATCCAGGAAACCGCCCATGTTCCCTCCCCTGAGTGTCTGCTGCCTCCCGAGGGGATTTCATTTCCTTGATTGTTTTCCACAGTTGCTGGCGGAAGTCAGGTGCCCAGGACCAGCGTGAATGTGGGCTGCTTCCAAAATGCTTCGCTTGGTCCCAGCGGCGGGGTGAGGTGGGGAGACCCTGAGCCTCGTTTCTAGTTTATTCTTGTAGGTCAAGTTAATTGACCTCTTCCAGCACTAATTCTTCATCTCCAAGATCAGTATAAGAACTTCTGTGAGAATTTTTTTTTGATTCAACCTAAAATAGCTGGCATAAAGTAGGTAAACAAGTAAATCCAAATTAAAATATATGTGTTTGTATATATTTTAATTTTTGTTGCTTGCTTTCTGTTTTTTGTTTTGTTTTGATTTTTTTTTTCCCCTGCTAACAGTTTTTCAGCCTACATTCCTATGGGAGCCCAAAAGGAATGCTTAAAAGACACGAGAGTTATAATTTAGTGCAAGTTTGCTAAAAATAACTTTTGTTAAGAGGAGATCTGACGAGATACTTTTAGCTACACACAACTCATCCAGTTAGGGTTAATGGAGAGCTTTTTAGGAGTGTACTTTGCTGCAGGACACAGATCATGAAGAATGAGTGAGTTTTTATCACGTAGAGAGAATATAGGTTTTTATCTCTGGGGTGAAAATCTCCCTGGGGACGTTTACCACTGTAAGGGAAATGACAGGCCATTTGAAAAAGTAGAAAAATATGTTCACTTTTGCTTCCCAACAATGGAGTGTCTTCCTTCTGAGGAAACTAGGAACTCATTTTCTTCAGGAAATATGCTACATTTATTCTGAAAATATAGACCTGCCTCCCTCTCTGCGTTTTCTTACAACCCCTTGTCCACGTGAATACGCCAAGAGCAAACGCCTGAAGGACAGTTTTATTAAGCAGAAATGTAAGTTGTTCCTTTTTTCATTCCTTTCCTTTCTTTCCTTTCT
The DNA here is from genome assembly GCF_009834535.1 of Camelus ferus. Taxonomy (NCBI): domain Eukaryota; kingdom Metazoa; phylum Chordata; class Mammalia; order Artiodactyla; family Camelidae; genus Camelus; species Camelus ferus. The sequence continues at coordinate 8,282,612 of NC_045710.1, forward strand.
TCCGTCCTCCCATGGGTCTGTGATTCTGTTAAGAGCATGTACGAATGTGCCTGATCTCCTGCTCATATTTAAACCTCATCCCAGAGATCTGCCTGGGATGCTTAGGCCTCTTGGCTTTAGAAATTTTGCTTTTTGAAAAAGAGGGAAGAGGCAAAGCTAGTTATTGTTCTTGCATCCTTCCATCTTCTCAGGCAACACCAGCCTGAGATTCCTCCATCGTGCCTCTGTGCTCCACACCTGCGCACGCGCACGCGCACACCCACACGCACACTCCTGGCTCACCTCCCAGGTAAGCGCGTGCCACCTGCTCTCCTCTTTCCTCTGGGAGGAGTTCTCCTGCTGTAGTGTCTGTGTGTATCACCTGGGGATCTTGTCTGATCACTAGATCCAGGGTAAGGACAGGGATTCTAAGTTTCTTACAAACTCCCAGCTGATGCTGGTGTCAGTGGTCTGTGGACCACACTTTGAGTACGGAGGGTGCAGGGGACAGAGCGCTAGATTGGAATTCGGGACTCGAGTGTATTCTTTTGAGTTTGTTACAAATTGCCTGTGTGACCTTAGGGCATCCTTTCTTATTTCTAGGTCTCTGGTTGCCCACTTAGAAATGGAGGGAGCTGGGCCAGCTACCTTCCAAGATCTTTTCTGATGTTGTTACTTGTTTGATTTGATTATGGATTCTTTCTGCTTCTAGTCCATCCAAGAACTCCACTCAAGAGCAAAGACCAAAGCAAGCCTCAAGCTTAGGGGGTGAAACACATTAAGGTGGGAACACATTAAGGGAAACAAAAGGCAGAGAGACCCCTTTTTCCATCACTGTGAGTCTCATCAACAGTGTGGTTGTATTAAAAACACTGATTAGTGTTCTAAGAAAATGTGAACATTGACCACGAAAGTCCCACTGCTTTCTCCTCCATCACCCTGGACTTTTGTAAGGATGAAATGAGATCATGCAAGGCGTCGATACTGAATGGATGATGTTTGATACTGTCATACTTTAAAATAGTATCCAGCCATTCAAAGAAGTGAGAACGGAATGGATTGACTTGGCAGGGATTTCCACAAAGTATTATTGACTGGAGAAGGAGAGGAGTAGACTGAGTGTGCATAGTATTATGCAGTCTTTGCAAAACGGTGCCATGTGTTCCAAATGCACGTGTGTACCTGTTCACAGTCCACCCTACTTAGAACTGCACACCAGGCCTCTCCACCCTTCCCACTCCGCCCGAGTGTTCCCACCCCACTGCTCCGCTTTATTAGTCCTCCCACCACGTGTCTTTGGACACACTGTTCACCGACTTCTGTGTTTATTGCCAACGTCCTCCCATCAGAATATAGAAGTTGCATGAGGTGTGGAATCTTCGTGGGGCTTTGTTTTTGTTGTTGTTGGTTTGTGTCTTCTTTTATCCATTCCTGCATCCTCAGCATTAGCATAATACTTGGTACACAATCGGTGCCTGTAAATGTATGTAAATCGGGCAACTACATGAGTTGAGTAAATGAATACGTATGAAAATGGAGGAAAGTATGGGAGGAATAACATGAGGTGAGAGGTACGAAGGGGCAGGGTTAAAGGAAAGAGGAAAAAACAAGCTGCATTAGCAACGGGATGGTGTTTATGCGTCCGTGAGCGTATCTGTGGTTGTGCTGCGTCACTCAGAACAAGGATGAGTAATGGACCCCCTCGGACATCAGGTAGACGTTCTGTCAACGTACTTCCTTCACCTCTTGGTTCCATGTGATCTCAGGATTTGAAAGGAGTGACTTAGTGGTGACACTGGTAACAGAATCCCTGTCCCTGCGCTGTCTCCCCCAGAGCCTACTGCCTGGAAGTCAAAGATGTGGCTTCTGGTCCGCATGTTGCCGCCATGAAGGCGTGTGGCTGGGGGCAACTCAGTTCCATGCCCTGGGCCTTTGTTTGCTCACCTTTGCAGTAGAGCCAGTGACACTGTTCTTAGTGCCGCCCAGGCTTTTGTGAAGACAGTGGAGACAGTACCGTCCTCCTGCTCTGAGCTCTTCTCCTCGGCCTCTGATCCACTTTCTGGCCCGTGCTGTGGTTACACACACACCTGGGGAGCTCACGTTCAGAGGAACGGGAGTCTACAAGCAATGACATCACTTGCCCGATCTGTCTGGGAAGAGTCTTCACAGGAAGGCTGGTGATGGCGTCTTATCCCTGAATTGTCAGCACCTAGCCAAGGGCCTGGGTCAGAGAAGGGGCCCAGACCTCTCTGCTAAGCCCTGGGAATGCACAGCCCAGTTACCCTCTGGGATCACCTCATTTCTCCAGAATTCAGGTAAATTTGGCTCAAACACCCAGTCTCATGACTTGGAACAGTCCGGACTCCTGCAGATAAATCTGAGAATTCTGGCCTTTCTTCCTACTGCTTACCCCTGTTTCTTCTCTGGTGTTTCATCTACTGTCTTGGTGCTACATGCCCCAAACTGAGTCCAAAATTCTACCCCTTAACTAATCCCCGTTAAAAAGTGAAAATCACTAGAGCTGAGGCTACCATGGAGCCAGTAAATGTTTCTGAAGATTTAGGTAGCCTCCTCTTGCCCGCATAACTTTGGAAATTCTTAAAGACACCACGTTTTCTGCTGGAAAGACTCCCAACTCCAGTGTTTCAGCCTTCAATTTTCTGGCTGTGTCTAGTTCACCGGGAAGTGTTCACTTCTTTGCCAGGTTCTTGTATCTCCCTGAACAATCTAGTAATTCCAGCAAATGAAATCTGTCCAGCCCCCAGCCATTTATACCAAATCACCAGGATGGTCTTTTCACAGTCATGTATTAACCTGAACAAAGTTCCAGACCCTTCCCATGGGACAACAGATATGGCACTACCCTTAATCCCTATGGATGGAGACAGACTTTGCATAACTAATATCGACCTGACATGTTACTTTAAGTACAATCAGAGAGATTAACACAAATAAAGGGCTATCTGTCTAAAGCAAACAAATATTAACCTCCGGGAGCAACATGCATTAGTGAGCGCATTGATGTGTCCAGTATTCACTGACTAGGCGTTTGCTGGGAACGTCCATTTCTGTGCTGTAGGCTGGTGACCCTGAGGTGACTTCACCTTCTGTTAGGAGAGAAGATATGCACCCAAATCCTTTTAGTATCAGTTAGAAACTGTTAATATCGTGGAGCAGAAGCAAAACGTGCTGTGGAGTTCAGCAGCGGAGGAACACCATTTTACAGACATGTCTACGCTGAGGCTGTGGGGGACGGCGCATCTGTCTGCTCGGGCCGCCGTGACAGAGCACTGCAGACTGCGTGACTTACACAACAGAAAGTTACCTCTTACAGTTCTGGAGGCCGGAAGTCCAAGATCAAGGTGCTGGCTGATTCAGTTCCTGGTGAGGACCCCCGTTCATGGGCTTGTAGGTGGCCACCTGCTTGCTGTGGTCTCACCTGGTAGAAAGAGTTTGAACAAGCTCTCAGGTGTCTCCTCTTATAAGGACACTAACCTTATCAGATCAGGGCCCCATCCTTACAACCTCACTGAACCTTAATTACCTCCATAAAAACCTTATTTCCAAATATAGTCACATTGAGGGTGGGACCTTTAACATTTGAATTTGGGAACATTCGGTCTATAACAGTTGTTGTCTTGAAAAACTTCCTAAAAGGGTATTTGGTGGTAAAGGTATTTCAGGACAAAGGAAAAGGAAGAAAATTATGATAATAATGGAATAACACTTGCATCCTATGTTCCTGTGAGGACCCCAATGGACGCCACTTTCCAATTCCAACAACAGTATCGCTGGGTGAGCCTTATAGCCCTCATGTAACAGGCGAGAAAACTGAGGCTCTGAAGTGGCTTGTATAGCAGATCATTCCACTAGTTAATTGGTAGAGAGAAGGCTGAACTCGGGTTTAACTGTTATAAACTAGCACTGCCATGTTCGAAACTCTATAAAAATGTTCTTTGTGCAAATACTGAGCACAGCCACCTCCTAGGTTCCCGGGTGGACCCTGGAGCTTAACTTTTAGGAGCAGGGGACAAGCCAGGGCTCTTCTTGAGTCTTTCAACTGCCTTTTAATTGTTCAGGGTATGCAGAGTCAACAGACGTGAACCCCAAGTATCTCCCCTTAATTTTACTTTCACGCCAGCACAATAGGTGACAAAGCTTTCTCCTGGAGTCTAAATAGCTTTTCTTTTCTTTTTTTTTTTTTTTTTTGTCAGCCCACAGGCTTTTAAGCCAAATGTGCACTCCTAGAAGCAATTCCTCAGACTTGGTTGGGTGGAGGGAGACAGCTAAATGCTTCTCTACCATTTCTTATCTGACAAATTGGGTTTCCTATAAAAATAACGGGGGGGGGGGAATCCTAACAGTGATTCATTTCCTGTTTCTATACTTTTCTCAACTTTCTGAGGAGTAGTTAAGTTTCTTTTCTCCCTCCCTTCCTCTTATTCTTATTGTGCATTAAAATTCCACTTGAAGTCTCTAAGTGTGCCGGGGCCGGGGCCGCAGTGACAGGAGTCAGTGTTGGCGGGTGTATATTCCACAAATGGAACAGATGACATCATGTGTCCTTGAATCTTTTACTTGCTCTTCTGAGTTTCAATTTCTCCTTTGATAGCAGAGAGATAAACATACCTCCCTTACAAGATTGTTTTGGGGAAAGAAAAATGCATAAAAAACTGCCTAGCATGATAAACACAAAGTAGATACTCAAAAACTGGTCCTTAGTATTATAGTTTCCATAATGGCCCCTTCAAAATCTGAGCATCACTCGTCATGTATTTTATGGTTTAACGTTGATTCTCAGAAGGTAATACAGACATGCGTTGTTGAATCTGAAATTAGTGTATTTAGATTGGCTTGAACTTGGCTGTTCACAGCCTGTAAGTACTGACAGCAGGGGGATGGTTGGGCTCTTATTTCCTGGACACCACCACCACTCCGTAATATGCTGTCTCGCTCAGTCCTTCCATTAACGTCATGAAGTTACAGATGAAGAGATCAAGCTTTCCAGTCACACATCTAGCGGCTGCATCTTCAGGATTCCGACTGTGTTTGAGTCTAATTGCTTCTGTCTGACTCGAGAGCACACGCTCTTTGTATGACAGAGCGTTACTGTCAGCAAAGACTTCACTCTTTGGAAGAGCCCTATCATGCTTTGTGTGGAGGTGGGCTGACATGGGGTGGACGCCCTCCTCTAGGAGCCACAGACTTCACTCTCAGACCCAGCTCTGCTGCAAATGTGGTGGTGACCTTGGGAAGCCACTGAATTTCCCTCTCCTCTTCTGTAAAGGTAGGAGGTTGAACTAGATGACTTTCAAGATCTCTTCTAGCCCTAAGGTGAGGATGTTAGTTAGCTCATCCTTCAAGAGTATCCAGCTGCCAAAGCAAACATGTCAAGGCTCCAGGTGTCTTTAGTTTCAAAGAGTAAGAGCAAAGGAGGAGGAGGAGGAACACCCTCTGAGAGCCGGGGCTGTCCCTGCTCCGGCGCTGGTTGTCACCCATCACTAGCCACCCGCCTCGAGGTGCTGTAATCCTCATCATAAGCCGGTTTCCTGAAAGTCAAAACCTGGGGATCATCTCACATCAAAGACAATTTTTAAAGGGGCTGGTGAAACAACACAAGCACTCTTCAAAGAAAAGGAATGACCTCGTCCTGGAAATCACCTCCTTCATTCGGTAAGACGTTTGCCAAGATGATTGGTCACGTGCAAGATATGATGAAGGTTAACGGGCAGATCCAGCTTGAGAAGTGTGTCTTGCATTATGAAGGTGATCGTGGTAGACTGGGGAAAACGAGGGGTTTGCAGTCAAATGGGTGTTGCTCTCCTGGCTTGCCCCCTTGCTAGCTGTGTAACCTTGGGGTAGGTCCATGGGCTTTTCTGAGACTCAGTTTACATATATGTATAGTAGAATTACAGATATCTCTCTTGCATGATTTAAAGTTAACTTACGTGAAGCTCTAGACAAAATGTGGCTCGATGAATATTAGGGCACACTGAGAAATAGAGTGAGTCTTTAGGGATTTTTATATGGTAATAATCCTCAGGATCCCATCTCCCTACATGATTTCAACCCTTCCCTCTGTAAACTTCCACCTTCAGCCTCCGCAGGACTTCTGGGGCTGGAAGGAGGCTAGCCCAGACTGTCACTTGGGAGAGCCTGAGCTGGAGCTCAGATTCTGAAACGTGAGTCTGGGATGCCTGGAGCCCTATGGAAGAGACTGGCTGTGAGCTGCGAACCCATGTAGTAAGGCAAGGCAGCTGTGCCATGATTAAAGACCAAAGATGCCAACACCGGAGAGGATGGAAGACATCTTGGATGCCAAAGGAGCAAAGCAAGGGAGATGAAGAAAAGGGATAAGAGGGTGAAAAAGTTTTAGTCAAAAGTCACTCTCCAGTGTGCTTATAATTTGAATAAAGTGTTATTTTATACCTCTTCTTCAAGGTGGTCATCGCTCACAGGTCAGACCACTTCCTTTCCTAATATTTGGTAATGCCTTTCTTCCCCAGTGACCTGCCCAGCCTTTTCTGTCAGAGAAGAACATGATGGAAGGGACTGTTTTAGTAAACTGTCCTAGTAGGAACTAGGCATTGCTTTTCTGCTGGGAACATGAATTTTAGGGATGGGAAGATGTGGTTCATGGTGGGAATGGGACTAAGCCTGAGAATATTCTGGAAAATGTAGTCCATTGTGCCCTGCAGTCACCTAAAAGGGACAGAAGTCTCTGAAAACAAATCAAGTTGATTTACGGAGTATAGAAAAGAACAAAGGGAAAACAAGAGGTCCACTGGACTTAAGGAAAAGGAACATTTATGCTGTTCTGGGACTAACAATTTGCAAAGGAAGTTGTTGCAAATTAAATGTGGACAAGATTGAGTTAAAAAGGGATTTTTGTCCTAGGCAAATATGACTTGTAATGTTTCTATATTGCTGTTTTTGGAGTGAATACAATCAGATATGTCAGAGATAAGTTGAGTTAAACATGAGCAGGATCTTAATTTGATATGAGTCATTTTTCTTTGCTGATTGCATCTGATCTGCATGCTTCTGGGCATGGCTGAGTTCTGAGTTACAAGGGCTGGGTGGGTCTCTCTTGGTTTTCTCCCTTTTTCTCTGTGGAGCTCTAAATTTCAAAGGGGTATCTAAGAGGTGACATATGGCAGAGTCTCCAAGTCCCCCCACTCTCGGCTCAACCAGAAGGGCTCCATTTATATCTGTTCCATAGAAGAGGCTCCCACCTACAGTTTCATTGAGCAGGAGATTTAAAAATCACCACCCTAAATGGATTTTAGACAACACTGTTCAACAAAACCTTCTGTGATGATGGAAATCTTCTATCCTGTCTAAATAATCACCACCAGCCACACGTGGCTATGAAACACTTGAAATCTGGCTAGTATAAATGAGGAACTAAATCTGAATTGTGTTTAATTTTAATTAACTTAGATTGAAGCTGTCACATGTCTAGGGACTATGTACCAGTCCGTTCATCCCTAAGGAGTGCTGATGACTGAGTTGATTTTGCTTTGACTCTGCAGCCAGAGTCAACAGCATGTCACCCAAGGCAAGGAGGTGTCGAACAGCACAGTGTGTAGGGAGGAAGTGCACGTATCTCAGTAGGGCTGGGCCAAAGGGTGTAATGATGTCTGTAGACAGGGAAAAAGGTAGACAAGAGCTTTGGGCCAGGTCCTTGAAATTAAGGCTTTACCTACTAAGCCAAAGAGGAGTATCCAGTCAAGGCTTTGTCTGCTGTTTAGCTGTGGGAGAGGGCTGCCTGAAGTGAGCTATGGCCTGTGGCAGAAAGATTAAACAGGGAGGGAGCTGAAGGCAAGGGCACCCCACTCTCTGTCTCTCTTTCTACTCCGTAGCCTCTTGTTACTTCTCTACCTTGGCCAAATCAAATAGGGGGTCCAGAAGTAAGGGGTTCTGGTCACTGCAGTCCCTAGAATCCAGCTTCCTGGGCTACAGAGCCTGATGGAGAGGGGTGAGGAGTGGCCCTAGAGGGGCCCGGAGTGAACACACAGCCCATGGGCCGCACAGCAGAAAGATGGAGAACACAGACCAGAAAATCGGGGTGTCCACTCAAACTTGGATAGAAGAGGTCTAATTCTTCTTTCAATTACACTTCATTAAAGTGGAATGGTAAAGCTGGAAGTCAGATGACATGGGGTAAAGGAACGATTTTTAGGGATGCAAGAGATGAACTTAAATTGCCTTTTCAAGCAAAAATGGGGCAGATTATATTCTTCAAAGATGGTTGTAACCACGTCTCCCATTCTGCATGCCCTTCTTACAGTGTGACTATGACCCTCTTCCCGTCTGAGAGGTAGAGTCTGTTTCCTACTCTTGAATCAAAGCAGGTTTCCAACCATGGTGGAATGATGCCCAGTGACCTCTGCAGTGGGATCACAAAATACCATTCAGCTTCCACGTGGCTCTTCTGGGATTTTTGCTCTTGGAACCCAGCTGTCATATAAAAGGAAGCCTAATCTTGTCCATATGGAGACACAATGTGGAGCGGCCACATGGAACAGCCCCAGTTGATACCCACGCTGGTTCCAGCCAACCCCAGCCTCAACCAGTGGACATATGGGTAGAGAAACCTCAAGGTGACTCCAGTTCCCCAGGCATGGAGTCACACTCTCTGTTCCCCTCCCACTACCATTCAACTTTTTCCAGCTAAACCCCCAGATTTTGTAGAACAGAGATAAATCCTCCCAACTCCGCCCTGTATGAGCTGACTCACAGACTCCAGGAACATCACAAAATGATTTTTTTTTTTTGAGACCATTGCAGTTTGGGATAATCTGTTACATGGCCAAAGTGACTAGAACATTAATTATATTTAGAATAACTGAGGGAAGGTCACTTTAAGGAAAATCTTTTTGGCAGAAGGATGTCCAACTCATTCCTGAAGATCTTCTCCTGACTCTTTAAGTTGCCAGCAAGGAAGAATGAGCAGGTTGCAGAGGCAGGAATAGGGGTGAGAAAGGGAGAGGAGCATGGACTTGGAGAAGGTAGGGAGTCCCTGGTTGTTCTGCAAGGAAAAGGGGTACTTTCCCCTCCCAGCAAACGGGAGGGACAAGAGCAAGCAAGAAGGCACAACGGGAAGAAGAGAAAACGCCTCTTGGAAATTGGTACAGCCTTGTGATCAAGAAGTCTAGCTTTGTATGGAGCAAAGCTTAGTTTGGATCCTGCCTGACAAAAGCCAAGTTACCTCTGGGCCTCCATGTTCTCATCTGGAAAATTGGTGTAATAAAACATGTCACATCGTGTATTGTGATGATTCATACATGTGAAAGTGTTTTATAAATCATAAAGGGTTGTCCATGAATGGTTCTCAATAAGCCTACAACCATGAGCTCTGGCACTTTGTATAAACGGTGCAGAATGAGTATCTCAGTTAGTATTGCTGTACAGGATAGAGACTGCTTAGGTTGCAAACTCTTGTAATAAACCAGTCTCTCCCATGGCTTAGCACTACATAAATAGCTAAGGGGAGGGGGTTTAATCCATCCTTCCAACCCACTTTTTCAAAAATCTCATTAAGAATGATCTCTCAAGGAGCCAGTTTAAAAACTTCAGAGTGCCTTGAAGATAACTGAGCAGTCAGCTAACGTCAGCTAACGCATCTGACGCACTTGTTCATGCAAGTGATGAGTGGAAACAAACACAATTTGTTTGTGTGAATGGAGTGGGCTTGTTTTCCCTGCAGTGTGATTCACCAAATTCCTGAGCTAGTCAAATTGGAAGAATAGAAATGTGAGGTTTGGGATGACTTTGGGTTGTGTTCGGTAAAACAAAACAAATCTGTGCAGGTATAATTTTATATAATTTTTCTGAAACCTGAGGGGGGACATGCTTCATTTTTTTTTTTTTTCTATTTATTTTAAATAAGTGGCTTTTGAAACTGGCGTGGTTTGGTCTATGAACACAGAGAAGGGATGGCCCACTTTCCTTCTATGCCTCCGCCCACCCAGCCTCTAAATCAGTGTGAGCGCGTCTCTGCCATGCACGTGGGCGGCAACTCGTTCTTGGTTCAAGGAAAGAAAGAAGCCCAGGCGAATAGAGGGGCTGCTTAGCAAGTTGCAGGACTTGAAGTCTTGCATTTTTAATAACCCCCAAAAATGTAACAAAGCCAATTATTGTTAAGATAGAATAGAGTCCATCACCCTTGGTTATTGTCACATGGTGCTCGTCACCCACTGCAAACTCGGTAGTCGTTTTGTGAAAAATCTCAGTTTCCAACAGGGATCTCCAGCGAGGTCAGTGGCAATGTTTTAGCACATCAGTTTTGACTTGCTCGATAGCATGTGCTCATCTGACCTCTGCCATGAATTTAGAAATTAGAGTGCTTAATAATGCATATTATCAAGGGTAGAGAAGAATCATCTGATAATAAAGATTGGCAAAATATTTTAAAAACACTTTAAAAATTGCAACTATTGGATATTTTTGTGAGGCATCAATGGGAGAAAAGCAGGAACCCTAACTCAGTTTGGATGTTTGATATGTTCTCTTTGAACCTGATTTACTCAACTTTCATTTCATTCTGCACCATGTGTTGTGCTGTGAAGTACTCTTTACCTACCACTATTAAACTGATTCTGTGGTGATATTCCTTTCTATGCTAGTATTTGGGGTCGCTGGGGACAATTGGAAGCCACCACAAAGAGACAAGGTGAAAATCAGTGAGCTGCAGTGTTCCCACGCATGATTTATATTTATAGATATTGGAAGTGAGCTGAGTCATCCAGAGATGCAGGAAGTACTGAGGGTCTAGGACACAGGGACAATAGTATCCCTGTCTTGGATGCTGTTTCCTTTGCCTTCTTTCCTGGCCTGGGAAAGCAGAAATCTCATCCTTTGACCTGCAAACTTCATAAAAATATTCCTTGGGAAACATCAGGAATCGTGAAGACAAAGTCAATCATTAGGTCTGTCTTGGTGTCTGAACATGTGCTCAACTAGGTTCACTGGCCAGCTATGGAGGTATATGAACAAACGCATCAGTATCTTTAAGAACTGCATTTATTGAACATCTATTATGTGCTTGAATCTACTGCATTCATTCATAGGCTTGTATCAGATGGAATTTCAAAGAGATTTACTTGATATGAATATTCTGTCAAGTGAGAAACTCTTCCAAAACGAGGAGACTTCAAACCCCAAAGTGGCATGAAGCTCAGAAGTGTATCATTATAGGATGGCTTATAAAGGGGGAATGAGGAAGTTAGCCTTTTCTATGATTTTACCATGACATGGGGATTTCCAGATGGTAGAGGACTGGCTAAAAGATTATTTTATGCCATTTTAGGAGACAGCGTAGGTTTCATTTACAATTATTAGAGGCATTTAGAAGACATAACCTAAGTAAAATATTGTTTACATCCATGAAATGACCTAGATTAAATTTTGCTTATGTGGCTTGACTAGTTTTATCTGCTCAAGGGAATCCTCAAGTCGTCACCATTTTATTTGATTTTAACACCTATCTGATTGATCTCTATGCGTATGTAAAAATCAAATTAACTGACTGGCTAATCTTCACGCATTTATGCCTTGGCAAACTTTACATACATAGTGTCTTGGGCAGACTAATGGCTCCCAAAGTGTCCACAGTCTAACCCTTGGAGTCTGTGAAGATGTTGCATTCCATGGTAAAAGAGACTTTGCAGATATGATTAAGGTTTTTGAATTCAAGAGAGGCAGATGATCCTGGATTATCTGGGTAGACCCGATCAAATTATAGTATACCTTAAAACAGATAACTTTCTCATGTTGGAGTCAAAGAGATGCAGCTGCAGAAGTCAGAGGGATTCAAAGCATGAGATGGACTTGATTCACCATTGTTGGAGGTGGACCACATGGAACGTATGAGCAGAAAGGCATGTGACCTCTAGGAGGAAGAAGCTGGGAATCCCAGCCCTACAATTGCAATAGCCCAGTTCAGTCAATAACCAGAGTGACCTCGGAAGCAGTGTTTTTCCCCAGAAAACGGAGCCTGAACACCTTGATTTTGGCCTTGTGAGACTCTACGCGGAGAAGAGAAACCACCTTGTATCTCGACTTCTGACAGTTCTCACAGAGCTGCGAGTTAATAGATGGGTATTGTTTTAAGCTGCTAAATTTGAGTAATTTGTTATGGCAGCAATAGAAAATTAATGCATACAGTTTGAGATTTGAGTTGAGTCGTGGATATACATATATAAATGTCTCCACTTTTCTGCATTAAAATGCAGCCAATGAGACATCCACAGAATCTTTTCTAATTTTCTCCCAGTAATATAATTCTAAGATTCCATTTTACCATTATGTAATTTTAGCTCAAAAAACCCAAAGGCTGCAATTACTGAGGAGGGCTAATAAGATGCCTAATGCATGCTACCTGAAGAAAATTGGACATGTTAATTTTCATGGAGAATCTCCAGTGAATTCCCCAAGAAATTTCATTTTCTAGCACTTTTCGGCTCAAAGCAATTTTCAGTTTGGGGATCTGCAGCTGGTGCAATCAATTATATGATGGCTAGACCATCATTTTTCAATGAAGAGTCCACCCCTGCTTCACTGGCAGTGGGATTTAAGGAACCCAAGACATGTTGTCTTTCTGGATAAATAGTCGTCCGTTACTGCGTTGAAACAATGCCATTGACTAGTACTTCTGTCTACTTTAGAGCTGCCTCCCCTCTGCCTTGGCTTCTCCCATGCTGTCTTCTGATGAAAGTATTTGTGTATGTGGTTTACCCCTTCTTCTACATCCTATGTTGCTTGGTAGCAGAAAGTGAATCTCCCACATATTCATATTTCTGCAAGAGCCTAGAATCTGGCCTTTTAATAAATGCAAGACAATTTGTATAAAGATTGAAGGCTTTGCAAACTCAGTCATCTAGTTCCCCTAGTACATGCCTGAGGCTTTGCTAGTTTCTAGGGAGGCATTAACGAATCAGATCTATGTTTTCCACCCTCAAGGCACGCACAGGTTAATGGTGGTAGAGATGTACAAACAAAACTTTGCAACACAATGTGAGAAACATTATAATGGGTGAATATGCGGAGTACGAGCAGCACAAAGAGGAAAGAACTGGTACCTTCCGCGGGGAGGAGGGATGTCAAGGGTTTGCAGCAGAAGCAAAGTTCAAGCATCATCTTAAAGGATGCGAAGGTGGGATCCAGGGAAGAGATGGGCTTGCTCTCTGAGGCGTTAGGGTGGACACAGGGAAGTGGTAGAAGATGAGGGTGGAGAAACAGAAAACAAGATATGAATGGCCGGTGTGCTAAGGGATTTCAAGCTGAGGAGGGTGATATGGGATCAATGAGGCCATTCTACACGTTGGCATTGAGATGGTCTGATCTGACTGGCCCTACAGGGAGGATGTAAGGGGAGCCAGAGTCGGGCATGAGAGCCTTCTGGCAGCTACTGTCATTCTAAGGGCAGAACAGAAGCTGAAAGCTGGGTGGTGGCTACCAGGCTGAAAAGGAGTGGGTAGCCTTTAAAAGAGATGTGGTATGAAGACTCTAGACATGTAGTTGAAAATCACCAGCAAACTATGACATTTTCAGGGGGAAAATACAATTAAGCGTGTTGTTCGGTGACACAAAATAAAGATGCCGGGGGAAACAGCGGTTGTCTTTGCTGAAAGCAGCTCAGCTAATCGAAACCGCTTGGTGATGGAAATAAGCCAACTCTGTCTGTCTCTTGTACAAACAAACAGACAAACAAAAGCCCAGCCTGTTTCACCTGAGTTTCTCTGAGCCAACAGAAGCGAATGCAGTAACTGAAAGCACTAGGGACCCGAGACAATAGGTGTGGATTGCAAATTAGCTCAGATGTCTCCACTGAAAGGAGTTTCTTGCACCACCAGCACCAGGAACTTGCTCTTGAGGTCAGAGTGAACTTCAGTTTGGACAGAAACACATAGTATCTGAACATGATCGCTTCACGGGTGTTTTTACAGCCAAGTTGGAGACCAAGACGGGATATCTAAAAATTGCATCAAAGCAGGTGAATAAAAACAGGAAAAGCAATGGCACATCAGGTCAGGTCAAGTCAGACCCCCATGTGTGACAGCAGCTCTGTGAACTCCCGGGGAGGTGGATGGGCGGGCCGGGCCTTCCTGGCACTCCACCTTTCACGGCAAGTGATCTATCTGGATCAGCGAATAGGACATAGCAGAGAAGGGTGGCCCACTTACCCAGAAGGTTCTCTTTGGCTACTACAATTCATAATACACCAGTTCAATCCCTAAATATCTCTAGAATGAGAGAAAAAGAAGAGATGTTTATATAAATAAAACTATCACTCCTGCCTAGAGAGGACGGAAACACCTTCAGTCCCATTTAAATGAATAAATGAGTAAATGAGTGAATTCCAAGCTATTAACCATCGTTGCAACTTAATTACTCATAAAAATCCCCCCCAAAAGTCTTGATTTTTTTCTTCATTCATTTTTTTAAATTATATCAAATTTCATAGTGTATAGAACGTGTCCAGCTGGGAAACACTGTTACAACTCTCTTTCTTGACATTTCAAGGTTCCTTAGAATAATTGTTTAAAAAAATCACAAAAATCAAGACAGTGGGAAAGGCCTCAATCATTGTCTAACTAGAAAAATAAACAGCATTCTAGTTATTTCAAAAAGAGGGAATTTAATATAGAGAATTAGTTACAAAAGTAATAGAACTAAAGAGACACAATTTGGGAAGGTTAGAGAAAGAACTTTTAAAACTAAACAGTAAGAAAACAAACCAACAAAAAAGCCTTTTGCCAAGTGGGCGGGAGTTATGTCACCAAAATGGCAATGTAGGCGACCCCAGCCTCTGTCCTCCCGCAAAGGTGAACCATTAGACAGCTGTCTGGGAACAGCAGCCCTGGGAGAGTCCTGGAACCCAGTTAACTACCTTCAGCAACACAGTAAAATAAAACGTTAAGAATAAGCACACGAAAACAGAAGGAGGGCAGTCTCATTTTGCCTGCCTCATCCCATCCCTGACGCCGAAACGTCTCAGCACCAAGAGGGAACTTCCCGATAGAAAGAATTCCCCCCACCAGGAAGGCAAGTGTAGGATGTGGGGCTCCACACAAAGGTCCCACTTCCAGCAGCAGCCACGCCGTGGGAGCGATCAAGATTCGCAGTGACCTGCTCTGCCACAGACCCAGCAGATTTTGCCACCGAGGAAACCAGCGGCCAGCAAAGCCACTGCAGACCCCCTGCAGGTTTCACCAGCCTTCACGCCACAGGTGTCGGCATTCTCTGACGCCAGCTGCCTGGGTCCTTCCCAGCTCCCTCTGTGCTCAGCACCGCTGATCATCAGGAAAATGCAAATGAAAACCATGAGGAGATACCATCTCACTCCATCAAAAGATCACCAAAAATGACCAGCATTGGCAAGGTTGTGGTCTACTGGTAGGATGGTAGATCGGGGATCCAATGTGCAGCATGGTGACTAGCGTCAATAACACTGTATTTTACACTTGAAAGCTGCTAAGAGAATAGATCTGACGTTTTCTCGCCACAAAAGTAGATGGTAATTATGTGACATGACGGAGCATTAGCTAATACTTGGGTGGGCATCATTTTGCAATATATAAGTGTATTATATCAACATATTGTGCCCTTTACCCAATGCTATGTGTGAATTAATAAAGCTGGAAAAATTAAAAAAAACAAAAAGTGGTGAAAAGTATGAGCGGTTACCTCGCTGGGGAAGATAGATCGATGGAAAATAAGCATATGGAAAGATGCTCAAGATCTTATGTTACCAGGAAAATGCAAATTAAAACAACAGCAAGATATCACCATACACTTATTAGAATGGCCAAAATCTGGATCACTGGTGATACCAATTCTGGCGAGGATGTTGAGAAACATGAAAGCTCACTCCTTGTTGCTGGGGATGCAAGTGGCCCAGCCACTTTGGAAGACCGTTTGTCAGTTTCTCACAAAACTAAATATAGTTTCATCTTAAGATCAAGCAACCCCACTCCTTGGCATTTACCCAAAGGAGCTGAAAACGTTAGTCAACACAAAAACCTGCACACGATTGTTTAGAGCAGCGTTATTCATAATTGCCAAAACTTGGAAGTGATAAAGATGTGCTTCAGCAGGTAGGTGGATAAATAAACCGTGGTACATTCAGACATTGGAATATTACTCAGTGCTAAAAAGAAATGAGCTATCCAAGCCACCAAGAGACACAAAGGAACCTTAAATGTATATTACTACGCAAAAGAAACCAACCTGAAGAGGCTACAGGGTGGTATAGGATTCCAACTGAGGAAAAGCAAAACAAGGATGACCATAAGAAGATCAGTGGTCGCCAGGGTTTGGGGTGGAGGGGGAATGGCAGGTGGAGCCCAGGATTTTTTGGGCAGTAAAACTTCTTGTGCTGTAGGGCACTGTAAATCTGATGCGTGCCTTATACAGCTGGGAAACTCACAGAACGCACAACACCAAGAGTGAACTGCAGTGTGAGCTATAGGTTTTGAGCAGTAGTGATGTGTCAGCGTAGATTATGGATTGTAACAAAGGTACCACTGTGGTGAGGGTTGTTGAAGCTGGGGCGCCTGTGTGGGGTCAGCAGGTACAAGGAATATCTCTGTACTTTCTGCTCAATTTTCCTGTGAACCTAGAACTGCCTTAAAAATGTCTCTTTTAATTAAAAAAAAAAAAAAGAGGGGAGAGCTTACCCAGGGTTAATAATTTTAGGAAGATGCTACCATCCTTGGGGCTGTAAAAGCGAAATATAGGAGGAGGCAGAATACTTTACCCAGAGCCCACGGTCGCTGAGGCGTTCATTCACTGGCTGCTCTGACTGCAGCCACTGCCGGTGCCTCCACCAGCAAGACGCCGCCGGGGGTGGGGAACCGGCTGCCTGCCCTCTGCCTTCCGGTCTTCCCACAGTGCCCCCCACTGGCAGGAGCTACAGGAAAACCAGCTGGGCCAGGTGTCTAGGGGTAGTGCCCTCTGCAGTGCGGAGGGGAGCGTAGGGACCCTTCAGACCGCCCACAAATCATCAGCCAGTGACTTAGAGAAAGACTCTAAGTGTCTCTGTCAGTCTTCACGTCTTGTAGATTCAGATCAAAAACAATCCATTTAAACAAGATTGGAGCTGCTGCCACTACCTGAGGGCCCGTGCCAAGTGCCCGGCCAGCTGTTTTGTATTCGTTATCTCAAATACATCTAACAACACAGCAACACACCCATTATATAAAAATACCCATTTTTATAAAAGTGAAAAATACCCATTATATAGCAAACCGTACTCAGAGCCATCAAGTCGCTTTTCCAAGCTCAAATAGGTCTTCAGTGGCAAAGTAGACAGTCAATCTCTGTTTCACCTGCCATCAGGTTCTGTGCTGGTTTTATAACACTGGTAGCTTTTGCCTAATCAGAAAGTGAATGCTTGTTTTTGTTTTTCTTTTAATTTCCTAAAGTCATCACAAGAATGGTTCACCCTAAAAGGCGTAAATGAACACAAGCAGAATCGAGGCTGCGGAAGCGCATTCTTGAGTCCAATTATTTCCTCCCTCCTCCCTCCTCCCCTGGTGGCATTAACCTAACCTCACTATTTTCTCCTCTATCCATGATTGAGGGAGTAGGTGTTAAAAAATCCGATTCAAAGAAATGAAGATAAATTAGCCCAGGCCTGGCTGATTGCTGTTAGCATCACTGCCGTCTCCACTCTGGCCGGACCGCGGACCCTGGGCCAAGTGTGTAAAGGCCCCCAGACCTACGAAAGTATGGGCTCTTTGCTGCGCCAGGTTCATAGTCCTCCCTACGGGGGAGTGTGGGCACACCTTCCTGCGCAGACAAATACGACACTAAAGGAACAGAGGAGGGGCACCGGGTGTGTTGGAGAGTCCCCTAGTTCTGTGCCCGAGGACGCAGCACGCAGCTCAAAGACTCAGTGAGAGTGTGTGGAGACGCCTTGCCACTAAGGAGCGAAGGCCGCCGTGTGGCGTCCTGCAGGGGTGGGCACTTGGGCGTGCATGTGCTTGTGCGGCACGAGGACGAGAAGGGCCGAGTGGGCCGTGTGAATGGTGCATTATAGTGGGCTATTGTGCCTGCTTCGAAGGAGGCCAGGAATGAAAGCAATGCATATAATGCATGAGCGAAGGCCCTGATTAAAAAGGGGGGAGTGTTTGCGTTGCACGTGGGTGAGAGAAGCATGGGCCTTTTCCTTTCGCGTACCAATCCACCACTGTCACTGGGGGAGGCTGGTTTGCCTGAGAACTTTGGGTTTTTGTCCCCTTTTAGTCTCAGTGTCCCTATCTGGCAAAGGCAATATGTGTTGTGTTTGTTGCATTTAATGTATCCAAACTTACTCATCTCTTTCTAGCTCTAAAGTCCTGGGAGGTGGTCATTAAGTTGAGCAGAACATCTTTCCTGTCCTCACGGAGCTTACAATTTAGAAGTGGAGAAAAAGAAGATAAGCTCAAAGACTCTGATGCAAAAATAAACACATACATACATACCTAAATCCATAAATAAAGTTACTTAAAAGCGAGGATGCCAGAAGAGGTGGAGGGGAAAGGAAACCACCGTGTATTAAGAGCTTTGATGTTTTAGGGACTTTATATAGGTTGTTCCATTTAAACCACACGGCATCCACGGAAGTACGCAGTGCTAGTCACACTTCGCAAAGAGGACGTGCAGTTCCGAGAAGCAAAGTGACTTGTCCAACGTCGCACAGTCAGGACCCACCAGGTCTCAGCCTGAGGGAAGGTCTTCTGACTCCCACATCCTGAACCACGCTTCTTCAGCGGAGGGTTTGACAGAGTGCTGCAAGACTCAGTAAACGACAGCCATCCCGGCTGGATGGAGAAGACGGTTGGGAAAGGGACCAGGACAGCTCTGGCTTTGAAGACACTGGACCAGGTTTGAGGTACAAGGTGGCTGGGTCATCGGGGGAGGGACTTTCCGAGGAGAAGCAGAAGCAAGATGAGCGAAGAAGCAAAACTGACAAGGCTCACCCCGGCGGCCCCTGCAGAGCACGTGGTCCGAGCAGTGGCAGGGCCGGGGCCCACAGAGCGCGCGCCCCGGGCAGGCCGGCGGTGGGCGGCAGGGCGGGTTAGGTCCCCACGGGCTGCGAGGGGAGATCCCAGAAGCCAAGGGGCTGGCTGAGCTTCATCTACTGACATGCGTTCCCTTGTTTTCTGTGTGGCTTCCACTTGTATTTCTCCTCTGTTTTTGCTATTCTGAGCCCATGGTTTTGGAAGTGAAGGGCTCCAGAGATGAACAAATGATGCAGCTTGTTATTTTGATAGAACATAACTTAAAATCTAAATGACTGGGCTCTCCTGTTCCTGACTTGGGTTGGATATTGCAAATGAGAGGAATCACAGCAACACCCCTCCAACGCCAAACGGTGTCTGTGCAGAGCCGGGCCAGGATGCTTGCCCCAGACAACACGGGCCATTGACAGCAGAGCCTGTTAGGGAGCCCAGGGCTCCTAAAAACAGACCCAACATACTATGAGGTTCCTTCCTGACCTCCCTTGTAAACTGGAGGAATGAAGCTCTTTCCATCCTGAAGTGGGCACTGCTTTGCTTTGTGTATGGCCCTCTGCTCTGCAAACTGGAGGTGCCTTTCGAGAGCAGAAAGAATCAAAGGGAGGAGCGTCTTTCCGTGTGGCAGGCATGCCCTCTGACAGGGAGGCTTTTGTTTCTCAGCTGCTGTGATCAAGCAGCAGACGGGGATGGTGGGCCCGTAGCTGGCCAGTGCGACAGAGATTGTTCTGTCTCCGGGTAGGAGCAAGGCTTCCGGGAGCCGCCAGTTGGCATCGCGACAGCTGCCGATGGCAAAAGCATCGGGAACAGCATGTCGGGAAATTCCTGATGCAGCTCCCGTGAGCGGGTCCCCGCACAGACAACGCCAGGAACGTTGCAGCAAATCGCTCTTTGTAGTTCCTCCCTCTATAACCAGATGCAGGCTTTTAGACAGTTCTTGCAAATGAACACCTTGTGCAACACATTTATTTGGGTGGAGGGACAGATGGGGGCGCAGTAGCCTACTGCAGTTGATACAATATGGGATCGGAAGTCACAGAATCGCAGTTTAAGCAAAAGGCAATTTAATGATAAAGATTTTGAGCCTGGTGCTTATTAAATGTGCCAGGTTGCCACACATACAGATGGAGGCGTTGCCTTTGAAATGATTTTCCAGGGAAACCGTGGCTGGAACATTTGCACACGCCTCCTCTGCCCACACCCCCTCAGTGCCCTGCCGGGACCCCCACAGGGGAAACTTGCCCTCCGTTCACGCGGCAGTGCCCAGGGTCTCCTCTGCTCTGGCCAACCGCTTTTCCTGACAGTCCTGCCTCCTGATAACTCTGAAGCTTTCTGCAAAAGCCAAATCCACGTCAGGGGACGAGGATGGGTGGTGATTTCCTCTGAAGGGAGAAGCAAGATGGTTTCAGGGTTTGAGATGTGTTTTTCAAACAAGAATTCCAGCTGGTATGCGCTGATTTACTTGTCCGCTGGTCCATGCATTCAAATGCAGTTACGGTGTCCCTCCATGTGGCAGGGGCTGTGCCAGGCGGCACTGAGGTCCTGAGGACACGCTGGGGACTCAAAGCCAACAAGGTTTCTGCCCTGATTACATGAGAGGAGGGAGTACGAGTAACTCAAATGAACACGGAGGTTCAAATCATGTAAGCGATGTGAAGGGGACTATGGGGGAGACCAGAATCTAGATGAGGGGGAAGAGAGCTGCTCCGACCAAGGGTGATGCATCCAGCAAGGCTGCATGGGACTTGGGCCACGGACCAGTCTGGGAGCAGCCCTGCAGCCCTGCATCGAGGGAACAGTGTGGCTGAAAGCCAGGGACGGAGAGGGCCTTGCTCTGCTCAGCGCCCCGGAGGAGCGAGGGGGCACGCTGGGTGACAGTAATCTGAGGAAGACCCTGTGAATGCTTTTGAATTTTATCTTAGATGCAAAGTTTTGAATCAGAGGAGTGGTACAATCACATTGCTGTTTGAAGAGGGTTTTCCCTGATGCGGGGGTGTGGGTGGACCTTGTGCTGGAGGAGGGCAGGGCTGGGAGCAGATCACCGCTCAGGAGGTGGTCCTGGTGGTCCAGGTGAGGGCCGAGAGGGGCTTTGTCTAGGGGGCGCGCATAGAGTGGAGGGGAACTGGCTGTATCTGAGACGGGCTTTGGAGCTAGAAACGCTGAGCCTTGGTGGTGGTGTGAAGTGGGGAATGGCTGGATATTTCATGAGTGTCAGAGTACTTGTCACTTTCTCCGCATCGTAGCCCCGTGCTGGTAGTATTAGCAAACACATACTCATAGGTAACGTCTCGTACAGTTGAATCTGCTAGTCAGGAGTCTTCTATGACCTGATTCCAAACTACCTTCAGGCCAGTTTTCCGGACAACTCCTATTAATTATCCCAGGATCTTGGACATTCACTTACTCCTCTTCACCAAAACAAAGTCTGTTTTTGCACATTTCCTTAGTATGGCCCGTGGACGTGCTCTTCTCTCCCTGCTTACACAGCTCTGCCACAAGATGCTCTGCCTTCAGAGCCAGCAAAAATCCCACCTCCTCCGTGAAGTCTTCCCTGACTGCTCGCAGGCAAGGGCAGCCATTATTCTCTCTGTTCTGATCTAGCCCCTTGTCCCTTTTTCCAGCATCTGCCTATGTTTTGTACAGAAGTGTCAGTAGTGTAGACTTAGTCTCAGACACACCTGGATTCGATCCTGGCTTTACCCCGTGGTGGCTTTCTGACTCAGGGCAAGTTACTGGGTCTCCTTTAACTCCTGCTACCTCACTGATAAAATAAATATGAATAGTGCATACTTCCAGGGATTGTGGTGAAGATTAGATAAGACAAAATAGGTCAACTGTGTCGCATGGTAGCTGGTACAATGGATGTCAGCCATCATCACCACGACCACCACCATCATCATCTAATTGGTTATTATCCATAATTTTAATCAAGACTCTTTGCTCATCTTTTCTCCTACATGGCTAGATTGAACCTTCCTCAGGGCAGAGGTCAGGACATTCAGTTTAGCATCTCTGACACCTAACACAAGGTCTAGAATCGCACAGATACTCACCATATATTTTTAAATTAGTGAGAAAAATGAATAAATGGTAAGATGAAACGCTCTAGAAAGCCAGGTGACAGAAGGAAATCCGGGAACCAGTCATTCCCCTTTAACCCAAATACTTCGTTTCATTATATAACCTACGATTTATTACCAGGATAGTAGACGTATGACTCCCGGTCTCAGAAGGTCACTGCCTGTGGGAAACAAACAGGAAATCTCATTGTGTTTCTACTTTTAAAATGGAATTCCTCATTTCTCTCCATGCACCGAAAAGCAGTTGTATTTGGTGGGAGGCTGTAAGCGGGGGAGTCAAGAGGTTGGCTTCAAAACTGGGGTGAAGTGTCGGCAGCACATTAAAGCCAGGAAGCAGGTGCATCACACACATCACGTTGTAGAGCGCGGTCACGGCAGTGGTTTGACTCATCTTTCAGCAGAGGGTTCTGCTCAAAAGCAGAGTTTAACGTCTCTGTTTAGTGGAATGTTGTTCGTACTAATTTTGAACATCATTATTGAACTAATATTCAGACCTTCTGGGATCTCCGGCAGAAGAGAAGACAGTGTGTTTTGTTACTTTCAGCCTCTCGTTTCTAAGTAGCGTAGGTCTCCCAGCAAGTGCAGGGGCCTTTTGTTTGGACAGGTAAGGTGGTGGGTGGGTGGGCAAGTTTCAAGATAAAATACAGCAAGACGTAACTGCATTACCTCACACAGGAGAAGAGTCTGGATGGTCACATCCAGCTACACCAGAAAGATCTGGGGAGGCAGGGAGAAAGCTCGAAGGATGAACAGAATCACCACCCAGCCTCCGCCACGGAAAATTTTTGACACCAAGGAGCTGTCTAAGGGAGATTTCAATTTGCTGTTGGCTAGGCCAACATAAACCCTCTGTTGACTCAATGCAACCTCCAGTAAATTATATATTGCTCATGAGATCTTTTGTGTGAATGGATTATTTTAGGGGGAAGCAACTAACTGAAGGGAACCAGAAACATAGTTATTTTTTTCCCATTTGAGAAAGTAGTAAGACACATTTTTAAATGAGGGGAAACAAGAGATTACAGGGTTTAGTGCTTTCCAAGCAAAGAAATGTCTTTGTGTTTTTCTTTATAAGAATGAAGGGACAAGAAAGGAAAAACAGAAGATAAAACAAGAGTGAGAGAAACTTTATAAACTATATTTATACATAAGTTATCATCAAACTTACTCTCCTCATTCTCAGTTTCTTGATCAAGCTATCCGTGCGAGCAGACTACACAGAGAGAGAAAAATCCACATGCAAAGTCAGTGAGAAAAGATGAAAGTACATTTGCCATCAGACTGGCTTGGAACTTGGGACCCATGCCATTGGTACCAAACTGGAAAAGACTGGTTGTTTAAGGAAAAAAATATTCCAGTGGAGATTATTATGAAGACTAGTGAGTGGCAGGCAAAGATACTATGACACAACGATTAAGGCTTAGAGAGAACGCTGAGACCCCTGGATACAGGAAGGATGCTCAGCTGTTTCTTACTCACTGGCATCAGTTCTCATTGATGGGGTTCTGTGATGGTTAATTTTAACGTGTCAACTTGACTGATCTGAGATGCCCAGGTAGCTGAGAAAACATTATCTCTGGATATATCTGTGAAGGTGTCTCTGGAAGAGATTAGCTGCTGATTCAGTAGACTGAGGAGAGAGAGCCACCCTCACCAATGTCGGTGGCATCATCCCATCTGCTCGGGGCCTGCTAGGAACAAAGAGGTGAAGGAAGGACAAGTTCCGCCTCTCTCTCCTTGGGCTCAGACATCCATCTCTTCCATCCCTTGGACATTGGAGCTCCTGGTTCTTGAGCCCGGGGGCTCTGGGACTAACACCACGGGCACTGAGAAGGATAAAAGGGGCTCCCAAAGAACAATCGAAGCGATGCTACCGTATGTGGGAACAGAGAGTGGACAGGCAAGAACCAGCACACGCCCCCTTTCTTTGCAGTCTAACTTCCTGGTTTGTCTCTTCAGTTTTCGTACATCCCAGGGTTCTCCAGTGCACCAGGTACTCTTGTACCTCTGAGTTTTTGCACACATCGCTCTTTTATCCTTAGATGCCTCTCCTCGTCTCCTTTTCTTTGGCAAACTTCTACTTATGCCTCAGGACCCAGGTATCACCTCCTTCTGTGGAGTTCCCCTTTTCACTGCCTTTCCTAAACTCACACCTCCCTCCTCTGTGCAGGCATAATATTTTGTACATGAAAAGCAGGAATCGAATTAATTAGCAAGGATATGAAGCTGCACAACCCACATCCTTTTGAAAATGGAAAGCAGATGAGGTTGGATTAGATAAGATCAAACAACATCAACCCAACAAATGGGTATTGAGTGTGTACAACGCACAGAGGTCCCCGAGCAGAATCTTACCTGATTTGTATGTGTGTGAGTGTGTGTGAGTGTGTGTGTGTGTGTGTGTGTGTGTGTGTTTAGAATCACAGGCTTTTAAGGTCCTGGTTTTTTAAAGCTTATCTATTTCAACCACTTCCTTATTCAGATCAGGAAACTGAGACTGAAGTGGGTTTCTTTCTAGCTCTCAGAATATATGATCTGAGCCACCAAAAAGGAAGGGAAGGTTGGCCAATTCTAGCCTAGGAAACCACAGCTATGTAGCTTAAACTTCCTGTTTTAAGTGCCACGCCTGGACAAATTTCTTGTCTCCAGTGCCAGTGGCCACTCCAGAGAGAGAGAATCAAAAATCACTCCGCCTTTGTCTCTCTCTGTTCCCTCTCCCCTTTCTCTTTGGAAAAATAGAAAACAAAGAGAAGTGAGAGGCAGGGCCAGGGTGCTGGAAAACGGATTCAGATTTTTTTTTTTTTTCCTGTTTCTTTGATGTGTTTGAGGAAGAGCACAATTGATGGCTCACTCCGTAGTGAAGAGACGCGGTCCATGTTGCTGGGAATTCAAAACGTGCAAACACTATGTATCAGACCCACGGGGACAACAGGGACATGGAAGCATTTTAAAGCAAAGGGACCACGGTGACTTACTCTCTGCAGCAGAAGCCCCTTCTATTTTTATGACGACGTCTATGCAGACATTCTCTTTTGAAAGAGTCAGAGTGGGTTAGAAGCAGAACTGCATGAAGCCTGTGATACTCATAATGGAAAGCGAAGATTTATTTGGATTCTTGCCAGGTTTACTCAGGCTCAGACATGCAGGAATATTCCCATAAAACGATTTTTATGAAAAAATGCACAGGCCTGGTCCTTCCCGGGGTCACTGTCCCACGCTGCCTTCCGGCCCTCTCCAGGTTCCACCCCACGGATGCCTCCCCCACCTGCTTCCAGATCCCTTTAGATCTTTCTTTGGAACCTACTATTGTCCATATTCTCAGACAATATCCTGGCCCCTCTGCCTGCCGTTTGGACTCTTCTCAATCACCCCAATTTCTCCATACAATGTTGAAGCATGTTTGAAGGAAGACCTGCCTGGGTTTGCTACTGTTTTGGTAACTTACCAGGTTACCACGCTAACTCTGACCAGTGTCTATTGCAGTGCGAGTGCCTGTAGATACACAGCTAAACAGGTGTGATGAAGAAAGTAAGATTAGGTAGCATGGTAAGAAGTGCCACGGCGGGGGAGCTGGCCAAAAACCTTGGGAAATTGGGGGAAGGTCATTCATTCCCAGGAGGTGATGCTGAGGGCAGACTGATCAGCAGAATAGAACCTCTGGAAACATCTGGGGACGACCTCCCCCGAGACAGAAGGGGAAGCAGAGGCAAGCTCTCTGAGCTCTGAAAGAACTCCATGTGTTTGAGGAAGACAAATCAATGGACTGTGGTTAGTAAGAGAAAGAGGGAAGCTAGCGTCCAGTCGTCAAGGACCCTGAAGCCACAGTGAAAGGATGGAATTTCACTGGAGGACCGTGGAAAGCCATGATTCAGTTTCCAACTTGCGAGTTACAGGATTTTCATCTTCGAAGCGTTTCCTTTGTTCTCTCGGTGAGGAGTGGACGGTGTGGGGGCAGCTGCTGCTGAATGCTCTCCTCCTGAGTGAGGGCTGAACGCCGTGCTCACTTCTAATGCACTGAATCCAGCAAAGGAAGGGGATTCCACTTCTGATATTAGGTTATAAAAAGACTGTGGCTTTTATGTCCCTCCCTCTGTTTTTCTCTCCATCTCTCTCTCTCACACCTGTGCAGGGACCCTCGGAGGGAAGCCGGGTGCCGCGTTGTGAGCTCCCCTATGGAAAGGCACACCTGACAAAGAACTGATGTCTCCGCTCACCACAGCCGGCTGGGGTTTGAGGACACCCCCCGACCCCACCAGGGAGCTTGGAAATGGTACTTACCTGCTGGGGCTGCCACAACACAACTGAAGACTTGCTGGGTTAAACAACAGAAATTTACCTTCTCACAGTTCTGGAAGCTGGAAGTCCAGGGTCAGGGTATCAGCAAGTTTGGTTTGTCCTGAAGCCTCTCTCCTTGACTTGTAGATAGATGGTTTGTCCCGCTGGGTCCTCACGTGGCCTTTTCTGTGTGTGTGTGTGTGTGTGTGTGTGTTTGATGTGTCTCCCTCTTCTTATAAGGGCACCTACCGTTGGGGGGGAGGGTTGGGCCTCACCTTTACGGCCTCATTTAAACTTCATTAGCCCCTAAATCTCTTTCTCCAAACACCCTCATTTTGTAAGGCAGTAGGGGTTAGGACGTCAACGTGGATTTGGGGGGGACACATTCAGTCCATAACAGAAGCCGATTCTCCCTCAGTGAGCTCTGAGACAGCTCAGTGGTCACAGGGACACCTGGATCGTAACCCTGTGAGAGACCCTTTCATTTCCCCCTAAGCATCGTGAGAAAGTCCAGCTCCAGGCTGACATCAGAAGTGTGGTCTCCCAGGCCAGGATGTAGGCTAATTTACAAAGGTTTTTACCAGCAGGTCCCACGGGGGAAGTGGAAGCCCCGCACACATGTGGTGCACAGCGTGCATGGCTGTCTCCGGGGGGAGTTGCAGTCAAGGATTCAACCCCTGTGGGGGGTCCACGCTCAAACCCACAGCTGCGGGCCCCGCCCCGGGGCCTCCACCGGAGCTCACCTAACCGGGAGGGCGCCTAGCTGAGACACTTTCCAGCTGAGACGTCTTTATCAGCAGGGTTTGACTAAGATATTTTCTTCACTCCGTCTCAGTACTTTTCCCCAGTACTGAGTTACAACCCTTTGGTGATCATCACTAAAGGGTCTAAAGGTCCCTGCACCCTGGCTGTTGGGGACTCAGGAGCCTCCCGGTGGTGCTCGGCGGGCCGGCTGCTTTCATGCGCAAGCTGGGCGAGGCACGTCACTTGGACAGTCCTCCCAGCCTGGGTTTACAGTCATGTATACTATAACAGTTTTAAATACGTCTTTCCCCACTTCCCACCTGTGAAAGCGCTCAGCTTGAATATCTATTTTCTCTCATTAAAATGGGGGTGATTGTAATAATAGCTAAATTTGATTCAGCACTTCCTATGGGTCGGTTTCTGCCCTAAGTGCATCCGGGTATTCACACACTTCACATTCACAGTGACTTTGTGACCACGTTATCCTTCTGCGGCAACCGTAACAAAGCAGGACACGCTGGGCGGCTTAAGACACTGGACATCCGTTCTCTCAGAGTTCTGGAGAAGTCTGGAGCCAAGGTGTCAGCAGGGCTGCACTCCTTCCAGAATCTCCAGGGCACAATCCGGCTTTGCCTTCATGCAGCTCCTGGTGGCTCTAGGTCTGCCTTACCCCCATCTCTGCCTCTGTGGTCCCGCCGCCTCCTCCTCTGTGTTCTCTTGTCTGTCTCAGATCTCTCTCTGCCTTTTTCTTATAAGGACACTTGTCATTGGATTTAGAGCCCTGCCAGACATTCCAAGATGATTTCATCTCAAGATCCTTAACCTAATTACATTGGCAAAGACACTTTTCCCAAATAAGGTCACACTCACAGGTTCCAAGGACTTGATGTGGACACATCTTATTTTTTTGTGGTGGTGGGGGGGTAGTGACATTCAACCTGCCACAGTGAGTAAAACGATTATTATTATTAGTCCTGCTTCTCCAAGATCATACAGCCAAGATCCAAACAGGCCACCTGTCCCTGGCGCCCCTGAAGACGGGCTTTTACAAAGTTGGCCACGTTACAGACCCTCTGTGAGGGCGAGCACTGAGGTACACAAGGCGCCACACTTTGAGTCTGACGCACAGTGTGGCTCAAAAACGTACCTTTCACGATTATTAGTACGTCTCTTACCCGTTAGACTTGCGATGCTGCTCATTTGACGTGCAGTGTTCAAATGCATGGTGGAATTTCTGGCCGAGTTCAGACAGCCGATGTCCTTGCTTAATTCGGTGAATCCTCCAATCACCGCAATTTCTGATGACAGATGCCTGTCCCCCCGTTAAATTCAGACTCTGGATCACGAGAGAACAGGGCTTTGAAGCTGGAGAAATACCGTAGCCTCCGAGCGGCAGGACAAGGATTCCAACCTTGGGTTCCCCTGCTTGCTTTTCAGAAAGGCAGCTAAGCTGGCACAGTAAATATTTAATGTGACTTGATGTTAGTTTACACCGATCAGGAGTTGCTGGGTCAGATGGAAGGAGTGAGGGAAGAACCTCCTCTCGGCCAGTGTGAGTCAAGACAGTTATGGCTTCAGCCTTCTCATTTCCCAGGGTTTAGAGACCTCGGGAGAGGAACACTTGGGAGCTGTGACAGCGGCAGCCCTGCACTGAGCGACGCTCGCTCCGCACAGGCCCGCACGCCTGAAGGCCGGGCTGCCCCGCGTCTGGCTGCTCTGGGAGGAGGCTTCCCCTTGGCTGTGTCGGAGCTGTGTGGGGACCGCTCACGGTGAGTTAGCCTGGCCCAGTTCCTTGTTGGCCCCTTCGGTCTGCTGGAATAAGGAGGGACGGCGAGTTCTAGGATCTCTGCGTGCTCTGTGTCTGTTATTTCCTGCAGCGAGGTGTTCATCGTCTTTTGAACAAAAGACGATGAACACCTCGCTGCAGGAAATAACACTCCTATGGACTCTATCCATAGATCTCCTATGGACTAAAGGCCACCAGCTTTCCTTCCAAGGGTAGCTCCCCACCCCATAATCACGGAGGCCAATGCCCTTAGAGACCCCAGGGCGGGCAGGGTTGCTGGCCATCACACCTTTCACTCTGCTCTGTAACTGTTGGTGTCTCTCTCTCTGGCATCCTAGCCTCCTCACTTCTGGATCTTCCATGGTACCTATTCCAGGGTGTTGCCACAGCAGGAGGCAGTTTGGTAGAGGCAATGGCAGCAAACTGGACCACAGGACTGGGGGTCAAATACTGACTCAATTATGTGCTGTCTCTGAGTGTTAGTCAGTACCCAAGCCTTTCCAATCTTCATCCATAACTTAGCTCTACTGGTAATAGCATTGGTTCTGTCTGCTCCACAGAACTTCTGAACACATTCTAAAAATGAAAAATAATTACTTAATAAACTACAATGCCTCATGTACTAAATGATTATATTAGTTGAGAAACACAGTGAATTAATGAAATTCCTTAGCTCTGACAAGTCCTCCTTGCAAAAGAAAACAAAAAACAAACAAAAAACCCAAACACAACAGTAGCAATAATGAAAACAAACAAACAAAACCCCCTAAATTTATCTCCCCTAAAAAACAAACGTCAGGACAAAATAATCTAGTCACCCCAAAATCTGCCATAATGACTGTCTCTCTTCCTACTCTTTGTATCCTGTTTATAATATCTTTAGCAGATAAACACCATTTACTTCAGAATTATTTATGTTTTCTAGGGATTCTTATTTTATTAAACTGCCAGTATTTCTGGGAAAGGTAGCATTTGGCTTGAATTCAGCCTGAAATATAAGAACAGCTTTTGATGGGAGTGGAGTGTCCAAGGATTGTTGGTTTAACCCAGGGATTGGCAAAGTGGCCCAGGAGCTAAGAAGGTTTTCATATTTTTAAATGATTGAAAAAGAATCTAAAAAATAACATTTTATGAAACATGACCATTTCATGAAATTCAAATTTCAGTGACCATAAATCATCTACTGTAACAAGGCCCCACCCACTCACGTACATGTATTGTCTACAGCGGCTGCAGGGACAAAACTGAGTAGTTGTGACAGCTATCGTATGGCAGCTCAGAAATAAAATATTTATTTTCTGATCCTTTACAGAAAAAGTATGCCGAGCTGGTTAAATTCATTTCTTCCCTTCATTCAGTCCTGCTGATTGAAAGCTCTCAAGAAGTTCACTTTCACTGGCAAAAATAAGATACATAGCCAGATCACTAAAGGACCCCACCCTGGCTGGGACAGGATGAAGGCAGGAGCAGGTTTGTGGGGGCTACAATCCCAAGTCAGACAAGGTGAGGTCAACCTATGGCCAGTGTGGCAGCCCACCTGCCCACCTGCGCACCCGCCCAACTGCCCGAGGGCAAATGCCTTTCTCTGACTGGCTGGTCCCCAGCATGTCTTCTTCTAGACATGATGTCTAACTTCATCATAGAGGCCGGTGATTTTCCAAGCTACCTGGCATGTTTTAGAGCCAATATCTAGAGGGTATAGCCAGCGAGGACCATCCTCACTTTCTTGCAGATGTAAGCTCCCTACTTTTGAATCTGGTTGCAGACTTTTGGGGCTGCCTGTCATCCATGGCACCACGGTTCTGGTTTGGAAGTGGCTTTTAGAGATTTTCCAACAGGTGACCTTACAACCAGAACAGCTCATCCTCATGGACTCCTTCTTTGTATCTGTGGCCCTGGAGGAGACCAGCCCCACGAGCACCTCCTGTTTCTTCTTCAGAAGCTTCTCTATCAGCTCTTCCCATGAGCTGTCTCTCCTGGACCCTCTGCTCCAGTTAGGCACTTTGCCAGCTGTCCCCTATTCCTCTCCAAGAAGGTGCTTGGAAACTAGAAACTGGGCTGGGTCTAGGACGAAGCCACAAGGCACTCATCTTGGATCCAGCAGTTAAGCAGGCACCAAAACCCCCTTAATGGTCATGACAAAAATATTGGAGTGCCATATTTTAAAATATAAAAATCAATGTAAAAATCCGTAATGAACAGAAGTCAGGATTAGTGACAGAGCTGTGCAGAGCTACCTTGGAGTTTAAGGCAAAAGTTTAGAAGCAGGAAAAGGAAGGATTGAGAAAAGCTTCAGCTAATAATGGCCTCCTTTAAAAAAAAAAAAATTGTGAATTCCAGGGAAATCCAAGGACAGAGGTCATTCTAGAAGCTGCGTCAGTGTGGAGTTTTGGAAATAACTCAAATTCGGGCCAGACAACAGGACTTCTAGTTTTGGCTCTGTCCCGCCTTGTGGAGTGACTTTAGAAGTTCCATCTCTTCCCAGGGCCTCAGTTTCCCATAGTAAATGAGAGAGCATGGGTCAGGGATATCATGGGTTCACTCTAGCTATGGAATGTTGTTACCCTGGCTCTCACTCAGAGTTGAATTATAAACACACAGGACTAACACGGGTCTCCAGCCCTAGATCCAGCCACAGGTGTGAGGACAGGTGCAGTCCCTTCCAGAGAAGTGCTGTTGTTTGTGGGGTTGGGGGCTGCCTGGAAATCATCTCAGTCATGCGGGTGTGAGCTCACCCTTTGCAGACAGGCAGTTTCTGTAAGCAGTTAGTCTGCCTTAACTGTGAGGTGCTGGTGGAGGAGTTGGCCATTGAACGGCCAGGTGGTTGACAGAAGCTTCTCAAGGGGGAGCCATCACTCTGCTGGGATCTTAAAGGCATTAGGTACAAAGCACTTGCAACATCCTGTTACAATTTGAAATGCATGCCCTGCACCCAGCTGGCAAGCCTTAGCCCACTGAGAGGAGTGAGTTTATAGGGAGACTTCATTTTATGACTGGTCCGTGCTGAAACAGGATGCTCTGGCTTCCAACATGCTTTGTAAGGGTTTAGTCTGAAACTTTTATCATAGATGGGAATAGTCAAAGGGGAAAATTAGACACATTATATCTGTTTTTATTACCCAAGGACATTGCATTTACTATGTGAAAATGACGTTTTCAGATCTGCCTTCTTCTCTTGAATTCAAGACCCTCGAGGGCAAGAAATAAGCATAATTCATTTCTGTATTATCTTTGCTTATCACAAAATCTTGTACAAAACATACAGTGACATACATGCTTTTAAAATTTAATCAAACTTATGTAATCATAGAGTAAGCAACATTGGAAATCAAATCGTTTATACAGGCTGCATTTTACAAACAAGGAAACAGAGGTCAAGTTTTCATAGCAGTTCAGTGGAAGGCATGAAATGAGAGAACAATGCAGTTTGTTTTTAGTTCCAAGCCCTGGAACTAAATAGACAACAGGCATCATCTGGCCCCAGGTGGGAACTAATATTCACCTGGAGGTTCAGCTGAAGACGGCGCTAACTTCTGAAATATTCACAAATAAAGCAAAGGATTCAACACAGAGAAGCAGGGGATGTTTTGCTTTTGCAATGACTATGCATGATCCTCTCCAAAGAAACACATGTTTAGACAGACAAACAAGCAAAGGAGAGAGTCCCAGGACACTGCTGTCCACCTGCGTGATCTACACAAGTGATTAAACCTTCTCAGGTCTGCAGCTTCTTCAGTGAAATAGAAAGCACCTTCTCGAGCATTTTATCATTCTGAAATTGCACGTTTATGAAATTTACTATGTAGTGGCTCAAAGGGTCAGAAAGCTAGATGGTTCACTTTGAAATATTAATCCTTAGGAGGGACCACGTGAGGAATGTGTCAGAATGCTTTATGAGTCTCACTCTTAAGGCTTTTTCGGGTTACAGGCGTCCTTCCAATCCCGATACAAGGGGAGGGTGGGAGGCCCCAGGAGCTTGCTAAGGCTTGCCACGATCGGCCAGAGGCAAAGGACTGCATTTTCCTTGGAAACAAAGTGAAGAGTTTCCCAAACAAGGAGATCGCGTAATTTATGTAACACACTTTTCTCTTCCAATCTCTCCATTCTGGTTGAAGTGATTCATAATCTGGGTTTCACCCTATCCTACCTCTCCTTCTGGGATGGTGACCGTTTGCTTTGGAGTAGTAAACAGGAAATTTTGTTTTGAGATTTGGGTTCTAAACTCAGATCTGCCACTTAGTCACTTCAGAACCCCGGGCAAATCATCTAAATGAGTGGAGCCTTCGCCCTGTTATTCATAACCTGGAGACATGCCCTACTTTAAGATAGATGATGAATGATTTAAATTGATTTCTAAAGTGACTAACTCTTCTACTTTGAAGAGCATTCTTCCTTGCTATTAAGAGAGTTTTTGATTTAGGGTCATCACCCTGGTTCATTTGAAGACAGCTTTTTGTCTCTCTCATTCTTGCGAACGTGCATTCATTCATTCCAAGTTTCGTCTTTCCTGACATTCAGCCTGTGTAATTTTGGGTTAACTTCAAAGGAGCTACTTTGCTAGATGAATCCCCTGGATCAGAGGTAGGGAGAAGATTTGGTTGAAGCCAACTTTTTTTTTTCCTGTAGCTCTTGTTGCTGATAATTAGAGGATGATTAGAGATGCTTGTTTGGAAGGCAAAACTGCATGAATGTGTTTTATCTGGTACATAATAGAAAAACAGCTGCAGAGACATCAAATACTGGACTCACCAGACAACAGTAGCAACTATCACAACATTTTGAAAAAAGGTAAGAGATACACTTTGAAATACCTACTGGAAAGGGAAAACTACAAAACATAGCACTGCAGCTTTGTAAAAGCACCAATTAGAATACCTTGAAATGAAGAACACAACAAGCGGAACTTAAAAATCAAATGCAGATCTGACATAGCAGGAAAAATTCTGAACTGAGAGAACAGAAGTGTTACCGAATGAAATGCGTAAGGATAAAATGTGCAGAATACAGAGGCGATAAGACATGTAGAGTTAAGAGGGCTTAATATATGCTTGAGCAGAATTCTAGAAAAGAGACAGAATGGAGAAGGGACACTATTTGAAGAGAAATTGACTGATCATTTTTCAGGACCAATGGGGAACATGAACCTACAGACAGAAGCTGAGTGCATCTTATATAAAATAAAAAGAAACCCACACCTTGACATATCAGAGTAAACGCAAAAACAGAAAACCAAAATAAAATCCTACATCAGCGAGGAAAAAAAAAAAAGACAGCTCAAATGCGATTATTTATACAAAGAGACTATTATTCAGAAACAAAAAGAAAAGAGAGAATTTATTTCTATCATCTTTAAGATTGTGTCTCCAGCCACCTCCTCTTGTGCTAAAGTCAGACACAGTGAGCCCTTCCTCACCGCTGAGCTGGGCGAGGCAGAACGCGAATTTGGAAACGTGAACTGATTAGAAATACACAAGTACGTGAAAACCAATGGCTTATCTGAGTCTCTTGCCCTGTTAGAAGGTAGAGGAGAAGAAAGACTTTACTCCTCCAGAGTATCAGTGAGTCCAGTCCCCTCATCATATAGTTTCATGCACTCCTCATTGAGGGTCCCAAAGAAATGATACGCCAGTTTCCTAAGGCATTAAGCCAGGGGTTCAGATCACTGGGGGCCCGATTATATGCTCCTCCCCACCGCCTCCAGTTTCTGATTCACCAAGCCTGGGATGGCATTCCATCAAGCTGCATTTTTATTAAGTTTTCAGGTCACACTTTGAAGACCACAGCTATAAAGCATGCATTGCATGTAAAGAACTAACTTCCTCTGTAAATAAGCATTAGGTACCATATTCGTGAATACCCCTTGGGAGAATTGAGAAAAGAGCCACTCAAATCATTTTTGTGTGTGTGTGTTCCACGGTTCAGATGAGACATCCTGCTTCTGAAAGATGACATGATTCCCCGAAGACTCTTTCCTGTTCTCCAAACTCAGATATCTGACTATCTGTTCAACATGTCCGTTTGGATTTGTCATAGGCATCTTAAAAGTAATACTCCAAAACTGAACTCCCCCTTGTTTGTCAGTAACTTTTTTTTTTTTCACAATCTGCAGTGTTCCAATAAATCTCAGATTTTTTTTTTCCAATTTCTCAGACTCCAAAACCTTGTGGTTAAATTTAACTCTGTTCTTTTCCTCAAACTCCATGTTGAATCAATGACCCTTCTGTCAAAATACGCGGAATCTGACTGTGTCTCCTAGTTGTTCTCTCGGCTTCGATCTCGGAGTCTATTCTTCCCCCATTGTCCAAAGCCGCCCGTGACTTTCTTCCCACCTCGCCCTGAAGGAAACACCAGGTTCTGATGGACCATGACTCACAGCGACGCCTCTGTTGGGGGGTTCCTCCCAGCCCTGCTGATCTGCTTTCTGTTCCTTGAAGGAACACACAGCCGTGCTCCTGCCTCGGGAGCCTGCACTCCTGGAATACGCCCCCTGGGTACCTCCCAGCTCATCCCTGCGGGGATCTCCCTCGCTGTCTCCATCACATTCCTCCCATCACGGTGCCCGTCACCTTCCCTGGCCAGGCTGTGCAAAACAGCGAACCTTCCCCTTACCAGTACACTTTTTTCTACTCTGCTTTATTATTTTTCCCTGTATGCCATCCCTTGTCATATTCCGTTTCCACCTGTTTAGCACTTGTCTCTTACCACTAGAATAAAGGTTTCATGAGAGTAAGGACTTTTTAAAAATAACCTAGTCTTCAGCCCGTGGAACTGTTCCTGCTCCATAGGAGGTTCTCTGTTGTTTGCAAATAGATGAATTTTAAAGATGGAAAGACCGAGGCCCAGGAGAAGCAAGGGACTAGCCTTAGGGCCGAAATGGAGTTAAGACAGGAGGAAGGCTACCTTCCTCAGACCCCAAGCCTGTCTTCTTTCACTTAAACCCATCCCAGGTCTGAGATTCCTCGGCCTTGAAGATAGAAGGGTGGCCTCTGCTTGAACTGAGAGGACTTGGGCTTAAAATAACTGCGGGTCACGGCCTTCCCTGAACCTCCTTCCTTCCTGCAAGGTCCGAGGTTGTTCCCACAGCCGCTCCCGAGAGGACAGCAGCGATGTGGCGTGCATCCGAGGGTCCCTGGGAAGACGACAGCTTGCATTCCTACGGGTGTGAGAGGAGCCCGGTCCCGGGGCCCAGCCCACGTGACTTGAGGAAGTGGCCTGGCTGATGTTTCCAGAAGGACTGCGTCACAGGAGTCATGTCCCTGCTTGCATTTGTCTTCTGTTGAGGACTGGGATGTGGCTGGCAAGAAGCACCGCCTGCGGGGTTCACTGTCAGCCCAGGGGGCCCCCAGCTCCCGCCCCCGCACTGTGTCCTGTTCTCAGGCTGCCCGGCTCACCTTCAGGGACCTGCTCATCCACTCGGCAACTATCTATCTCACACCGAATGTGTGCTCCGCCCCAGGCCAGGCGCGTGAGCTCCTGGCTCATTATGCGTTTAATATATGCCCTCAAAAGCTTTAAAAGAGCTGGCAGCAATCCCACTGAGAGGGGACCTTGGGAATTTTCACTGTAATGTTGAGTATAAAAGAGTCTGAAGTTGGGGGAAAGACAAGAGATGCTGGGGACGCCAGTGTGATCTCACATCCCTTGCTTTACAGATGAGAAAACTGAAGCTTGGGGACACCCCCTTCCTGTCCCTGACAGGTGAGCCGCTGGCCAGGTCACAGTGCACCCGGACCCTGGGGATGGATGTACCGTGTGCACAGCTCGACTCAAGAAACGTTCCTTCTTTGCAGAGTGAAGACTGCCTAACTTACAACAATGACGTGCTACGTGTCATCCACGTCTATAGCACATACAGCAAATGAAATGGGTGCTTATAATTTAATAACAGCTGTATTAACGCCACGTGTAGATCCTGAAAAGAGTCTGACAGTCAATGCTGGTAGCAGGGTGGTTCTGCTGAATTTCTCTGAGGCCCCCCAGCATCTCGGGTTACAGACACGTCCTTCTCCCGAGGCTGCACTCAGGCCAGACACCCCCATTTGCACGAGAGGCTGGGATGAGGGCAAACCAGGCTCAATACAGAAGGCCCATTTCGCAGATACACCAACCGAGGACAGCAGTCCGCCAACAGACACTCGCGTCTGCACTTCCTCCTTCTCTCTTTATGGTGTTTCTTCCAAACCCCGCACTTTGCTCGCTTCCTTAAGGACGACACTGGACCAACGAGGAAGGCGCAGCATCGAGAAACGCCGAGTGCTCCCGGCACTGACTGTTGCAGAAGAGCAAAGCGCTCCTGCTCTGTCTCTCCAGGTGACGGGCGGGGCCACACTCATCCTGCCTCCCTACTGCCCGGCAGCGCCTCCGTCCCAGAGCAGGAGCCGCCTAATGCACTGGGAACCGCGTCCTTTGCTTATTTACGCTGTGAGCTCTGTGAGGTCGGGGGTTGGGATGATTCAGCGGCACGTCCCCAGCACTCACCTCGGGGCCTGACACGCATATTTCCCTCCGGCAGTCATCACTGCAGGGTCCAGCCCGGCTGCGGAGCGCAGGGAGTAAGACGCCGACTTGTGCAGAAAGCAAGCGGACACCGCAGAACCTGGCTGCAACCCTCGCGCCCCTGTATCCATGTCCCTTGCAAGGTGACTTTGCAGCATCTCCTTTAAAGCGATTTTCTGGTGTGTTTGTATCTTCCAGCCCCATGACCGTCTTCCTCCTGCCCGCGGGACACCCAGGTGTTTCTCACCCCAGGTCTCGCCTACCGGGTCCCATGGGATTCCTGAGATTCCCACAAGATCTGGCTTTCTCTGGGCGGAGTGGTTACAGCAGCAGCATCTCGGCCTGATGCGAGGTCCTCTGAGCTGCCCCTGATGCACAGAGCATCCCAGTCCATCCTCGCCCTGCCGCTCCATCTGGACCCAGACCTAGTCCCCTGCACCCACTCGAAGCCACAACGTCTACCCTGCAGGCTCCAGCTGTGCCCTTGAAGTGGCTCTGCCTCTATGACTTGCTCTGGCCAACAGACGGCAGTGAAGGTGACGCTGAGATGTTTATCAGCTTTTAGTTCTGAGTAATCAGAGATTGTCTCAGAACTCTGCGGAGCGAGGTGAAGCTGCGCTTTCAGACTGGGGCGTGTGTGCCACGGGCGCCTTCCAAGGTATTCGGGGTGAGGATAGCTTTCAGCTAAACAGCGTTTGGATTCACAGTATCCACAGGTCCTCTTTTCTAACACTGATCTGCTTAAGGGGTTCTGGGGTCCACCCCAGTCTCCTCGCCCACCACCCTTCCCTAATTGCTCTTCTCCTGCATCGGATTTACCCATTCTGAATCTTTTTATGGCGCATTGTCCCAAAGTGTAGAAGTATTCCAGACTTAAAACAAGGGGTGACTTGTACATGCATCTCTCTGAAGGGAGCCTCCCTTTAGTGCAAACCAAAGGGAGCGCCCGCAAGAAATACCGAAACAGAGCCTGACTGAATCCAGGCAACAGGCTCCCAGGAAGGGCTTGATGTCCCCCTCTCTCTTTCTCTCACTCTCTTTATCTCTCTCTTACATTTTGTTAGAGTGAAAATTATGTTCTGACAGCACTGCCTCTTAACATTTTTACTTCAACTTTAAATGTATCGATTTTTATGGTGAACATCTTCCATATAGTGAGGGAGTTAAACCCACAGATCCAACGTTTTCGTCTAAAATGTATTTATAGTCCCACAATATATAGTAATGCAACTTTCTGTTTGAATACTATGTAATACACAAGTAAGGAGAGCACCACTGTCTGAACTTGTAACAATATTTTAGGAGCCAATTTTAATAAGTATAGTGTGACAACATCGGAAGCCCAGCCCCCAGACCCCGCCTCCGGGGGCTCACACTCGTGTGTGTACAGGGGCAGAACTAGGCTCACCTCCCGTCAGATCTGCTTCTTTTACTTTAGCCTTTGTATTCAAGCGAATCCCTAAAGGGATGTTGCCTATAGGCTAAGTTACACACAATGGCCCATCTCTGGGAACCCTGCCTCCCAGGTAATGAGCCTTACGCTAAAATACCTTTGTTTAGCTCACAGGCAACATCCCTGCCAGGCCCACCTGTGAATGACTGCAGGAAGGAAGACGTGAACACCTCCCCTCCGGAGGCTGACCGGGCTGATGGAACAGGAAACGTTTGGCTTTACTCCCGCCCCTTTTAGCATAAAAGAAACAGGAAGTCTAACTCAGGCAAGATGGTTCTCTGAGACTTTAGTCCATCGTCTTCTCGGTCTGCTGGCTTTCCAAATGAAGTCGCTATTCCTCATCCCAACACCTCGTCTTTCGATGCATTGGCCTGTCGTGGGGAGAGCAGGAAAGGCTTGGACTCGGTGATGTCCTGTCTCCTCACGAACTGGCGTGTGACCAAGAGTATCCAGTGGAGGTGTCAGCGTGCGACTTCCGAAGCCAGGCCATTCAAGGCACTGTGGCTCCTCCTTAACTTCAGGGGCCACTTGATGATGTTTAATACTAAGAGTTAACATTCTTAGAGCTTTTTTCACACTGTGCAGGAAGTGTGTGAGCTGCACCCAGGCAGAGCAGAGCATCCCAAACACACCCACCCCAAGTTGACCAGAGGAAGAGACAAGCCAGGACAAGTGGGAGGGTGAAACCATTAGGAAAACTAAACCCTTGGTGTCTGCAAAGCAGATTGACAAGCCAGCAGCTGGGAGAGGAAAGAAGGGAGAAGCATAGAAATGCTTCCCCATCACAACCAACATGGTGGTGCCCACGGCAGAAAGCCCAGTGGCAGAGGCCAACCATATTCTGATATCACAGCCCCGAATCTGATTGGTGAGAGAGCAGCCCCGCTCCCCCACCCCCAGAGCAGCTGCATCTTGACGTCAGTCTCTGTGTGTCTCAAGCCCTAACCACCTGTGTGTCAGCTGCATGTTGCCCACTGCTTCTTCCAACCTCTTGTCCTCAGGGACTCAGATTTCTTCATGTCAACTGCGACCTTAGAGATGTGTCGCAGAGCCTGGAGTCCTGCAGAGGATGCTCAGAGGGCACAGCTGCCCCACCACTTGCATGTCCTGACTTCCGTCACTCTCGTTAGCCAGCAGTGGGGTGGGAGGGGCTCCCTGCATTCAAATAAAGTCCAGCTCTTAGCATCTGAACCAAGCCTTGGGTACTAGAAGGAGAGATTATGATTGGACCTAGACAACCAATTAATTGCAAACAAAATAAACACTGAACCAAGGTACTCAGGAAGTCATCAAGTTCCTTTACTGAACAATCTAGTCCAGGGCCAATAATCAATTAGGATATTGGACTGAACGGTATCCTTGCATTTTTGCACCATATGACATGTTCACGTCTTTATATAAACACCCCAAAGAGAGCACGCTCTCAAAGGAAAGCTACCTATTTCATTGCAATTTTCATGAACCTTTCTAACAAAATTGGCAGTGACATTCATGTCCTCCTTTGCTTCACAATTACTGGGCCATTTTCACACTGGGTGTATCTTTCACCATAACTGTATCAGTAAGTTCGCTCCTTTCGGGGGATGTGGAACTGTGACCCAGAGACACAGCATCCGGGTGGTGCAGGTTGTGCACTGCACGACTCCACGGAATTCTGTGCCCAGCGTCACATAAATAGCCAGTGGCAGGGACCCATCTGATCTCTAATCACAGCCTTTTTTTCACTGACTCAGATATCCCTCTGCCAGTCTTTTTTGTTCGTTTGTTTTTTTCACAATAAGGTTTTTATTGACAAAGGAGATGAATAGGAGGTTTCAAGAGAAACAGCAGAACTTTTGAAAAACTGATCCCTTCCTGAGCTTTGCCGTAGAAGAAAGGAGAATTAACGAGAGGGTGGGGGTGAAGGGCGTGGCAGGGAGGTCGCAGCCCACAGGGTTACTCGAGCTAGAAGGGAGGATGTAAAATTTTAAAGGTTGGGGACAGAAGGGAGCTATTGGTGTTGGGGTGGGGGTGGAATTTTACCGAGACAGCTGCAAACACAGTTGAGCCCATCTGAGATTCAGAATCTGTTAGTCTTATGTTGTATTTTGACTAAACATTTGTTTTAGGCCATCCCTGGTAAAAAAAAAAGGGCCCCACACGTGTGTGACAAGGAATGAAAGGACAGAATGCCACAACGAGGTGACATTTGTGCTTGGCGTTGAAAGGGGTCGAGGAGGGGTGATGGGTTCCTGCTGCAAATCCAGCCCAGTAGCTCCCTTTCCTGCTGAGACGGGGTGTGGCTTCCTCCTGCAGGTCCGGAGAGGTCCAGGAGCCTGCGTCCTCGCAAGGGGTCGGTGGGGTTGCAGGTAGAACTCTCTGGACTTACGGGTAACACATTTACAGCAGAAACACAACCTCAGTCTTGTAGGACACAAGGCAGCCGTTTGTATGAATCAACACCTCTGGCATTAACAGGATTAAGTACGTTGATTTTTCACTTCCAGAAGGACACTAGTGATTATAAAGCTTCCTTAGTTTTGTTTTTTTTTTTGAAGTATTTTTGCTGTTTTTTCCACCAACCACCCTCCACACTTAGCTTTCCTTGCACATTCAGACATTTACAGTAAACAGGGATTAGCCTTGGCTAACCAAGAGTGGCTAGCAGATGGTTTTAATTAACTGTGTCTTAAAGAGAAAGGATCTAAGGGTAAGAGGGAGACGGTGTATGGTATACACAGCAGAATGCACATGGCGGGACAGCGCCCGTCTCTACTGCCCCCTCCCCGTCCTTGTCCTTTTCTTCTTCATGTATTTTTCCTTCTGTCTTTTTTTTTTTTTAAAGAAGCAATTTAGATTCACACAGCAAGACATTAATCTACTAATTTCCATCACTTTTTTTATCTGTATGTAAAAGAATAAACATATATAGAGAATATATAATAGAAAAATATGAAATAGAAAGAATATGTCTTGCCTGATTTGCAGGCTTCCATGCCATCTAAAGTGTATCTGAGTAACAGCACCTTGGATGACTTGGGTGTCAACTTCACCGGGCCACGCGATGCCCAGCTATCTGGGTAGACGTTATCCTGGGGTGTC